>NC_139939.1:46598819-46976319 GCF_963454915.1 Gymnoscopelus microlampas | reverse complement strand
AGTCACAAGGTGAATTATCTTTGCATTTTTTTAATTTACCGCAGCAGCAGTCATGACAAATGGACACGTTTGGGCTACTCAGGCCTTCATCAGCGTTTTTCTATTTCTATAGACTGTTCACTGAGAGTCTGCACCCGTCTGTCCTTCTCTCAATCAATTGATAGTAGAGCACGCTCAGCTCGGGACTTCTGTCCCATAGTATTTGGAAACATGTGCTGAACTGTCACCACGAGCGACTTTGCTGCAGAAGGAACTCAGTGGGTCAAATAAGGCTGACTGCACGGTTGCTGCATTTAACCACATGCCATTTTCTCAACTTTGTGCCAAAATAAAGCTACAGGCTGTGCCAAGACAAATTTGTCGTAGCCCTCTGTAACCAGCCTTGAGCCCGGCCTTCCACAGGATAAACTCAGGCAACAAGTTACGTCCGTGTGATAATCTCAATCAACTATATAGAATTTTGCCGAACTCAATTCTAGAGAACCGATTGGCCGATATATCGGCCATTATTTCAGTTTTTTTTAAGACATCGGTATCTGCAATTGTTAAACACTTTCAATCTGGCATCCTTGCCAACAATAGCCAATCAGTTCACAATGTGTTGTGATGTGTGAGCTTGTACATGGCTATTTGAAAATATCTTTGAATTGGACTTAACACATTGAGTGCCAGGGGTTTTTCAAAACAGGGTACCTCCAGTGCCTGGATTTTTAACCATTTTTGGACCTTTTTCAAGTAGTCACAAAACATTTTCAGTGATCACCGTCCTCACGGTGATACCCTCATTACACACATAGAGGTCTCGTACAATCCGGGGAAAAAGATTAAAAACATTCGGTAATCCGTTCCATAGTTGCAGCCAGTTGAAAATAGTCGAAAATACATCGTAAAAACAAAAAGTACACAGGAGCCGAGATACAGGCTTTTGAAGTCATAACTTAACAAGGAAGTGGATTGGAGTCTAAATCTTCGTAAAATGATATCTCCTGGTGCTGTGTAGGAAAAAACATTTTTTTTTTTTTTTTTTTCATGTTTTTTCCCCAAAACGGCCATAACCGTTTTTGGCACACCTTGTTTGGATTATGAAAAACGGTCCGGACCGTTTTTGGCACTCAATGTGTTAAGTGGTTAAATAAAGTTACGTTTGAGTATATTAAAGGTTAAATGTAATTTTCAAAATTGGTTTAACTCATATACTGCCTAGAACGACTAAAACGACTTCTGTCCATAAGCCATGCCTGCCAAGAACGACTAAAACGACTTTTTAAAAAAAATTAAAAAATTAGAAATATATATTTTTTTTTTTTTTTAGATTTTTTTTTTTTTTTTTGACCCAAAGACCAAGGAGATATGATTTTTCGAAGATATAGACTCCCATCCACTTCCTTGTTAACTTAAAACTGAAAAATTCTGTATCTCGGCTCCTGAGTACTTTTTTTTTTCAATGAAAAATCTTGGCGGTGTTCAAACAGGCCAGAAATAATTCTGGCAGTGAATGAGTTAATACAAATACTTCGTATTGTTCTTTATCAAAACGTAATTTGTTTTTATTAGCATTTCATTTTTTTCTTTTAAGTCAAATTGCCTCAAATAGAAATTTTAATAAAATATCTTCAAATTGATTAGAAGATCATGCACTATTTTGACAAAATATCGGTAACAGGTCTACTACTCTAGGATTTTCCAAAATCGGGATCAGACCCATAAGTCTACTAAAAAGTGTCCTCCTCACCTTCTCCTGGCTTGCTGTCCCAGCCCAGCTTGAGGCCGATGGGTGTGAAGAGGTCCCGGATGAACTCCTGGATCTCCTCGTGGAAGTCGGTGTGGGAGAGGAGCGAGGAGAGCACTCCCAGGTTGCAGCTGAGGTCGCTCCATACCGTGTAGTTGGGCTCGTTGACGAACGCCTCCATCAGCTTCAGTACCTCCACCGTGCTGATCATGCCCGCACGCGACTGGAGGGAGGAGAAGAGAGAAAGGCTGAGAAGTTTAACCACTTGAACCCTATAGCCTCACTATTCTGGGGCTAATATTCAGTGAAAATATCATATCTGCAAGCTCACAAATACTAGAGGGAGCGACAACAACGATCTGGTAACACCCACCTATACAACAAACATGGGTAAATTCTCCTTCTACAGCTGTGGAATCACTGGCTTCCTTTAAAACAGGCCTTTCAGGAGGCCAAAGAGGGAGGTAAATATCACTTCTCCCTATGAAATGCGACTCCCCCCCCCCTTTACTCGCCTTTTTTCCCCTACTCTGTACATATTGTGTTTTATATTTGTGATGATATTTTTTATGCTGATGTTGATGAATTGAATACATAGGACCTTTTTGGGTTATCTTTTTAGACCAAGTGTATGACTGTACTCGTGCTGTTTGCATTTCTGTCTAGTAATAAAGTATTCAATCAATCAAAACAATGTGTCGAATCGTGAGCTTGTAGATCGGATATTTTCTGCGAAGATATTAGGGGGGCCTAGTTTAGAGCCCTAGGGAATCCGGTCAACTAAGGCCTTGGCTACACGTACATGGATCTTTTTCTAAACGCACATTTTTGTGTGCGTTTGGGCCTTTCAGCCACATGCAAACGGTGTTTTTGGCCGCTAAAACGGATATTTTTGTAAACGGATAAATAAGTGAAGGTTTTCCAAAACATGCGTTTCAGTGGATCTGTGTGGACATGTAATCCGGAGATTTTGAGAAACGATGACGTCATCGCGCATTCGCACATGGTCATTATAATAATAAATAATACAATAATACATAAACACCGGACCGCTCATGGTCATTATAATAATAAATGAAGAGAGAGAGAGCAACACTTACAGTCTATGAAACAAGGCACGCTCATTTATGGCTAAATAATGTCATACTTAATAATAAGACAGTGGTGGGAAAAGTAGCTCATTCACTGTGTGACGAAAGCCCTCTTTCTCTGCGCCAAGTAGAACACACGGCGCGCACACAGATTGAATGTGGGGTCTGTCGTCCTAAAACACAATCGCCCCGCTGCCGAGAGTCCCTGCTTTATAGTGGTGTTCGATGTTTTTACATTGCCAACTCTCACATGTACATAAACGTTCAGATTTCAAATATAAAGTGCTTACCCCTGAGCCACGGACGTTACAAGGCGATCCGGACCACGATAAGTACCCGTATCTCCCGTATTGTTCAATAAAAAGCATTTTAATCCGATCGTCGGCCATTTTCTCCAAATTTTCTCCGATGCTTTCAACCATGCGACACCAATGGTTGGAAGGTGTATTGCACTCTGATACATTACCAAAGTAAAAGAACAGAAAAAGAAAATGGCCGGCGATGGGATTAAAATGCTTTTTATTGAACAATACGGGAGATACGGGTACTTATCACGGTCCGGATTGCCTTGTAACATCCGTGGCTCAGGGGTAAGCACTTTATATTTGAAATCTGAACGTTTATGTACATGTGAGAGTTGGCAATGTAAAAAAAAAAAACGAACACCACTATAAACCAGAGACTCGACAGCGTCATGTGAACCATGGCTACTGTTTGCGCTGCAGCTGCGCCCTAATAATGTTGTTTTCGTTTATGTTCACGTATGCTGTTCACGTATGCTATTAAAATAATGCAGCTATTGCAGTATTGGGCCTTAACATGTGATTACAAATGTATTTGTATTTGGCCCCTCATATATATAATTATAAAATAAATGTAAATATAAAATCTGATATAAAATTGAAACATGCAGCTGATCGATGCGTTTCTGCGTCTACGTGTGGACAGGGATTTTTGTTTATCTTTGTCATGTGGCCAGGGATTCTTTTTAAAAACGGAGGACTAAAATATCCGTTTAGTAAAAGATCCATGTACGTGTAGCCAAGGCCTAAGTATTGGGCTTAATTGCTGTGCAATTAAAAAAAAATTAAGAACACTTGATGAATTGATTAATATTGGTTGATTAATATCAATATAAATATTTGTCAATATTTTCTAAATGCTGTAAAGGAAGCTACATGGAAAATAAAGTTGTGCTCAAAACACCAAATCATATCATATCATTATTTATCTCTGACAGTCAAAGACAGTCACCGTTTTACAGTAACATTCGTGACAAAAGTAACAAAGCTGTGGTGCAATCAAGTCTAGCCACCTGGCTTCCAGGAAAGTTTCAAAACATTAAAAGTGACCGTAAAGGAAGTACTAAGGAAGCACTATATTTTTCATTGTTAAAGCAGCACTATGTAACTTTTTATTTATTAATAAAATGTAATTGTGTCCAATCTGTATGGTAGAGTAAATTAATACAACATAACTTATACAATTTGGGTGGTTGTAATTTGTCTCCCTGCTCTTCAATTGAGACATTTAGAAGAAGAAAAAAATATTATGAAAGAAGCAACATGACTAATAATGACAAGTTATTTGCTGTGGCTGGTCTGTGGACAACGTAATGTTAGAAGTTAATTTACAACACAGCTTAGGGTTACGCAAAACCAGAAGAGGAAGCAATTGCGGGATCATTTGTTCCCCAAGTTGTTTGTTCCCCATTCTGTGTGTCTAGGTGGCACACAAGGTTTAATTTAAACTTTAAGGATTGAATTAGATAATGCTGAGCCAAACAATCCCTTAGGTCACCGTTTCTCAACGAGCGGTCCATGTTGGTTGGCTGTCCATGGAAATTAGAGAAGATCCATATTGTATTTGTCCAATTTCAACTAATAGCGTAGGGTGTATAGTGGCAAAAAAAAAGAAGCTTGTACCAAAAATAGCCGATCTTGTAGATCAGCTATTTTCGGTGCGTAACACCGCCGCGCAACGAAGTATAAATCTGGCTTTACGATCAGTAATGTTAACATTTCAATGTGTTTAAATAAAATATAAATGACTGATATGCCTGTTATATACTAATTGGGTCAGGAGCCTAGCTCCTGTTTCCGTAGCGAGAGGCAGCTTGAAGTACAAGTACACCCCCTGAACAGGACGCTCAGTAGCACAGTATGTCACAGGGACTGACCCTCAATCCAACCTTTGATGCCGAGTGCCAAGCAGGGAGTCATTGGTAACGGGTGACCTTTTCTTTTAGCAGAGTTCAATACTTCCGTTGGCAATACTAGGCTTGCACTTTTGAGTCATTGTTATTCCCACCTGGCTGTTCTTTTAATATGTGTAGTCGAATATCTGTGCTCTTAGTGGAGCGGCTAAATGCTTTTTATTGGCAGAATCTTTCAGTTGATGATAAAAGCGTGAAAATTGGCATGAGCAGTCTCCATGGGTCACTTGACAAGAAAATTGTCCGAGGCAGTTGTAATTTCAAGATGGCGGCCATTGTTCAAGATGGCCGATACCTTAGTGAGCAGTTAAGTGATATGATGGTTTATTTGGTGATACAAGCATGAAAATTGGCATGAATAGTCTCTGTGGGTCACTTGACAATAGGCCACCCACAGCTACTTCACATTTCAACATGGCGGCCATTTTTCAAGATGGCCAACACTTTAGTGGAGCATTTAAGTTATATAATGGTTAATTTGGTGATACAAGCATGAACATTGGCATGAGCAGTCTCTGTGGGTCACTTGACAATAAGCCACCCACAGCTACTTGAAATTTCAAGATGGCGGCCATTTTTCAAGATGGCCACCACCTTAGTGGAGCAGTTAAGCTTAAGATACAAGCATGAAAATTGCCATGAGCCGTCTCAAAAGGTCATTTGACAAGAAACCCCACAACCACCGCTTGAAATTTCAAGATGACTGCCGCCCGCCATGTGGATCTTTAAATGATACCTTTTCTCATAGAAATGTATTGGGTTCCTCAAAAAGCTCTGTCAAGAGAGGTTGTTTGACTGTGTTTTGTCTGACTACTCGCCCACGACCAGTCCAGTTTGGTAAAACCTGTCAGGAGTTGCCTCCCACCGGCATAGCTCTCAGGGTTCACTGAGGTACACAAGCTCCCTTACCACGACAAGGTAACAGTCACAAGGGCGGATTTATTTTTTATTTTTTAACTAACAGCCATTACATGTGTCAAATAAATACTAAGAAATGGGGAAACAAAAAATATGACTAATAAATGAGCACAGTTGTGGTGCTGATTAGCACAGTTGTGGTGCTGAACGGACAGTGCTCCAAAATTATAATTGAGCAATGGCTAATACTGAATGGCAGTAGCCACGGAACCATGACAAACTATACTAAGGAACTAAACTGAAAATATGCTTCACCGTTACGTATGGCAGTGGAAGGCAGTGGAAGCAATGTTACAAAGTAACAACTGAAAATTACACACTAATAGACTGGTGACAAAGTAAAACATGATGCACTGATGTGGCGAGGGGAAGCCGAGCCATAGGCTTACACTTGAAAACACAGAGGACAACGGGGAATAACTCTGGCAAAATAAACATGCAAATAGGTTCTAGCAGGGGCAACTATATAGGCATGTGCAACTGAGTCCATATCTGAAGCACTTACTGTACACCTTCCAGTACATGCCTTGGTGCACCCACATTTGGTCAACTCCCAACAACTCTCCGCAATAGGTGGAAGTGGAGTCCAGAAGACTTTCCACTTCTCGTCCTGTTCCACCCATCCCCAGTCAGATGGCTCGGCATTTGTGGATGTCGCTTCAATGCCTGTCCCCACACGTATCCAGCCTCATAAGAAGCACGTTTGGCATGCTCTTTGAGTGCTGCTGAGTTGGTGGGATCAAGTCATAATGTCTTTGCTTTCTGGCAAAGAGATCAAGATGTAGATGCTCTCTTTTGGGCCCTTTCCAGCTCTGTGATGTTGAACCTAAGTTTACAGCTTAAATTATATTTTGCTCTGTTTCTTGTCAATGTGCTTTCTATGCCATCACCTTCATCTAGTCGGGTTAGACTAAGTAAGATAGGTAGAGCATTGATCTTATGAAATAATGGAACATTTCTTGCAATGGTATCATAACCAGTACGATCGTGCTCTCTGTTGAATAAACTCGGCTGAATGAGTTTTTCCTTGGTGACCTGCTGACAAATGAAACATCTGTCCCAGTTAGTTTTCTCAACTGTTATGATGGCTTCTGCCATGTCTGCAGCATAGGCAGAGGCCGAGGGTTTATCCTTTTACCACCTTTTACCAAGCACTTTGATGTATGGGATACAACTAAGTTCGTGCCTTAACCCTACACCTAGTCCGATCGTTCATCCAATGCCATTTAAATCCTGTGCGATCTGTACACCATCCGGTTAACTAAAACCCCATTAACCTTGGCTCGGCTCTCCCGCGCTGGCAAAACCTGTCAATTCAGGTGCGGCTATCTAATTGTTTTGGGGTAAATTAGACAGCATTTGGGGTACTAACTTTCAATTAGCTGACATTGAACCCCACTCTGAGTTTAACAGCAGTGATATATCACCAGTGTGCCCTGGTAGTGCGGATATTCACTCTTATCTAGTCTATCTATGATCAACAAATCAACACAACTGTATTGTGATGTGTTAAAAGTTGTTCTTTAGCATAATAACAATAATCGTATAATTGTCCTTAATGAAAAAAAAACATACATTTCTATGAGAAAATGTATCTTTTGAGGATCCAGGGGGCGGCCATCTTGAAAATAGAAATTTCAAGTGGATGTGAGTGTTTTCTTGTCAAGCAACCCTTAGAAACTGCTCATGCCAATTGTAATGCCTGTATCAACAAATAAACCATTATATAACTTAATTGCTCCACTAAAGTGTTGGCCATCTTGACAAATGGCCGCCATCTTGAAATTTCAAGTAGCTGTGGGTGGCCTATTGTCAAGTGACCCACAGAGACTGCTCATGCCAATTTTCATGCTTGTATCACCAAATAAACCATTATATAACTTAATTGCTCCACTAAAGTGTTGGCCATCTTGAAAAATGGCCGCCATCTTGGAAATTCAAGTAGCTGTGGGTGGTCTATTGTCAAGTGACCCACAGAGACTGCTCATGCCAATTTTCATGCTTGTATCACCAAATAAACCATCATATCACTTAACTGCCCACTAAGGTGTCGGCCATCTTGAAAAATGGCCGCCATCTTGAAATTACAACTGCCTCGGACAATTTTCTTGTCAAGTGACCCGTGGAGACTGCTCATGCCAATTTTCACGCTTTTATCATAAATTGAAAGATCGTAGCACTTAGCTGCTCCGCTATCTCTATGTAGAGGGTGAGTACAAACGTACATACAATTCACTCATATAATCAAATGAAAAGTGTTGTTTTAACCCATTAAGACCTGTGAACCCGATTCTACAAATGTCTTCTAAATCCTAACAGTTTTCTGAAAAACGTATGTTTCTACATCAGTGGTGCTCAAACTTTTTCATGTCAAGGACCCCCAAAATGATATGCATTTGGCCGCCGACCCCCATCTCAAAATATCTTGTTCCAGGGACCCCCAGAAGCAAAGATTTGAGTTACAAATGTCTGCTTTAAAAAATATATATATTCAAAGATTTGCACAAATTTTCTAAATTTTTCAAAAATAGCCAAAGTGTAAAATAATGCTTTCTTCTAAAAATAAATCTAAAAATGACACAGATGCGTCCCAGGTCTCAATGGGTTAAGAAAACGGTTATTTCATTGAGAATCGGTAGTGAAACATAGAACTAAATCAGTGTGGCCGACTGTCTCACCAGAGAGAAGAGGTCGTTCTGCAGGCCCAGTCGGTCTACAGGCTGCAGGCTGAGGTCTCTGACACCTGGAAGCAGGCTGTCCAGCATGGAAGAGCTGTACTGGATACGATAGAAACCCACTGTGCCTGGATTGATCTATATGGAGCACAAAAAAGAGCAGCGGAACACAGTTATGCAACCGTTATTTATGTTAGAAGAAAAAAAAAGATTTGACAAACCCCAGAGTTCTTTACAACTTCTTTGTGTCCTCTTATAAACTCAGTGGAACATCCCAGCATCCCCGGGTGCATCAGCAACTCTCGCATATCGTCGCTGTCGGGCAGAAACCTCTTATCTCCATATTGTAACTTTATGTGTTTTTTTTGTAAATTAATGGCCTTACTTGATCATACTACAGTGTCAGGGGGTCACTGGGGGTCACGAACCACAGTTTAAATAACACTGTTCTATGCAACGTGCATGATGCTCTCCTGTGAGGGTTTTTAGGGTGTGTGACAGGTTGGTGTCACATACTTGATGGAAAACTACAATACTATATACATGTGTATATTTGTTTCTTCTGAAAAGTGGGACTAGTTGTACATCACCAAACTGGGTGAACTCTAAGCTCAGAGGAAATGAAAATATAACACATGGGTGATGCAAATTTGCAGGTCTCACCCTGTGTTAAGGGAACAAGTCTGTTCTCGTTCACGATCACGGGTGAGGGTGTCAAATTCAATTTCTCGCTTACATGTTTACCAATACACACAATGTGATTAACTTGTTAGAATTCACAAGATCTTATTTTAGATAAAAAACAAAATAGCCCAGTTTATCTTTAACAGATTAAAAGTAAATTGTATGATATAAGTATACTAGAGTCCCTCTCTGCCTTTTTACTGGCCAGTTTGTTCAAACGGCTGTGTTGGAATGGAAATATGTAAACATTTCAACAATGTCACGCCGACTGGTTAAGTCAAGAAAGATGAGAACAGCTTCCAGGCGATCTAAATGGTTACAGGGGTCAGCATACAGGTCAGTGCAATGTAAAATTAAAACCAATAAAAATATTTATATAGCCACATAGTGATGATATAATTAGGTCCATCCAGCATCAACTGGAAACTGCGGTGGTCTGAACTCTGAAAAGACGTGGTTGCTAACCGGCATTAGTGAGAACCGCATCCTATTCATGTACTCATTATGATGATGGGTGATGCATTATAGATAATATAGAGTGTACACCACAACCCTGATGATAGGAGGGGTCTGGGTGATATTTACAGGGGGTTAACAACACAGTGAATTTTTACAGCTGTTAGCAAAACATCCATAGCTTTTTTTGCCATAGATATTAAATTAAAGGGACGGTGATGTTTAGGACTGATACCATCCTCCTGACTGACAATCAACAAACGTGGAAGTTGATCAACTGCGTTTGACCTCAGATGCTTCATAAGATGGAGAAATGTGATTAATTCGAAAAAAAGGAAACCTCTGTCTGATTAACTATGACTTTCCATGATGCATATTGTGGCTAATCCAAAGTCCTCCTTATTGGTCCAGGCGCCCTCACCCGCTCCAGTCATAACTTCTCCCTGAACATAGACGGCTCCATTGTCACCCTCTCCAACCAAGTCCGCAACCTTGGTGTCATCCTGGATCCCACCACTCTCTACTTCCGAGTCCCACGTCAACCAGATCACCAAAACAGCCTTTTTCCATCTCCCGCCTTTGTCCCACACTATCCCAAACTGCTGCAGAGACACAGTAATGAGCTCACATACTGTAACCAGTACCACAGTATTGCGGTTATTGTCCCATAAGCGAACTAGCCTTTCCCACCGGATCGTAGTAACTTGGTGACGCCCCCTTCTGTGACGCACGTGGAACAGCCTCTCACATAAACGGACCGCCTTAAATAACTCCCAAAACCACTGCAATACCAGATGCCCCCGTGGCGTGCAATGTTTAAGCATTAGACTTCCAATCCCAGTGCCTCAGGATCAAAATCCCACTCCCATCCAAGTTGTGTTGTTATTAGCACACATAGCTTAGCTCAAACAGCTTAAACATCAACTTCTCATGGCTGCGGGAGAGAGAGCGCACATCCACGGGTAGCACAACGTCGGGCCAACGAAAGCTTCGCGGACCCCCGGTCCGGACCCTTCGCGGACCCCCCACGAACATGTGAAGCTGCTTTGTGTGTGTTGTAAATGTTACCAGCCAGACATCGACTCAAAGGAACACACGCCT
Source organism: Gymnoscopelus microlampas (assembly GCF_963454915.1). Lineage (NCBI taxonomy): Eukaryota > Metazoa > Chordata > Actinopteri > Myctophiformes > Myctophidae > Gymnoscopelus > Gymnoscopelus microlampas. The sequence goes on along the minus strand of NC_139939.1, from coordinate 46,965,450 downwards.
TGCCCACACATAACTAAAAGTCTGCAAATATTTTGAGTGCACTCACTCTGCGCTCATCTGTTGTGCAGCCTCTGTTGTTGCATTGCGTTTGTCATTAAATATGTAGCCATGTGCATGCCCACAATAATTGTAATAATACTATATATATATATTGTAGGCTACAGATGTGAGGGCCAGGCTACTAGATGTGAGGGCCACATAGTGGCCCGAACCTCTAGTGTTTTACATGCCCGAAGTCAGCAGTAAAGTTACCCTGGATTATGCCCTTTGTGTGGACATTGCAATCCTTTACAGAAAGGACGTTCTATGCCGTAGCATGCGTCATAGACACGCTGGGAGGCGGAGTGGAATGAGGGCAGAGAGGCCAAGCTTATGAATAAATAATATTTTTGCTCTGGCACATTAGTCTACAAAAAGAAAAGAAAAAAAAAATCAAAAACAATGTGAGGTCTCTTCTTTAATTTCCCATAACCGATTGTCTGACATAAGCTTGTCCGACCGGCTCTCACTGACTTCTATGCATTCCATCAAACTGCCAGCTTACAGTTTTGCCTCCCAGTGCTTGACTAATCTACCGGACCAGGAAAAGTGACGTATCAGTCCTTTCGTTCTTTACATAACCCATAGGAAGCTACAGAGAATAATGCAGGCGTTAGTCAGTGCTCTGTGGAAACCTAAGGTCAAGCATGCCCTCAAATCAACGCTATCATAGCAGGAGTTGGGTTTTTAAAAGGTCATAAACTCAGTCTCTGCAAACAGCTCCAATGCAATCATATTCTTCTGACCTTTTACTCTCTGCATATGTCTGTTCAACACATACAGTAACTGTTTGGATTTGGCTGCAGTCCCTAGAAATGATAACATAGAATGCTGCTGATGCCGTCTGGAGCTAATTGCCATTCACTGTGAATAAGATGAAGTATAAAGGTCCTCAGACACCGGGAGCGTTTATTTTGTGTGATGAATTCACATTCATCATTCAAAGGCCTACTATTATATACTTCACTGTATGACTAATAGTGGGGGGGGGGGGGGGGAGAAATAGCCTATCTAGAGGCTCACAGCCCGTCGGGAGCTTGTAGATCGGCTATTTTCGCTATTTCAGAACATTGTGAAATCTTTGGACACCAGGTTGAAAGTGGTTAAGTGATAAAGTTAAGACATTCGGGGTGGGAAACATACCTTGACCCACTGGTCTGGGCCAACGTTGTTGAGGGTGATGGTGGTCTCCGCGCAGTCCAGCAGAACCTTTAGTTTGGTGCATGTGGCGTCCTCACTAGAACAGATGCTGATGGGAACCATCCAACTGGGGCAGTCCTCACCTGCTCCAAAACACACCACAAGGAGGAGGCTGATCACACATCAACAGCAAAATGTTTTAAAAAAAAAGTGACTGTGAACCGAGTCTAAACGAGAAAAGTCACACAGTAAAGGCTCTTGCACACTGAGCCTGTATTTTTCACATCAGCTTAAAAAAAATCTGTCTTCTGATAAAATAACGCACAGAAACCATGTACACCGAGTCCAATGTGTATTATCCTATAGCTGCGAACATTTCAGTGAAAGAAACAAAACCACAGAGTCATCAAGCAGTGAGGACGATTGTGTTAGGTCCTCCGACTACAACACAACAAAAAAGAAAAGGAAATATTGGGTCCATCCAATCCTGAGATCATTAAAAAGCAGACAGGCTTCCTTCTTCAGGATACAGCCTCAGAACACTGCTACATACAGACAAAGATGCAGAGGATCTAACCTGATCCGAATTCTTAAATGACAGACGAAGGTTTCGGAGGCGTGTGTAAACGTGACTGACAACGCGAGGTCGCATTTATTGTTTTTAACGTGCGACAATTTTTTACGACAAATACAGAGTACAGACTTGGTGTGCAAGAGCTGTAAAGGGATCACCTCCAAAATGTGTTTTTTTCAATTATTGATTATAGGTCACCCCATGGAGACTTGAATTCATGGATATTTTTTTGTTTTTGTCGCATTCCTAAGCCAATAGCTTGATGACCTGCAATGGTTCCGGTAGGAGACACAAAGAGCCTCCTTTGTGTCTCCTACCAGAACCGCTACCTACCGGTCCGCTGGTCATCAAATGATTGTGTGTGCACGCAATCTCCTCTTTGAAGATTTCTGGTACTAGCAGAAATAAATAGTCTTGTGTGTACAGGTCCATATAGTGACAACGTACTCACCACTATGTGGTCCGCTGGCGCAGAACTTTTTCTGAGATAGCTTGAGGATGCGGTCATCGCCTTGCTACAAAATAAAACCACTGTTAATCGCACTTGTTTAGACACTGCAAGGTAGGACATCACGCTGGGAGATTTAGGCACTGAATCATAATGCCATGCACAACCCTATCAACAGAAACAAGTCATTATTAGTTGTGTCAAATAAGGGTGTAGCTCAGTGGTTGTAGGAGTCGAAGCATGACATTTAGTTTGACTCTGTTCCACAGATAATTATTGTGAAAATAGCAGATCTACAAGCTCACAACGCCTTGTAGATCGGCTATTTTGAAGCAGTAATGGTGTTTTTTCATTTTATAACATATTTTTTAAAGGTCTTAAACGTCCTTAAAGATTTTGTCATCTGGGGACCCCCCCAAAAACATATGTGGGGAGTGGGACCCCCTGGGGGTCCAGACCCACAGGTTGAGAACCACCGGTGTAGCTGACCTTACCTGTTCCTGGTCCACTACAATAATGGGGAAGCCCATCTGTTTGGTCCAAGAGCCCATAACAGCAGCGATGGGTAAACCACTGGCCTGTTCCAGACAATCCCATAAGTCCTCTGTGGAAGAAGAGGGTAGCAGAGAGTCAAAGGTCTGGTGAACAATCAAATCCGGCATGTCAGCTACGTTTTTTTTGCATATTACTTCCCGTTTTGGAAACTTACCCGTTGATGCATTTTTATGTTGGAACTTCAAAAGATAAGCATTCATTCCTTTCCTAAAGTCCTGCAAGACAAACAGGATAAAATAAAAGGGCCTTCAACACATGAGGGGGGAAAAACTGATGGTCATAGAGTGACAGCGTTTGTGTTTCAGCTCCTGACCTCGTCTCCTATGTAGTTATGCAGCATGCGAATGACAGAAGCTCCTTTGCTGTACGATATGGCATCAAAGATTTCATCCACCTCTGACGGATGGCCGACGTTCACCTGTAGCAAAGAGAATCACAACAACACTGGCCAGTTAGACTAGGGCACACATAATAGAAGATCACAACTCTCTAGTGAGACTATGGCACAAACTAAGATTAAAGGCGTGCACACATAAGTACTAGAATTATACAACGGCAACTTCATGAGCTCCTTTCTTAAACCCACCTCTATGGGATGACTGTTATCCAGCGCATCCAGGTCCAGGGCGCGGGTATAGTCAGCAGAGACAAACTGGGTCCAGATGTCGTACTCTGGGAAGCAATGGTCCACACACAGATACTCAATCCATGATGCAAAGCCTTCATTAAGCCACAGATGGGTCCACCATTCCTGTACACACACAGGAAACAGTACCATGTTCACACACAGAAAACAGTACCACGTTCCTCAACAGGAATCTCATGGCCAATCAAAAGGAAAACTAGCGGCCATTTGTCTATGGTTAGGTAGAGCAGTAGTTCTCAAAGGTTTTCGTGTCAAGGACCCCCAAATTGATATGTATTTGGCCGCGGACCCCCATCTGAAAATGTTTTGTGCCAGGGACCCCAGAAGAGAAGATTTGTGTTAATAAAATCTATATTATTCAAAGATGTTCAAGCATTATTTAAGATTTTTCTAAACAAATTAAAAAATAGCAGATGTACAAGCTTGCAGCGCAGCACAAAGTGACACGCTGTGAGCTTGTACATCTGCTATTTTTAAATAGCCACGGTAACAGATTTAGCTGGGGTCCCCCTGGGACACCCCACTTTGAGAACCAATGAGGTAGAGTATACAGTATTATTTTTGGGAATCCGTCTTCTGCAAACCTATAGTAAATTTTTTTTTAACGTCATGTTACTTACTTACTGCTGCCAGTAAAAGAAGCTTCAACACAAGTTATCAAGTTATGATATGAAATGTATGGAATTTCTTTTTCAATTATGTGAACACTCAATTGTTAAGAGGTTATATAGCACTACTTTGTGAGGAGTGCATGGAAATTAAATTGGGTTTGGAGCAAAAATCTAATTGTCTAAAGAGACATTTTTCTTGAACTACAGATTATCTCCAAAGCACCCACCAACAGGCGTGGCCCGCGTGCACCATGGGCCAAAGGTCTGTCTATACGCATGTCTCCTGGCAACAAGACGCTCCCATGAGATCAATGCAACAATGCTTGAGGCAGCTCCTTTAGCCACTGTGCCCATTCAGCGATGCCCAGAAAGCTGCCCTGTGAATTTACTGCTCCTTAACCCATTCAATCTGGGAACCAGCTACAAATGTATTATAAATCCTAACAGTTTTCTGAAAAAAACATGTGTTTTTTCAGAAAAGGACCCCAAAATGATATGTATTTGGCCGCGGACCCCAATCTGATATTTTGTTCCAGGGACCCCCAGAAGAAAAGATTTCAGTCAAATACTTTCCCTTTAAGAATACATATTTGGACAATTTTCTAGATAAAAAAAACAAAACAGATCTACAAGCTCAGCCGTGCTATGAGCTTTTATATCTGGTATTTTTGAACAGCCAAAGTATAAAATAATGGCTATAGCTCAAATCGAAAAATGACACAGATGCGTTCTCGGATTGAATGGGTTAAGGTTTTTCCCGTGACAGCTGGTGGCTGAGGGTTTGCATTTGATTACCATGGTGACCAGGTTTCCGAACCACTGATGTGCCAGCTCGTGTCCCACCACCAGGGCTACCCACTGTCTGGAGGAAGAGCAGGAGTTCTTTGGGTCGATCAGCAGTGCCGTCTCCCTAGGAGATGACGGGACACAAAAAAAGGTGACAATTCAAACAAAATAACTACCAAATTCAGAGAGAGAGAGCATGAGCATTCCCTACATAAAATCCCAATCCCCTCCTTTTTGTTCACCTTTCTTTTGAAGTTATTTAACCTTTAACTAGTTCTTCCTAATGAAGTAGTTTTTATCTTGTTTCTGTAAAGTGACTTTTAGTAACTAGAAAAGCGCTATATAAATCGTACGCATTATTATAATTATTATTAATATTAACAATATAGACTGATTTATACTTTGTTGCGCACTGGTGCCACGTACAGAAAATAGCCCCATCTATCGCGACGCACTTCGAGCTTGTAGATCTGCTATTTTTGGCGTGCATCACCATCGAACATTGAAGTATAAATTAAGCATATCGTCTCTGTCGGGTGGAAACCAATGTCCAAAACCATTACTTTTCAGGATTCAAAAACAGCAAAAAGAAGCAGATCGACAAGCTCAAAACTGCTACTTTTGATGCTTTTGTGTGATGCCGTAGTATGATCAAGTAGGGCATTATTTAACCAAAATAGAATATGGAGCTAGGAGGTTTCTGTCCAACAGCAACAATATGGTTTTCAGGAAGGTCAAAAATAGTACATGTAACTGACCGTTTCACAAATTCAGTAGGTATTAACAGGTTTTAATGATCAGTGGGTCATGAAATGCACACATACACATATCATGACTGACCACATGAACACTTGAGAAGCACAACAAGATTGCCGTTATATAATGATCTTCAGCAACAGCGACTCTTAATAAGAGCTGCTTCCTTTTCTTTGGAAGACTATAGCAAGCTTCAAATCAATAGTTATAATAAGAGCAAAATATACCTGTAAGTTACAAGGCCCCAGTTTTCCATGGCACCTGGATGGGGGAATGCAATATGTGTTTTAGCCCTTCGCCATACAAGGACAAGTCACAAGACTGATGCAAATTTATCAGCCAATAAAACAAACAGTATTAATACTTTACTCTTCTCCCCATGCAAATGAAGATACTTTACTCCCCCAAATATTTTGCAGCTAAAAGCCTTCATGACACAATGGTATCTGTATGTAAATTGTCTAATTTGCAGTGGTGGAAATTGAATAAGTACTATATTTTTTGAGTATCAATACCACAATGCAGAAATACTTCCATTCACATAAAAACCCTGTGTCCAAAATTTACTTGAGCAACAGTACAAAGGTATTGGCATCAAAACTATACTTAAATTACCAAAAGTAAAAGTAGTCATTTTGCAGAATGTTGTGTAATCTAAATCTACAAAGTAACTAGTAAATAAAGTGGTCAAATAATTGCAGTGCAGTAAAAGTATAATATTTGCCTCTGAGATGTAGTGGAGTAGAAGTAAAGGTATTGAAAATAATCAAGTAAACAAAAAATACCTCAAAATTGAACTTGAGTACATAGTTAACTTTCCACCACTGACCTTCGCCATACAAGGCTAAGTCACAAAACTGATGAAAATGTAATCAGCCAATAAAACAAACTATTAATAATTAATGTAAAGATGTACTCTTCTCCCCATGCAAATTAAAATTTTAGCAGCTAAAAGCCTTCATAACACCATGGTATCTGTATGTAAATTATCTAATTTGCATAGGAAAGATTAAATATTCCTGCGGCACATCTTCCATCACAATTAGAGAAAGTACAAACAAAAGGTGACACTGAATACTAACCAGCAGCAAAATCAGCAATAGCTATGAGATCAATTTTAGGCAATGGATAAGGAACACTGAAGTAGTCTTTGTAGAAAGGTAAGGTCTTTACAGCAACCTGGAAAGTAATTAGAAAAAACAAAATAAAACAAAAGTCCAGTCATTACATCTCATCAACCTTGAAAAAAAAGAGTAGGCTAGACTTAAAAATAAAAAGGTTATTACAGAATTACAATGATATTTTTCCAACAGTTGATTGTGGCCACACCATGGTTCCAACTCTATAGAACCACACAGGTAGGAAATAAAACAGTTGTGTCTGCTATGTCTAATCTGAAATGCCACTTTTGTAGCCAGGTACCTGACCATTGCCTCCTTGATACTGTAAAAAAAACAATCTGTCTGGTAAAGTTGCAATTGTCTGGTGAGTTTTTTGCAAATCAACAGCCACTGTGGCCAACGTTTTACCCTGCTCTGGAAATTCAAGACGGCTGAACGCCACGCTCACCTCCAGTGCAAACTTCCCTTGTTCTGCCTTCCCCATGGGTGTGTAGACGCGTACTATCACTCCATCCGACGACTGACTCTCCACAAAGTCGTATTCGCCAATAACAAATGCTACAAGATACGTGGACATGATGGGTGTGGTGGCAAACTTCACTTCCACAAGGCTGTCATCGTCTGGATATGGCTTTCGATCAATGACATTCTAAGGATGGCACAAAGGAAAGTTAAAGCCTGCGACTCAGAAATGCAAAGTTAATTACACTCAACAGAACTACAAACAGCAAACCGGCACAATTCTAATTGGTACAATCAGGAACAGAGCACTGATGCTGCATTCACATTAGCGGAAACAAAGCTACAAAACGACCACGCATGACCAATAGATTTCCTACAGAGTCGCCATGGCAGTGTTGCTCCTCGAAACCACACTGCATAAATGAAAAGGGTAGGTTTAAATAGCACAGGGAACTGGTTAACTGCAAGAATGCTCCTTTTACATAACCGAGTAGGAATAGTGGGGAGAGAGAAGGGGAGTGGAAATGGAGAAACAAAAACATATATCAGTTGATGCTTCACTGCATCATCGGCGCGCTGAAAGAAGTCGAGTCCGGACTCCGGCTCAACTTTGATCTGTAGATTTATACACGCATCACGTCATGCACCGGCAAGTGTCAGGTATCACTTTGTAGCTTCATGTTGCTGGCTTCCATTGAAAAATGCATTGAAAATGCTTGTCACTTTGTTTCCGCTAATGTGAACGTCTTTATTCTTTATTCTTTATTGTTCAGAACTGGTTGATAAATTAATAGAATAACGGATAATAAATCGAGGAGGAGATTGTATGTTGACAAAGTATGTATCCTGATGTATGAGTCCTAGTTCATATGTTTTTTATGATTACTGTTAACAGATTTTACAATGACCAGCCTCATTGTAAAAATACAGTTCACATTAGAAATAGCAACAGCTGTAGTTGATAAACCTTAAGTGAAAAGACTTAAAGCCTGAGATATACTTGTTTGCAAGCCGGTGTCACACACTGAAAATAGCCGACCAACAAGCTCACAATGCGATGTGCGACGCGTTGTGAGCTTGTAGATCGATCAGGCATTAGTGTAACTTGTTGTATGCCATGTAAGCTACATTAGCGGCAAAGAGTTTTAAAAAATAATACCGCTAAGCAGCAAATATGTGGCAGCCAAGGGGGTACAGAATTTCTCAGGGTAGGAGCTTGAGAACATGAGACGTACCATATTAGACAAGGCTACTCTGTCCTTGGGAACTATCAGAGTGATGTCAAAGGTAGCTTTGATAGCTGGCTCATCCCAACAGGGGAAGGCTCTACGAGCATCCGTGGCCTGGAGAGAGAAGACGGGGACAGCACCATGAGAGAGAGGCGAGAAATTATCTTCAAAGCAAGCAAGCACATGTGTAAAGTACAAGGCTTAGATCCCCGGAGGCAGATTTTTAAGTGGACCTCCTCCAATGACCTCCTGTAGTGAAAGTAGATCACAAACTGGTCTAGATTCTGTATGTGTTTACGACACAGATATCATAAAGACACAAAGCATAGCATCAAAAGATATTATACATACATTTATATATCTGGATATATACACACACAGTATAAATAGAATGAATGAGGCATTGCGCAACCTTTATAGCAACTCTGGAACACCAACATTTGTCACATGACCATCCCACCCTCCTGAGGCAATGTTGCAACATAGGCTATTATGGGGTTAAGCAACAAACTTTCCCAAAGAAAGCACTTGTCTATGATAATGAAGTGTGACACACTTACCTCAAACTGTGTGACAGCAGCGTAACGGACCTCTCCTGCAGGAGTTGCATATTTACTTCTATAGAAGCCTTTCATTTTGTCATTAAGCTCCCCCACAAAGTCAATCTTCAACGTACCGGATCCTGAAGAAAGAAGAGGGCAGAAATGTGTTGTGCCGTTCATTCAGCTGCTGCCAAAAGTGAAGCTTGTTTTTGTCAACAGGAACTAAAAAACATGGCCATGTTTTCAACATTCAGGAGGCCAATGTGAAGTCCCCTTTACCTTTCTGAAGAGCGCTGGGAAACGACAGAGTGACTTTCTCATCCTCATTTTGATAGTTGAACCCCGTGGCATTAATTTCTAAATCCAGGGAGAAAAAGACATTAGCATATGCCAGGTCGGAGATGTTTTTGTTCTTTGAAGTACTCTTGTTTTCTAAACCTTGAAGAAGCCAGTAAGTGATTCGAACCAGTGTTGATTTCGTCGACTATAAGCAACATTATAAATGTAACTGTGTTGTTTTACATGCTTTTGCCTAATAAAAATTTCAATCAATCAATCAAGACTAAAGCTATAGCCTATGACGAAAAATGACTACCCTTTTTCACTGACGAAAACTAAATAAAAACTAAGCTACGATGACTAAAACTAAGACTGAATATATTGAAATTTTTGTCAACAAATAAAAACTAGACTAAAATGTTAGTGAGGGACTGGTGGAGAAGAGATCCAGTAGAACTAAAGGACAGGTCATTTTATGTTTGGTTGCGCTCGGGTGTTGCGCGCTGTAAAAAACAGATCTATAAGCTCACAACGTGTCGCGCTGCGACATGTTGTGAGCTTGTACATCGGCTATTTTCAGCATGCAACCAAGTGTAAAATCAGCCATTACGACGCCGCCAAGGCCCGCCAAAATACATTTTAGTCGACTAAATCAACTGTAGATTTAGTCGACTAAAATCTGATGATATTTAGTCGACTAAAACTAAAACATTTTAGACGGCTAAAATATGACTAAACTAAATGGAATTTGACTCAAAAGACTATGACTAAAACAAAATCAAACTTTGCTGTCCAAATCAACACTGATTCAAACCACAACCAATTTAAGGCAACATGCTCCATAAAAAGACATTACTGAATACTAATATCAAAATGCAAATAAAGGTTTCCTTCAACAGTCATTTGAAATGAAAGGTTAAACATAAAAGAACAAGAGGGTAAAACAAAACTCACTCTCACCTTCCCCTCCCTCTGCTGCAAAGGATGCTGTGATGATGTCAATATCCGCACAGTTCATCACAATCTGATTTGTGGCCAGTGTAACCTGTGAATATTGATCAAAGAAGAATGCACAAATTGCATTCAGATAAATCCAGCTATGCAAAGCAAGCTACTATCCCTAATTACCATCCTTCTGGATATGTTCAGCATTTTCTTTTCTTTTTTAAGGGTGTACTTCAATACTTCCTGGCCACTGAGCTTTCGCTTAGCTCACTGACGGGTGTCTCTAATCTGAACTGACTCGGATTGCCGAGATAGTGATCAGAGAACTTAGTGTAGGCTAAACTTACAGTAGCTCTGAATGGTTACTGAGATAATAGCCTTGGCATGCAGATAGAGAGACTGACTAATATAGTCAGCCTATGGGGCTTATGACTTCAACACAGAACACAATATGAAAGCAGTTCATGTGACTGGACCACTAACGTTGGCACACTTAAGCCTAATTTATGGGTCACATTTTTCAAGTGAAAATGTATTATTTTAGCCAAGTGACAACGTATGCATTAGATTAGACCTTAGATACAACCTTTTCAAGAGGACAGCCCCATAGCCCATTTAGGAAAGTGACATTTGCAGCCTGTGGCATTGCTGTTTAAACACTGCTGTTGTTTAGACACACATGTAGTGAACTTTCTGTCTTAAACAAAGGCAACAAAGCAGTAATTATAGCACACGTTGGCTAATGGCATGGTGCCACAGTGCTTGGGTTTCTCCTGGTCCATTGTGAGGTTCCTGGCTTTGTGTAAAGTGCTGGCCAGCAAAGGTATTATTAAAAACACTATTTCACGTCGGCATGACTGAAAAACAAGAGTATTTCACCCACACCTTAACTGATGTTCAGGAGCAATCGACCACAAATGCTCACTGCACGTTTAGAAGTCAAATCTCTCACCACCATTAGCTCGGTGTAATAAGAGACCCTTTACAAACAAGCACAGGTGTTGAGATTTGACTGATATGATATGTGCTCGAGCTCCGCAGAATAGAGCATTTTCCACAATGTCAGCACAAAATCAATGTATTGTTTGCTTGCGTTATCATCTGGCAGAATAGTCAATTATGTTTTTTCACCTAAGATACCATCACCATTTTTTGGTGATGGAAATTGCTTGTCAAAACCATATTTTGACAAGCAATTTTATCCACCCAGCTCAGTAAGTAGTAGATAATTCTGACTTCATTCATAAATATTCATAACTATTTCTTTAAAAAAAACACATGGGTATGATGTTAACCATGTTGCCATTTCATGAGCTGGCCAGCTTTCAGCACAATTGTGAACTGAGTGTGTGTGAGTGAAACAAGGTTAGTGAGAGAAGCGGAGTGAGTGACGTAGAGTGAGTGAAGCAGGATGAATGAATGAGTTACTCATTCATTCATCAAACGGCAGTGAGTGAGTGAGGCAGGCAGGGTGAATGAGGCAGGGTGAGTGAGGCAGGGTGAGTGAGTGAGTGAGGCAGGCAGGGTGAATGAGGCAGGGTGAGTGAGTGAGGCAGGGAGGGTGAATGATGCAGGGTGAGTGAGTGAGGCAGGCAGGCTGAGTGAGTGAGTGAGGCAGGGTGAGGCAGAGTGAGAGAGGCAGGGTGAGTGATTGAGTGAGGCAGGCAGGCAGGGTGAGAGAGGCAGAGTGACTGGGTGACATTTCCTTGCTGTGAGATTTAGTAAACATTAGCCGGCAGGCTTGCTACTCATCAAACGAGCAGGTGTTAACTGACTCACAATTAAATATGCTGATAAGTAACCGACTAGTAGTAGGCATTGCCATGCATAGGATTGACGCATTTGATGTTAGTCTTGAATTAATAATAGTGCACTGCAATCATGCAAAACAAAAAATAAACGGGCTGCTGAAATCCAGGCGTCGTTAGCCGGGGTAATGTCGTTGGTACTACGTGACAGCTAGCTAGCTGACATGATATGGCAAGTCTGCCTGCGGTCTAAATTTAAGGGAACTCCACGCAACTCCAACTAAACTAGACATCTCTATAACTTGCATACTACTTCACAATAACATTCACAGACATCAGCATTTCTGGTTCATTCGGGGTTTTGGATTTGTCAATCAGCCCGAACCTGTCAAGCCCCTTGACAACAAGAGCAGTCTGATACCATTAACTTTAGCAGTTAGCTGCCCTGGTACACATTAATAGCTCAGTTAGATAGCTTTGGCTAACACAGCTAGAATAAACATAACCAAGGCCGAGTCAGCGACGTCACAAGCTATCGGGGAAGCGCTCGTGCGCGGCGTGGCCCATTAAACACTTCCGCGCGTGCGGACACATCACCGACGCATCCTTGTGGATCTTCAATTCCGGGGCTAGCAAAGCGAGCAGTTAGCAATTCGCCGCTAGCAAGTCCGAATATGACAAATTAGCTAAGCAGCTAGCAGAGTAGATTACATAACGACGAAATCCCCGCCGTGCAGCGTCTAAAACATCGACCGCGTCAAAACAAACAAGACATTAAAACCGAGACACAACAAACGTACGCACCTCCACCGCCGCCTCCAGCTTGCCCTCGAACGTGAAGTCGATGAGGTCGGGCTTCAGGCACAGCCCGTAGTTGACGGGGTAGACGTCAGCGGGCAGCCGCACGAAGGGCCTCCTTTCGGGCATGGTGGTGGTGGCGTCTCTATGTTGGCTGGTGAAGACGGTGCCGTGGATCGCTCTCAGTAGGACGGTGAAGGTGGTGGTGGTGGTGGTGGCGGTGCGGGGTCGGTTGTTGTCGAGGAAAACGGGCTTCTTCTTGAACCGCAGCGCTGTGTTGTAGCAGGTTGTTGTTGTGAGTGTTTTCACTAGGAACGACCGTGTTGTTTGCGTTCGGCGGCCCACCAGACCCAGCAGCAACATAAAACCAACCCTCCTCCTTCACAGTGACACAGTCCTCCTCCTCCTCTCTGCTCTGCTGCACGGCTTTGAGTCTCTCTCTCTCTCTCTCACTTCAAATCCAAACAACCGATGTGAACTAGCGCCGACCTCCGAACAAATAACGTCATCGCGTCGCTCGGCGTGCAGTGTGTGTGTGTGTAACGACCGTGTGAATGAATATGCGTGTGATGTGAATAAATTGAATTAGCAGTGATTTCAAAAGGTGTGATTTATAGGATATACGCCACGGACCCCCATTTGGTGCGATTTGTATCGCTGGGACAGGGGTAGCTTTGGTCCACAGCGTTAGAAGAAGGTCTAAAGCTATGGACTACTAGAGATAGGACAGGGGCTGTAAAAATCTTCAAAGTTAACTCTGGAGTAGGTAAATAAATACAGACCCATAAGTGTCTACCATATTTCAATAATCTGTGTGTGCCTCTGTAATTTATTTATTTACTTATTTATTTATTTATTTCAGCAAGCAGCTGTATCATCACACACACATGCAGCAGCCTATTCTATTATTATTATTTGACGACTACATCAAACATGAGGTGGACTCAGGCAAATACTGTGGCATGGTCATGTTGGACCTCCAAACGGCATTTGACCAGTGGTGTGTTCTACCGTGTTACGCTGTATATGTACCGTGCAGAATCTTTTGGAAAAAAAGCATATTCAGTCTACTAATCATTTCATCCATTGAAAACGTGCTTGTGTATACCCACGACCACGCGCATGTTGTGCATGGAATGATTATCATATACCTCAGGAAAAAAAACTATAACACACCACTGCATTTGACACTGTAAATCACTCCATACTGATGGATAAGTTGAAGGCCATTGGTTAGTTCATCAGTGGGCTAGATGAGATCCTATCTGGAGGGGAGAGAACCCTGTCCTCCCAGTGAGCTGCGGTGCTCCTCAAGGAAGCATACTAGGGTCATTACTGTTCCTAGTGTACGTAAACGATATGCCATCAGCATGTGCGTGCAATCTGTTCTTGTTCGCCGGATGACTCGGCACTCCTGGTCTCGGACAAGGACAAATAGCAGGTTGAGGAGGCCCTTAGCTCTGAACTCGGTAGCATCTGCACCTGGCTCACTGATAACAAACTATCAGTACACCTAGGCAAAACTGAATCCAGATCGCTGGCGTAGCAGTTAGGGCACCTAGGCTATAATGTAGCCTGACAGCGAGTCGCGAGTTCGAGTCCCGATCCCGACGGCCTTTGCTGCGTTTCACTCCCCATCTCTCTCCCCATTTCCTGTCAGACTACTGTCCTATCTATAATGAAAGCATCAAACAACTGAATCCATTATTTTTGGGTCCAGAATAAACAAAGTGGGTGACAATGTCATCACAAGGAAAGATGAAATGACCTACCTGGGTTGTATCTTAGAGGGCAACATCTTAAGTGAACAAAAATTATAAGTCAACTAAAGAACAAGTTTTCTATTTGGGATCTCCTTGGTGGTCAGTAGGAACACACACTAGCAGGAGCACTCATCCAATGTCATGTTGACTATGCATGCACCTTGTGGTACTTAAGCACCTCAAAGGCAGACCTCTCAAAACAAACTGGTCAGGTTACTACTAGGCCTAGATAATGAGCAGGGGTTAGGTGAGTTCCTGGTGACCCAGAACTCACCTAACCCCTGCTCAATATGCTAGGGTGAGATGGCTCAGGGTAGAGGACAGAGTAAAGTAACTTGAAATGGGCCTGGTCTTCAAGATACACGAGAAAATAGGGATACCCATGTACCTGTCAGACTACTTCAACATTGTAAAAGACACACAGCCACAACACCAGAATGAGGCCCTCTGATCTCACTGAACCCAGTTTCGGCACAAAAATAGGGTCAAATTCGTTCTACTGCTATGCCACCAGAATGTGGAATGTGAAATAAAGTCAGTCCTTACCCTTCTTCAAAACCGCTCTAAAAGAGCACCTACAGGTGGCTGCAAATTGTAACTGGCCCCCGTAAAAAGTCTAAGCTTATCACCGGAAATGACCCCAATTCATGTTTGCTAGCATGCATTCTGTTATTTAAAACCCTCCTTCACATACTCAGGTTTAGATAACCAGCCGAACCAATGGTATTTCTTATGGGTTTACTTGTTTTTTATTTACTTAAGATGGCATGGGTAGCAGATGTAGTATGGTCTCTAGGTCTAGATGGTAGGAGAGAGTGTGTTAGATTGTTTCATTGTCACTGTTTGTGTTGTGCCTGAGGTCCCCCTTGAAAACGAGTGCATGCATCTCAAGGAGTTTATCCTTTTTAAAAATAATAATGATTAATGATAATAATATTGTTTGTCCTTTAATGTTATTATTTATTTGTATACTGTTATTACTAAAAATAATTAGTAATACTCAGTTGTGTTAATTGTTGTAATACTTTTGTTCCTTTCCACATAAAACAAGCATTCAACTTTATAAACACGCAAATGGAATGTCATTTCAAAAACAAAATTCACATCTTATGTCTTTGTTAAAGTGACTCTTTCTTTTTATACCTCTATGAAGTGACTCCTGCGCATCTGCTTGCAGAGTGGTGGATAGTGACGCTCTTGAACGCTACCGCTGGAAACCTACACAGACAAGATGGCGACGTCCATGCGGAGGGCGTTAGGAACCCTTCATCTACTGTCATGTAATACATTAAAGGTAAGGTTCTATTACTAATCAATGACAATGGTGGTGTATCTTGAGGTTTTGTGATGCTGGTTATTATCTGAAATGATATGTAACGGCATAGGGCTGATTACATCTAGAGTAACTGTTGTAACACAGGCTGTTATGGAATCTGGCTTCATGAACAACCGTGCATAATTGTCTGACAGTAGTAGCTTTATTTTTTATTGTTTTGCTCCTGTGACTCCATGCATAACTTTAAAACGTTTTTCTCTTTCGTAGAAAACCCCTACATATTTGCATGCCCCATAGCCCTGAAACATGACTGTCAGCGTCATGTGAACCATGGCTACATGCCCCAGTGATATTTGCATTGTTTTTTATTATTATTAATTAACCGTTTATTAGTTATTTATTATTTCAGCCATCACAATTCAAGCCATTCTCTCCTCCCTACTAGTCCCTACATTAATATCGTCTCTTGCATTAAGAGACAAAGATATAACCTTACAAATCCTCATGGCTATATAACGTTACAGGCCATCCTGCCTGGAACAAGTGCACATGATCAATTTCACAAATTAGTATTGCTTTTCATGTGAGTGAGTTCAGTTTTGTCTAATGCTGTCCTAGCTGCAAGAAACTCTTAGATCCTATTTTTAATATCTGGAATCTAGAGTTGCAATACCAACCCTTGACAGCCCATTCATCCAAACAGAAAAGTCTGATCTGATTGTATTAAACAACCTTGAACTCACCAACATTGCAGCTGTACGGAAAGCTTGGATTATCCTCTTTGTATCTGCAAGTCGTTTGTTCATAAAAATCTACCAAAAATCCATGTTATGATATGAGCTACTTTCTGTCAATAAATTCCGTGCAGGTGATTGTCTTTCTGAGTGTTGGAGTTTGGAAGCGCTCATTGGAAATCACTCAACTCTTTCTAAATGTCACATAATGCAGCAGGACGTTGCGTTTTTGAAAACGAGCGCTTCCAAACTCCAAACCCTTAAAACAATTATCACCTGCACAGAATGTATTGACAGAAAGTAGCTCATAACATGTCCATAGTGGATTTTTATGAAACAAAGTTTCTAAGTTTTCTGTAACAGCTGCAATGTTGGTGAGTTTAACGTTGTTTAATACAATCAGATCGGACTTTTCTGTTTGGATGTATGGGCTGTCAAGGGTTTGTATAGCAACTCTAGATGCCAGTTATTAAAAATAGCAACTAAGACATTGGTTCTCAAAGTGGGGTCCGGGGACCCCCAGGGGTACTTGAGGGAGTTCCAGGGGGTCCCCAGCTAATGATAGATTAGGAACCAAATTGACCCTTATGGGTCTGTAACTCAGAGAGTGTACAAATGGAACCAAATGAACCCTAACGGGTCCATTTGGTTCCATTTGTACACTCTCAGAGTTAAATTAGCATTGATTTTTATGATATAAATTGGGGTCCCAGAGATAGAAATGCCATTAAATGGGGGTCCGTAGACTAATGCGTGTCAAACTGGGGGTCCTTGAAATTAAAATGGTTGAGAATCACTGGTAGAGCCATAAAAATCTTCTCTTATGGGGGTCCCTGGCATATCTTTTCAAATGGGGGTCCGTGGGCTAATAAGTGTCAATTTGGGGGTCCTTGACATGAAAAAGTTTGAGAACCACTGATCTAAGAGTTGCTTGCGGGCGTCTAATGCTGTCCCATGGACCATGGAACCTCACAGCTGACCTAGAAGACATCTCTGTGCATGTCATGAAACATTGATTTACCTATTTATTTTATTTCAGAATTCAGAGGTGCATGTGCGGCATCCTCTCCCACTCATCTTGCCGGTGCGGACCAAGAAAAGATACTTCATTCCGCCGGCCGCTGGGGTGAAAGGGCAAGCTTCGGGAATCGGAGACCAGGAGGCCAAAGCCAAAGCGGCTGGTCTTGTAATAAGACAGCAGTACATAGAGAGGCCCATCAACATAGCCTGCACTGGTACAATACAGTTTATGCATCCGTACATATCCACAGTGTGACTAGGGCTGTCACGATTTAGAAATTTTACTTGACGATTAATTGTCGCTCAAATAATTGCGAAACAACAATTTTTAATTGCGTTTGTTCGTTGTTTGTTGAGCATTGGAACGTTATGAATAAAAAATACTTTTAGGCTTTGTGAACAAATGTGCACAGGTCATATATTACAATAATAAAAAATAACAAAAAAACATTAATAGTGGAAATAGCGATCTACAAGCTTGTTTTGGGCTTGTACATCTGCTATTTCCACAATCTTTTGAAAATGTTAGAAATGTTATAAACATTTTTCAACTTGGAAATGATTACGACGATTATACAAAAAATAATCGCGATTATCTCAAATAATTGCGATTAGGTGATAATAATGTAATAATTAGTCAGTGTTGAGTTGAGCTCAGTAACATTTTGAGGCTTTGAAGCAAATGCTGGTGAATCTGTAAGTTTGTCTCCTCTTGAGTCGCTATAGAAAGAAAGGTAGCTAAAGGGCCATTGCTTGGAAATCATTTTCTGTCAGAAACACATTCTGAGTTTAGGAAAATGACTGGTAATAATAACGACTAGCTAAAGCCCTCATTGATTTATTTGATGTACATAAATTATAGACCACATTTATGGTACCAGATCTTCAACAATCATTGCTCGGTGTAGGGCATACATATATGGTTGATCTGATTCTGTACCAAAAGCATATTGACTGTCTGTGGGTCTCCTCTCACCACCAGCGGGCATCTTCGACCCCTACATCCCTCCGGAGGGTGACGCCCGTCTCTCCACTCTGTCCAAAGAGGGGCTGAAACAACGCACCGAGCAGATAAAACAGGGTGCTGCCTCGCAACTTGCGTAAGATCGTTATTATCACAAATGCTCAATCTCTATTTTTGTTTTTTGTGTATGCTTGAATAGATTTTTTTTGTATTGATTTTTTTTTTGTATTGTCTTTTTGTTCCTGCAAGCAAAGATGCCTTTCAAATCTATAAATCTGTCAGCCCCTTTGACCGTTCTTAAGTTCAATGACACTTGATTTATTATGATTGTGTTTGTTTATAATCACATCGTGCAAAATCATGAATTCTTGTTTCTGCTCCAACAGTAACAGATTTCCACCTTGTTTACTTGGATATCAATCACCATTGCTCATCATCTGTTGCCTTTATTTGTGGTACCATAATCTAGGATGAGTGCTCTTGTGTAGAAACCTTTTTTGAGCTATTTATATCACAGTACAGTATAGAGTCAGAATCTAGCCTGTAGACATGGAAACCGAAATCCATAATGAACAAGACTGTACTCATTTCAGCGCAGACCGCCATGGCGCCACCCAGGCCTTACATGTCTCTCCACGTTGGTCTGGTTGAGGAAACATCACGGGGACACCCAATTGAATAGGTTTCTTCCTCTTGGGAACATGACTGTGCATAGCAAATGTTATGGCTGTATGAATAAGGGTACAGGAGATATGCTTATTTAAAAATGGAACATCTGGCCTGATGGTGGCACTAGAGGAAAGGTCATGGGGTCACCAAAATCAATAGGTTTCCTCCCAGCTTCCTTCTGGGAGTATGAATGTGTCACAGACAGACGGGGAAAAAACATACGTAATATCCTTGCCTGTGGCAATTAGTGGGCTACTGGGCTTATCAAGTGGACACCTCCTACTCTACAATGCCTGTAGGAAATGTAATCTAAAGATTTGTGTTTTTCCTTACTCCCCGCAGGATACGCAAGATAAAAGAATACGATTCTCATTTCACCACTAAGGAGTTCCCAGCACAAGCTCAAGAGACGTTCATTGAAGCTCACAATGCCCTGACACAGTAAGGCTCTGTCTCCTTGTTCTCTCACGTACAAATAACTCAGCCAACGCCCTCCTTTCCAGTGGTGTGACATACATTTAGTGTGCAAGAGGACATGGTCTATTTATGGGAGGGTTTATTTCAGTGAGAAATTTCTGATAGAAGTGAGACTCACTCGCTGTGCTGGTCAGAGAGCACACTCATCTTTTGTCTGGTGTAAAGTGTAATACTATTAAATTCTTATTCAATTTTATATTTACTCACAGTTATTTTTTATTGACATGTTTTAACCTTATTTTATATATATAAGGGTTTTCTATATCTTGAATTTATATGATTATCATAGCACTTTGTAACTCCATATTTTGAAAAGTGCTATATGAGTATAAAGTGATTGTTGTTATATGTTATATTATTATTACTCAATTTCCAAATACATTTTATGGCAGCAGTCAGATTGTAAACCGTTCTCTATCTCCGAAAGCCAGAAACTGGAGAAATAACTCTGTCATTGCAGTTTGGTACCATACAGTTAGTAGTACTTGTGTATGTCTCTAGGAAGACTAACCTCACCTGTTTGTGTGTTTCAGCTTCAACAAGGAGAAACTGCACTCGTTGGTGACAGAAAGGTGTTACCCTGTGAGTTGTCTGTTCCTCTCAGGGGAAATAATCCTTCCTATCATGTACCGGAGTTTAATCACTATTAATTACATTCTACACTTTAGACATTTGATTGGCATGTTTATCCACAGTGACTTAACATGAGTACAGGAGTTTTTACTCCTAGGCAATATTTAACCCCCCCCCCCCCGATCTCAAAATATTTAGTTCCAGGGACCCCCAGAAGCAAAGATTTTAGTTCAAAATGTGTATATATTCAAACATTTGCACACATTTTGGGCTTGTATATCTGCTATTTTTGAATAGCCAAAGACATCTGAAGTGACACAGATGCGTTACCGGATTGAATGGGTTAAAGTGTTGCAGTTCAGTTTGATTGCCACGCTGGCAAAGAACTCATAACCCAGATGCAGGACATACAGAATTGGTTCTGGTCAAGGTGCCACATTATGCAAATACTAGGGGACGAGCTGAGCGTGCTCTACTGTCAATAGATTGAGAAGGTCAGATGGGTGCAGACTCTCAGTGAACAGTCTATAGAAAGCTCACACGGTCAATTTTCTTTAGCAGCAGTCATCATGACAAACGGACGCGTTTCGGCTACTCAGGCCTTCATCAGCATTTACTATTAGTTGCTGATAAGTGCCCCCCCCCCACCCCCACCCCCTTCTCAGATTCCCTTTTTGTTTGTTTCTGCAAATATGGGGAACAAGAAAATATACTGACTTAAAAATTGATCCCAAAGTTGTTGCCTTTATTATGGTTTATCAGAACTGTTCATTGTTTAGGGCTTTGGGAACATATATATGAAGATACTGAAGCTATTAAAACTATAAATGCTATACCAAAGTAAGAACTAGCTTTGTTTTCATTATATGACGTACCTGTCCCATCACGTATCATTTTTAGACTGTACAGTAATAAAATAACTCAAGAGAGTGTACAAATGTAACCAACTGGAATCTTTTTGGTTACATTTGTACAGTCTCAGAATTAAATGAACACTGGATTTGACCCAGTGTCCTTAGTAGGCCTGTCACAATTATTACATAACCGTCTAATCGCAATTATTTCAGATAATCACAATTATTTTTCATAATCGTTCCCATGGTGAAAAATGTACACACATTTTCAAATATAAAAAAATCAGAAATAGCAGATCTACAAGCTTACAACGTTTTTACAAGCTATTTCTGCTATCTTTACATGTATAAAATTGTTAAATACGGCAATACTTTATTTGTATATTTAAGTTATTTGTCATATCTGCCCTGTGCAAGTTTTGATTACGAAGCCTAAAAGGCAAACAGAAATTAAAATGATGTTCCAATCTTCAATGCCAAACACAACAATTGAATCGTTAATCGCAATTATTTGAGAGACAATTAATCGTTAACTTAAATTTGTAATCGTGAAAGCCCTAGTCCTTAGTTTTGGTTTCACAATTTTTTTCCCTGCCTCCTGTCCAGGAAATGACTAGGGGAAACCGCTACAAGACCATCCGCTGGACATTCGTTGAGTCTCTGGAGCCGCCCAGAGTGGTCCACGCTCGCTGCCCGGACATGGTCTCCAAGGGCAACCTGTATGGCCAGGTGACCCTCCGCATGCACTCCAAACAGGTGAGATCAATGCAAAAATGTTGACTAGTTTCCGTATACCAGTGGTTCTCAAAGTGGGGTCTGGGGACCCCCAGGGGTCCTTCAGGGGCTTCAAGGGGTTCCCCAGCAAATAAGTTTAACCACTTTAGCCCTATTTTATACTTTGCTATCTACAAGCTCACAGCTTGAGCTTTTAGATTTTCTATTTTGTAGAATGATCTTATCTTATGGGGGGTCCCTGACACAAAATCATTTCAGATGGGGGTCCACGGTCAAATACATTGGGGGACCATGTCATGTAAATGTTTGAGAACAACTGCCGTATACAATCCTTTGGTTTAAATATTTGCTTCGAGGTCTTGTTCCATATCGTTGCTGTCAGGTATAAACCTATTACCTCCATATTTTAACTTTTTGTGTTTTTTCGTAAATTAATGCCCTTCTTGATCACACTACAGCGTCACAAAAGTAGCAGATATACAATCTCTGCGTTTTGAGCTTGTAGATCTGCTACTTGAATTTGAATCCTGAAAATTAACAGTTTTGGACATATGAGGTTTCCACCCGACAGAGACGATATACTTTTCTTTTCATCAGATAACATTTTCTCCGTCCAGCCTCCTCCAGCACCATTTTTAAGTGCGACACGTTCTTTACTTCTTTTTATAATTCTCGCAGCACTCAGCACCTCACAACAGTTCTTGGTGTGTGTTAACTTTTTCATTGGATGACAAACAGACCCTGGCCATTTACGACCGCTTCGGGAGGCTGATGCTGGGGAGCGAGACGGAGCCCAAAGACGTCTTGGAGTACTTGGTGTTAGAACGTCATCTCGTCAACCCATATGGCCGCTGGAGGATACACGGCAAGATCGTACCGGCCTGGGCCCCTGTCAAAGACCCCGTCGTCAAGGTAACCTTCAGCACTGTACACTTTGCCTTCAGCGACTCTCTTGAAGACCACCAAAGACCCCATGTTTTGTGTGTATGTGTGTGTCGGAGCACTTGCTGTACAACGTTGTTAAGCGTACCTGCGGGCATAAGCCTACTCGGGGATGGTGCAGGTTGAGAATGCATGCCCCACCAATTCATGCAATACCCGTTGTACTTGTTGTCAGAGTACCCAGTGCAGTGCCCACTACCATAAGAATGAATAATAATGATGTTCAAACGTTCATGTTTGGCCAATTTTGACAGCCCTAATATATATCCACATACCAATTTGCAAAAATGTGTACAAAATGAAGCCACATTTCTCTGCTGGAAACATGACCAGCACTTGAACTCTGTCTGAACTCTGACAAACAAGGAAATGGGGAATTCAGAAAACTATTTGATGCGTTGCATAATCGATTACTAAATATGTATGTCCCCTATTATGTTGACTGTGTCACTGTTTATCATAGTGGTGTGATTGACATTCATTACGAACAGGGATTATAGCTATGCATTGTTAAACGTTAGCAGTGTTTATGAAGGATAATCAACAACATTCTTTTACATCTTTCAGACGGTTATGATCCCCGGTCCAGAGCTCCAACCAGACGAAGAATTTGAAGCCCTCAACTACAAAGTTACCAAGCCAGAGGCTGTGCAGTGGAACAAATAATCCACCTAGGGGCACTGTTTCCCCCCATCTAACGCAGAGGGAAAACACCATGTTGGACTTGGGACTTTTAAAATGTATATTTTGACATTTTCCCATACATTTTCTGTTTTTCCACAAGCTGATTTTCTTTTCATATGTGTACTTAACAAAATGCACATTTTCCAGATCTACAGAGATTGTATGGTTTATTTCTGTGATGATGAATATATTGTTAATTTAAAGAATACAAAAATAAAATGCCTGTTGTTGTTTTTTCACTTCCATCGGTTTCAGTGAGTTTATATCAGAATAGTGTCCTTCATATACATAAAAAAAAAGAAAGACAGAAAAAAAGAAACAGTAGTCGATACATAGAAAAAGATCAAAAAGCTAACAAAAATCTTAAAAATGGATATGGATTCACATGACATTTGAGTTTTGGATTTGACAAAAAGATATAGTACATACGTTCCAAAAAAAATAATCACGACATGCAGAAACAGTCAAACAGATTGGTCCACTGACGGTTACATGAGGCGGTGCATAACAATGAGATCACTGCATAAACTGAGTGGGATAATGAGGCTGTTGTCACTAGCTGTATGTGGACTCAAAACTAAAATGAGATCCACCATTTGACAAAGATTAACATCTCTTAACAATATGGATATGATATCATTAAAGTGAAAGTAAGTGGTTTAAAAAAGATCTATATTGTGAGTGTGTGATCTCAGTGACCCCTTACCGAGTGTTCAGTAACGGGTCTCCCCGTCTCTCCAGCTCAACAAAATACATTTTCAGGTCAGGATACCCATTTTATTCAATCAGGAGACTCCGGAGAGAGAACTCAAACAGGATAAACAAGTGAAATTGGTAATTTCAGTAATTAAACAAAAAATGTTGAGCAGACGAATTTGAAGGTAATAAATGATTGTTGTGGAGTTCTGTCCTGATAAAAATGCTATCCCGACCTAAAAATATATTTTCTGTTTTCTGAACAGATGGGGAGACCCCAAAATTCAAACAGAAATTACGACTTCTGAACTCCTTAAAGTCAAGAGCAGGATACAGTATATTGGGTATATACTGTGTGTGTGTGTGTGTGTGTGTGTACTTATTTAACATATCTTCCCATGGTGATTTAGGTAGTTAACTTCATTGCCCCATATATTCGTGATTTCATAGTGATTTTTGTAGTTCACCTCATTGCTCCATATATCAGTGATTTCATAATACTCTTCTTTATGCTTACCTCATTGCCTCATATATCAACAATTTCATAGTGTTTTTTGTAGTTAACCTCATTGCCCCATATATCACTAGTTTCAACATCCTATGCATTGCATGCAGACAAGAAACAACAAAATACCACTTACTTACTGAAGGAATAGAAAATCAAGGATTATGTACAGATTTGCTCTATTGTAAGGAGTACATTTGAATCCTCTCCAAATAATGAATAAGGGGAATATGTTAATGGTGAATTATATATTATTTTTAGAATCCAATTTGAGCTTTCAAGGGTATTTATTCAGAAATGATAGGATGTATAGCCCCCAATAATTCATATAATTAAATTATTTAGCAAATTAGATGGAATGAGCCATATTGTGAAGCTAAATTACTATGCCCTTTATGGCCATGGTGTAACTAATTCTTAATCCAAACACCACTGACAGTGAATCTGGCATCCTTTGTTAACAAATTTGGTTAAATTTTTAAAACAATTAACATTCTTAAACTTCAATCAATATAAGTCTATCTATCTAGAAGTTCCACTCTTCAACAAGAAAAGTATGTAAATTACATGTAATATTTCAAGTCAACAGAATTGTCGTACCTTCCTACATTAATGCTCTTTATGCTTACAATTTCAAACTCGTTGCAGTTTATTTCCTTGTGTCTGCCAACATACAGTTTTTTTTTACTTAAGATTTTTGATCCACTGCTGGACTCATTGATCTGTTGCAATGGATCCAACATATTGTAGATGTCAAGGAGGAGCATAGCAGTTTTTAAAACTCACACATTCACAGAAAACAATTGTTTGAATTCAACAGGGAGCGGAAGCAGAAAGAAAAGGAACTGCATCTAGATGCCCTCTCAGATCCCAAACTATGGCATAGTTGCACCTACAAGTCAGTTTATTGTGCACAGGTATAAATATGCTGGTGGAGCAGTCTTTTCATAGCCTGGAAACCAGACAAATCTGCCATTGTAAAAACAAATTGCCCTCGGAAGATTTGGTCTGGTGCCGCTCAGTTGTGATTGGATTTCACTCCCTCCGAAGTAGTGAGGGACCAATCAGGGCCCAGTATGCAAATATGGGGGCAGGTTTATCACCAGAGGCATTTTTTTAATTCGCCCCTTGGAAATGCAGGTTCCACACAGAGATTCCAGAATAATATCTACGCAGTGATATTAGTCTGGCCATGCCAGGCTAGTCTTTTCACTCAGGTCTGATGATATTACCTCCTGTGCATTAATGCTCAGCTATAGGCTTCAAAGTGAGATGGTAATAATGTGACAGATTCAGATTCAATTTTCCATCTAAATGTCCACCAATGTCTTGCCGAAGAACAAATCCCTGCCAGGTGCAGGGGTGCAGTTTTGTGGCTGACCTTACACTCTGACAGGAGAAAACACTTCCTCCTCAAAGGAGTGTCACCCATTTTTTTCCACAGATCGGCTATTTTTGGCCAAGAGATCTGGTGCAGAAAAAACGGTCCAAGTACAGTTATAATGTTTTTTTTACAAAGAATAAAGGGTTTAAGTGGTTGATGTTATATCATCATTAAAGTCTTAGTGTTTTGGCCCGGACCACTAGTGTAGCAGTCGGGGCACCTAGGCTTCAAAGTAGCCTGACAGCGCGTCGCGGGTTCGAGTCCCGATCCACGGCCTTTGCTGCATGTCACTCCCCATCTCTCTCCCCATTTCCTGTCAGCCTACCATCCTGTCAATAAAGCCATAAAAGCCCCAAAAAAGAATCGTAAAAAAAAGAATCGCCCACTTGTAATATCCCGATGGCCTACCAGTGCCATTATAGATACCACACTTAAGAGTCTCATATCGCTCATTGGAACGGCTCAGACAGCTCGTTGAAACTAACCGGTGACTAATAAGAGTTTAAAGGTCAGCTGGGAAGATAAAGGCTTCACCAGCGCACTCGGCATCGGCGTCGTCCTCCTCTTCTTCAGGAATATTCTCAGGCTCCCATGTGAAAACATCCGAAGTGTCTGTGAATGAACCAGATCTGGACCGCTGCAGCCCCCAGGGACACAAAGCATCGCGTCTGCCTAGGGGCAAGTTGCCATTGGACTCTTCGTCATGCTGCATGGGCATGCTGTCTACAGGCACAAAGACTTCTTCAGTGGAGAGACGCTGTTGTTGCGTCCCTGCGACTTCATCTTTTCCACCGTTGGGAACATCAGTCTTGCTTTCTGTCGAGTTTGGTGCAGCCTCAGATTCCCAAGGACAAACATTTGCTTTAGTGCCGTCCTCCTGATGTCCCGGTGATGTGCCGTCTTGCATTTTGAGAGTGTTTGGCTCCTCCGCTTCCCACGGACAAACATTTGCCGAAGCGCCATCTTGCTTTTTGAGACTTTTAGGCTCCTCCGCTTCCCACGGACAAACATTTGCCTGAGCGCCGTCTTGCTTTTTGAGACTTTTCGTCTCCGCCGTTTCCCACGGACAAGCGTCTTCCCGTGGGCCGGGTTGCATTGTGGCAGCTTTAGGCTCATCTGTCTCCCACGGACAAACATCTGGCTTTTTTATAGTCTCTGGTTCTGCTGTTTCCCAAGGACAAATGTTTGCTTTCTCTGGTTCTGGTTCTCCAGTTTCCCAAGGACAAACGTTTGCTTTAGCTGTGTCTTGCATTTTGATTGTATCTGTGCTTCTGGAGGTTGGCATTTTCTTTGGTTCTGGTTCTCCAGTTTCCCAAGGACAAACGTCTCCTTTAGCTGTGTCTTGCATTTTGAGAGTATCTGTGCTTCTGGAGGCTGCCATTTTCGCTGGTTCTGGTTCTCCAGTTTCCCAAGGACAAACGTCTCCTTTAGCTGTGTCTTGCATTTTGAGAGTATCTGTGCTTCTGGAGGCTGCCATTTTCGCTGGTTCTGGTTCTCCAGTTTCCCAAGGACAAATGTTTGCTTTCTCTGGTTCTGGTTCTCCAGTTTCCCAAGGACAAACGTCTCCTTTAGCTGTGTCTTGCATTTTGAGTGTATCTGTGCTTCTGGAGGCTGCCATTTTCGCTGGTTCTGGTTCTCCAGTTTCCCAAGGACAAACGTTTTCTTTAGCCGTGTCCTGCGATTTGATTGTATCTGTGCTTCTGGAGGCTGCCATTTTAGCTGGTTCTGGTTCTCCAGTTTCCCAAGGACAAACGTTTTCTTTAGCTGTGTCTTGCGTTTTGATTGTATCTGTGCTTCTGGAGGCTGCCATTTTTGCTGGTTCTGGTTCTCCAGTTTCCCAAGGACAAACGTTTTCTTTAGTGTCTTGAATTTTGATTGTGTCTGTGCTTCTGGAGGCTGACATTTTCTCTGGTGCTGGTTCTCCAGTTTCCCAAGGACAAACGTCTGCCTTGACGCCACTGTCTTGTCCTTTTGTCTGTTCCAGTGCTATTGACACAATCTGAGGAACCACCGTTTTGTCAGGCTGCTCTGTGTCCCAAGGACAAATGTTTACTCTGGGGATGTCGTTATCCGCTGTAGGTGCGGATATATCCCATGGACAAATATCTACCTTTATGGTAGTGGACCCATGTATAGTTGATTCTATGGATGGCTCTGCCTCTTCCCATGGGCAAACGTCTGTCACGATTTTAGGCGGTTCAGGGAACTCCCATGGACAACTGTCTGCTGACTTGCCTGGTTGTTGAGTTGACACATTAGATTGAACAGTCTCCTGTCGTAAGTGAGCCATCTGTGATCCCTTGGTCTCTGAAGGGTTCACATTTTGATATATAGCCTCACTGCCTTCCACCTCCCATGGGCAAACATTAGCAGCTACACTATCTTGTTTCACTGAAAGCTGTTTTGCTTCGCCAGATTCCCAGGGACAAACATCGGTTGCTGCATGCAATGACTGCTTCCTCTGTTGTAGTAGCTCTTTGGATACTGGGATTGTTGAAGCTGCAGGAATATCCTGTGTGTCCCATGGGCACAAGTCAGCACGACCACTCTCCTGTCTTTTCACAGTATTCGCGTCCTGTGATTCCCAGGGACATACACCAGCACGCTCCTCTGTTTCCTCTACCTCCCAAGGGCAGACATTAGCTTTACCGCTGGGACTCGGTGGTGCATCCCATGGACACACATTTGCTTGAGAAATACTAACAGCGGGTGCAAGCCGACCACTGCCTATCCTGTGGGTAGAAGGAGTTCTAGAGGTGGTACCTCCAAAACTGGCATTACTATGATTACTGTTTTGCCTTGATGCCGTGTGGGGTCTTGGGCTTCTATCTGAAGAATCAGTAGATGACAGTCTTCTGATTGCATTTTGTTTCGTAAGCAATGGTTTCCCATCAGTTGAAGTGATACTTTTTCTCTGTAGCCACCCCTTTTCCACACTTGGATTTCGACTAGGCGTGGGGGACTTAGACGTTGTGGAAGCAGTTCTCTCTCTCGTCACACCCTCGTGGCTCTTTTGAGAAATAGAGTCATCCTTTACATTTGCACCGCCTTCCTTGGGTTTCTCCTTAGGCTTTACATCCAGAGAGAATGCTTTCACTGAGAGCCACTTTTGAGTGGTGGTTTTTAAGGAGAGACCACGCGCCTTGGGCAACGCTATTTTTGGCAACGGAGAAACTGGTGCACTCGCAGGGGCTGGAGCCTGGGGTGGGGGGGCCTCGCTTTCTACAGGCTTTGGTGGTGGTGGTGGTGGTACATATTCCCAAGGACATATCAGTTGAGCTCCCAAGTCTACACTTTTTGCATCCTCTCCTGGTGAGGAAGCATTGGTCACAATCTTCTGGTTCATGTCGTCTCCCATGTCCCAAGGGCAAACATCACCCTTGTCAATTGACTGTGATGCCTGGATGGCACCTGTCGTCTGGTAATTGATGTTGGCCTCTGGCCTGGACTTTGTCACCAATGAGCCTGTTCTGTTCTGTGGTATATCAACCTTAGGGGGGGGTACTATGTCCACCAATGAGTGGGTAGATTTAAGACTCAAGGACTTCTGAATTTTGTAGTGATCAGGATGCAAGAGATTGTTATCAATGGTCAGATTTTGTGCACTGAGAGACTTGGGGACCCCTGGTGGGATGTCCAAGGAGTCTGTCATCGATCGTTGAGAATTTCTTTTGGTGATTGCCTTCAACATAGAGTCACGCAAAGAAGGGGTTCTCTCCACAACAGGGTTTCCCTCCACAACATGGTCATGGTCACTTTGGGATTTATGCACTGATCCACTAGAATCCCTGTAATTGATACTAATGGCTGAACCCCTCCTAGAAGTTTCAGTATAATGAACACTTCGCCCTTCACGACTGCCACTGCACTGTCGGCTCAAGGGCGCAGCGATGCTTTTAATTATGGACAAGCATCGAGAGCCTCGCGTCTTCGACAGGTGAGGGTTGTTAGATGTCATCTTCTTGGTCTTGTTGACCTCGAGCTGGGAGTATAGTTTCTTCAGCTCATCCTGGCGCAGACGAAGAGGGGAGAAAATGTACGGAGGGATTAGGGAAAAGGTAGAAGTATTCAGGAGAAGAGAATGTGGGCAATCGTATGTAAATGGAAAGTTTAAAGACAGGTTTGGAGTTTTGAAGGTTAGCATAGTTAGGGGATGAGAAAGGGATATGGGGTGGAGAAAACATATAGGTCATAAAATGCATTCATACAAAAAAAAATGAACCACTTAAACCCCATATGGGTAACCGGAGTCCCTCAGGGCTCAATACTAGTGTATTACTTTTTTTGTATTTCTTTATTTTCTGTTATTGGGGGAAAGCTTTCGCTGAAAATAGCCGACCGACAAGCTCACAACGCCGTTGTGAGCTTGTCGGTCGGCTATTTTCAAAGAAAGCTTTCCCCACAATACCGATGATGGGGTTTAAGTGGTTGATATATAGTCATTATTTAGTACCTGAAATTATGGTATATTTATTTAATTTTACCAGTTTTTTATTTCAGAACTTCCTTTGGGGAATTGTGTTGTGAATGCAAATTGATGGCATGGCTCAAAGGGGGAGGGGGGGACGGTTGGAGATGTTACCCGAATATCATCTGGGTCCAAACTGTTGCCACTATAAGCAGAGCAGAAGCTGTTGTTGAAATAGGAGCCATTGCGGCGCAGGTCCACTTCATCCTCATACACCTCTGCTGCTATCTCCTCTCTCTTTGGCCTGGACACATGAAGAAACTACAGAATACACAGACACGGATAACATTATGTAAACATGCTGCTATCTCCTCTCTCTTTGGCTTGGACACATGAAGAAACTACAGAATACACAGACACAAATAACATTATGTAAACATGCTGCTATCTCCTCTCTCTTTGGCCTGGACACATGAAGAAACTACAGTATACACAGACACAAATAACATATATCTTTAGCCTCATAGCATTATTGCTTAACTCACATTTCACATTTTTAAGGTTTTCAGGAGAGACAAAAAACAAAACAAAACACTTTCTGCCTAAGTCACCTACATGACTTGGGCAGAAAGTAAAAAACTAATTTTGCCTAAGTCATGTTTATCTGCCTTTATTTATATCTGCCTAACTCTACTCTCCTAACACTGCTGATTGATCCTGCCTTATTGCCAATGTTCTCAGCCTATCAGAATGCTTTTTTATATTAAAAAGTCAGTTAAAAAGTCCTAAGTCATTTTGGAATGTAACAAGCATTCTGATTGGCTTCTTACTACTTTTACGACGTGGCTCTGCAGGAGTCTAGCCTTATAGATGATCTGAGGATGTTTGTCTGTCTGTCACTGGACTGATTAATGAATTCCTGGCAGTCAATATTAAAAGTATTTTTTCCCTGTAATTCATGGAATTATTTTGAAATCACGGCCCATAAAAATGGGTCCCGACCCACTGTTTGGGAAACACTGTCATCACAACTGACTTCACAACTGACGTCACAGAGCCACATGATTAAAACACATTTTTAATATGTGCCATTATTCATTCATAATTTCTGGTATCTACACACCTGACACGTGCACAATACTCATACAGTGACTTTCTTGTCAGGTAGACAGATTAAAAATCTCAAAATACCTTGGGAACGAAGAGAAGGGCAAGGGTCACACTAATGGTGATATGTGTGTGTGTAAAATATAGCAACAACGTCCAGTCAGGGTGAAGAGAAGGTAAGAAGAACCTGAAGGAGACAGAACAAACTTCAACATCAATGCATTTATATTTGTGTTTAGCCCATTGATTACAGGTCATGTATACTTTACCTTACTGAGAGAAATGACTGCAAAGCAGAACACTCCAGCTTTAATAAAAAGTCTTAAGGTGCACTGCTCAGCAATGTCATGAAAGTAAGGAAATATAAATAATGTGAACATTCATTGTGTGCTATTTCCTTACTTTCATACTAAAGCATTATGTGGTTATATTTAACTTTTTTAATGGGTACAGTATACAGTAGATAAAGATTGTTTCTAGAGAAATGATTGTTTTACAAACAAAATTCAAATGTCCATAACTTCTACAGGGTGACATTAAAGGGATAGTTCACCCCAAAAAAAGAATCGAATCGATTAGATCAAAGAGTCTCCTTTGTGTCTCCTACCAAAACCACTGCTGGTCATCAAATTATTGGCTCAGGAATGCGACAAAAACAAAAAAATATCCATGAATCCAAGCCTCCATGGGGTGACTAATCGATAGAAAAAAAAGTCATTTTGGGGGTGAACTATCCCTTTAATCCAGGTGCAATCAGAACAGAGATAAAGCTACTGCTGGCTGGCTGCTTACCGTAGAAGGTGAAACATGGAGGAGATCAGTAGCTCATTGTGGACGGCAAAGCCCATGTATCGAGGCTCGTGGAAGGCTGAAGGGACTGGCTTGACAGCGTTGCACAGGGAGCTGCCCCAGCACAGCAAAAGTAACTCAGCTGTGGCACAAAGAAAGGACAGACACCATTTATCAAATGGTATGGAAAAAGACAAAGTCATGAGGGGTATACAAGACAATACACAAAATCATGGAACAAAGTATAATAGCATGTTAAGTGGGCATTACACAACAATACATACTTTTTCATGCCTGAGCATGATTCCCTTTTCATCAGCAGAGTTCATTTCTCTATACTTGAAACTTTACAGTATTCTACTGAATGACGAGTTGAAACGCTATTTGTAACTTAAACCAGTGGTTCTCAACCTTTTGAGGACGTGGCCCCCTAAAATAATCGTATAATTGTAGGGGTTGAGGCAATACCTTTGACTCAGTTCCACAGATAAAAGTATAATATTTGCCTCTGAGATGTAGTGAAGTAGAAGTAAAAACTCCAGTAAAGTAAAAACACCTCAAAATTGTACTTGAGTAAATGTACTCAGTTACTTTAGACCACTGGCAACAGTGCTAACCATGGATGGACCCATTGTACCCATTGTAGGTCATACACATGTTAAACATAATCTAAATGTATTATGACACAAAGTCTCAGCTTAGTTTCCTAAGAGTTCATGTGTCAGCCACTCACCCACAGCCATCATGTCGTCCCAGCGGTCCACGTAACAGGAGAGGAAACCCTGGCCATCTGACGTGGTGGATGTGACGAACACCGGGATGTTTCGCTCACGGTTCTGCAGAACGCACACCGTCCACGCACACAGGAACCAGATGACCGTCACCAGCATCACTCCCAGCATCCTCAGCAGATGTATGCTGGACATGTACGGCACCCGTTGAGCCGTGCGTGAGAGGAACACCCTCAGCACCCTGCGGAGACACAAGAATCTATCAGCTTTTGATCAACATGGGGCACAGACAGACAGACAGACAGATAAAGAGACAGACTATTGATCCCGCGGGGGGAAATCAGTCGCCAAGAGGCAGCACAGCAGTTAGAGTTACAGGTAACAGTGTTGAGCTTTTTTTGTGTTTTATCGTTTTGACGAATATGTACAATTATATGTTCATACATGTATGCATTTTTACAATAAAAACATCAATCAATCAGTCTATCAATTAATCAATCAATGAGAGGAGTGCCTTCAGAATTAGCATAAAGGTTTGATAAAAAGATGCACAGAGGAAAAAACATATCATTGGATGAATTAATGATGAAAAACAAGTACAATATTTAATATTAATATCATATGACAAACTTAATTGACTGACCGGTACAATTTCAGCGTCACTGTCCCATACACAATAGAGAAGCCCAACATTCGCATCCAGCGAAGGAGGATACACCGGAAAGTACTGGGTTTGAAGTATAAAATGAACACCTTAGAAGGGAAAGAGAGACATTTGTCAAACGAGGAAATGAGAACATTTATACACCCTTGCAATGAACAGGACAGCTTACAGATCATTCCCTCCATTTTTCATGAACATCTGCTCATCTGTTCTCAAGTTATTGTCTACCAAACAAACACACATCCCATTGGGGAGGTCTAATGATTATTCCCACCAAGCTTCATGAAAATCCACCCACCCCATTCTCGATTTTGACATTGAACTTGATTGGGATCTTGACGTTTTCAACCCAATAATGTCTTCGGGCAGCCTACTGACCATTCCCTCCAAGTTGAATGAAAGCCCATTCGTTCACTAGTAAACTCAAGCACAAACAGACAGGTCTGATTACAATATCCTGCTACACATTGCTACCCGCTCAGTGGCCTTGTGGTTAGACCGTCTGCCCGGAGACTGGCAGGTTGGGGTTCAGTACCCTGGTAGGGTCATACTAAAGACTATAAAAATGGGACCCAATGCCTTCCTGCTTGGCGCTCAGCATAGAGGGTTGGATTTGGGGGTAAGTCCCTGAGAGATACTAGCGTCATATCCGGGGGGTGTGCTTGTACATCATGGCCGGGGGATGTACTGGTACTTGAGCCCTGCAGGCCCGTCGGGACCCGACCAGGGCCCAGCCCGGCCCGCCAATACGGGCCGGGCTGGGGTCGTTTCTGTATTTGACCATCTGGCCCAGGGCCAGGCTCACAGACCCCCATTATATTAATAAGGTAAACATTTTGCGTAGTGAATTTCACCCTAGATCATTGTGGGCATGTCTCAGCACGTGCGCTAGGATAGCCTCCTAGCCTGTAGCATGTTGCACGCTGCAAGTAGTAGTCACATGACAACAATACCACACACACAGCACAGCAGCGCACACACCAGAAGCCACACACAGTTGAACGATGGACAGCCAGAAGATAAAGGAGAAGTTGTCTCGCGCTGCTTTATTTTGGCGTGCAATTTAACGCATGCCATGAACGCACCTTAATAGCTACCTAATATTTGTGGTTACGTTTAATAAAACTACAACTACAAGTGCTTTTTATGTGTGATGTGTGTGTTCTTGACTTCGCATGTGTGTGTTCTTGACTTCGACTTGCGCAAACCAGTGAAAGCGCACGCTCAAAAATAATTAATAAATAATAATAAATAAATAAAAAGGTGTCGGGCTTCGGGCTGTGCTCGAGTAATTATAATTACTTGAGTAAAGTATAATGTTCCAATGAAAAAGGACATACAGAATGTGTACAGTGTAATTTTTAAACGACAGTATGCATCATCAATCCAAAAGAAGATGTCCATGTGATTTTGTTTAGATCAAGAGACCTGATAACTAGAAAGGTGAGTAACCCCAGTGAGATGAGAGGGTATACAGTACCCCCACGCAACCTTTCATCTGGCCTTTACCGTACAAAGCACCTCACATTTTCACCGGCTAAAATATTTTCACTTTGTTGTGCATGTGTTTTCTATGCCCTGGTTTTGACGCATCCCTTACCCAATAATTTGATGACCGGGTGTATTATCGGTGGGAGACTCAAAGAGTCTCCTCTGTGTCTCCTACCGGATACATTAGCATCTTTCCTCCGATAATCAAATTATTGGCTCAGGAATGCAACAAAAACAAAAAAAATCTCCATGAATTCAATGCTTCATGGGGTGTGTAATTGATAGAAAATAAGTTATTTTTTGGGTGAACTACTCCTTTAAACAGTTAACTAGGTCTACTAGCCAGCTGTGAACACGAGAGCTGTGATGAGGTTCCTGGCTCATGCCCATGCCTGCCTTCAATAAATCACCCCCAGTGTTTATAATTAATAATAAGATGTGTGAGAGAAGAGAGAGGCGAACAGAGCGTTAACATGTGAATGCATCAAATCCATCGAACGGAATGCCAAGCTGCTTCATTACATGAATGTGATTGATGACCTCCAAGACCTCCTGCACACCATAAGCACCAGTATCAGCAGACCTGCGGGCAACCTCAATCAATCCTTTTAGATAGATGGAAGAAAATTGATGACCGGCTTTCGCAAACGGCTCTGTGATTGGTATAATGAATCTGTGGATTGATTCTCACATTTAACCAATGACATGTTATGAAAGCAATGGCTTGTCCTATACCCGGCACCACCACCCCCCATCACCACACAGATAGCCTACCCTTAAGCAGTGGTGTAAAGTATATGTACTAAAGTACTGTACTTAAGTACAATTTTGAGATATTTTTACTTTACTGGAGTATTTCCAATTTTCAGTACTTTTAAGTAAGAAATGTGAGTATACTTTTTCCACCACTGGCCATACGAATGGTATTCCCCTTTAAGCCCATTCGTACTTCGTTCGAAAATAGCCGACGTACAAGCTCCCAACGCGACGCGCCCGCGCCCACTACGTGAGCTTGTAGGTCGGCTATTTCTCGGCGCGCGACACCGTCCTGCGACAGAGCATAGACGTGGCTTTTACACACACAACCACACAAACCCAACCACCCGAACCACTCCCAGCTCTCTCTAAACCATCCATTATGATTTAATAATCCCTGGCACTGTGCAGTGATCTGAAAAGAGCTCTAATCTCATACGCTCACTCACTCACTCACTTAAAGCCTAGATTTATACTTTGTTGTACGACGGTTTCCGTGCACCGAAAATAGTCTACGCGCTCAACAGGGAGCTTGTAGATCTGCTATTTTCGGTAGTATAAATTAAGCATTACTCACTTACTCACCGGGAAGTAGAGCAGCAGTGCGCCGAAAAGGATGGTCTCCAACAGAATCAGACCCGAAGCCCGTATCCTCTTTGGAAAACAAGGTGAAGGGGTTGGTGGGTGGGGGGGGGGGGTTAATTGAGGTTAGAGATTGTGGAAAAAAACAGTTAGACAGACAGACAGACAGACAGACAGACAGAGGGAGTGGAACAGACAATAGAGAGGACAGAGAATAGATATTGACATTAGAATCATCGTTGCAATTATGTGACTATGTTACTTATTCATTATCAGCATAATTGCTTTACGCACCACTAGTTCCTCAAGGTAAATGATTGATAGTTAGCAAACAAACAGTCCCTTACAGTTCTGTAAATCTGATTAGGTTCTATTTGTACAACTCGTGCACACTCTAGTTCCAGAGATTAAAAAAAAAAAGTTTGATCAAATGAGGGTCCACGGCCTAATTATTATCAAACTAGGGGTTCTTGAAAATACACACTGAATTATACTTGATGGCAATTTAACCTCTTTTGAATTGGGGTGAGAGATCAGACACAAAGTGTGTTTAAGTGCTATTTGAGCATTTGTGCTATATTTTATTTGTGCTAATATTGTATTGATCATGATGAGTATAAGCAGACACTCGGTTCTCAGCAGCGGAGGCTTTAATGTGAAATAAATCACATTGATCAAACGGGTACAAAATGTCTTTAAAACGGAAAACAAGTGGAAGCTTTGCCTTCAGTGTTAGAGGAAAGGCTCTAGGTTTCACCCTGCAATCTGATCATGTGCAAATGTGACATTTTGGCCTGAGGGTGACACTTGAGGAAAGGCTTGCTCAAATGGTCAATCAATCCTCCAGGAAGGCCGTGGAGTCACCAAAAGCGGTACTGTAGGTTCCACCATGCAAGCTGACATATCTTCTGGGCTAGTGGAACTTATGACCTGGGTCACAATAGTGACACTAGAGGAAAGGTCATGGGGTCACCAAAATCAGTAGGGGCCATCCTCTACCAGTAGATTTTGAGATTATCTTGGTTGTAAAGTGTTGGACAGACGAATGGATGGACCAACTAACTGATCAAACTCTCCTTTGAACCCCGCCACTAGCAGGGTTAAAAAAAAGCTGTGATATTATTAGCTATTAGCATTACATCTTCCTATTCATATAAAAGCAATTTTGTTTATTTTGAGTCTTAATGAAAGCTTGTTATTTATATCGTATCGTTCTTGTTTAGTTGCTGAGGAGAGACTTCCCAGCATACCTTGTGGTGTGCTTAAATGTAGGTTATTGTTCTGTTATTGTGTGTGTTGCATTGGGTTATTGTGATAATACCCATGATTTATGTCGACCACATTAACCCTGGTGTCCCTACTTTGGCATGGGATTTCCATCGGCCATTACAATAATTATGAATGAATAATGATTTTTTTTACAACAATCTATCTCACCTAACCCTGGTCCCATAACACCGGTGAGGCAGTATGTTTGCTAGGGTTATGGTTAGTGTTAATTGGTTTAGAAAGACTGCTGGGCTTTTCTGTTGCAAGGACTTTTCAATGGTCTGCAATGCATTTCTAAACCAAGATGATCGCTGTAAACATTTGAAATAACTATGGTATTGACTGAAGCTGAAAACTGATTATTTGTTGAGTGTAAAATGAAGCATTCGTTCATTTCAGTGAATGACCCTGCTCTGCTGTCGATAGCATTTCAAGAAGATAAGGAGAGACCTTCACACTAAAATGACTGAACAGATAAGAGTTCTGATGATGCAGTGGTTTGGCATATAGTATAAAATAAAGTCTACTGCACATGAGGAATACGTTTCGAAGAAGCTAGTGCCTATGAAACAACTTGGTTGTTCTTGCAGCTACTTACAACATGTGAACACCCCAATATTTATGATAATGACAAAAAAATCAAACCCAGTGTGAAGTGAGCGGTGTGGTCATCACAGTGATGGAAGCTCACTTAAAAAAAAAGTGTTTTTTTTAAGTGCACAGTCCTATTTATAGGTTATTCATTTCATCATGTGTCTCACTAGCCAATCACAGTGCTGAATAGAGTCAGCCAATAGAGTCAGCCAATCACAGTACAGCTAGGGGTGTACTAATGTAGAGGGGTGTGCTATTATGAGCCAATCACAGTACAGCGAAGGGTGTACTAATGAGGTGTCCCAACCCCAATTATAGGAGCGGCTACACCACTCAAAGAATACTGTATGGGCAATATTAGGCCGGCTCTGGGTCGATTGCCTAGATTGTAACCCTCTATAACACTTTGTTTGATTGATTGATTGATTTACTTTATTAGACAGAAATGCAAACAGCATGGGTACGGTCATACATTTGGGCTAAAAGGATAACACAAAAAAGTCCTGAGGATTTGTTTCCATTGTGGTCCTGTATTCAATTCATCAACATAGCATAAAAAATAGCACTAAAATACAATATCATCAACAAATATAAAACACTGTATGTACAGAGTAGAAAGGGGGGGGCGGGGGGTCTACTGCATATGGTGACCTTGAATAGCCAAAAACACCTCACTCACCTTACTTTGACGGTGTTGATAGGCCGCCAGCATGCTGAGGAACACCAGGATCATGAAGAAGCCCTGGATGACCATCATCCAGACTCTGAGGAACCTGTTCTGCTGCACCAAGCAGGGGGAGCCGTCCTCGCAGCTTTTACAGCCGGGCCAGCAAGGGAGGCAGACGGGCATGAGTGGGTAACAGATGTTGCTGCCACCAGCTCCACTGCCAGTGGCATTGGCACCGTTCCTAGAACCTGCACATATATACGTGGAAATGCATGTACACGTTCATGTACTAATGTACTGTATATGTTGGGCGGCTTCACCACTTTTCAAAGAAAAGTGGCGACTTAAAGTAGTCCTTTAATGGCTATGTGGACTGTAACATCCTCTCAGGAATAACAGATGGCTTAACTGGCTTACACCTCTGATAAATGTGCACAAGAGAATGTAGATTGACACGATAATGACCATTTTAAGGACGGAAGGCCCTACTGTATATCTATTTTTAACAGGCATGATGAAAGATTATACTGGCATGAGTTTAGTGTTAAAGTGGATTTTCTTTTAACACAATATAATATTATGGTTATAGCCTATTCAACAAAAAATCTGATTGGTAGATAGAAAACATAGTATTTGGAAGTTTAATTTTTTTTCAAACATAACCAATATACAGTACTAGTCTAAAAGCCCCAAATGCTGTGCAGCTCCTTATATTAGGCTATCAGAGTATGAGAACTCTCGTGCAAAGTTGACATTTTGACACCAATATCAGTAAGGTACTAAGGTTCGTTCTCCAGGGAGCTATTCACTTGCAATTAGCTTTTTAGATATCTTGTGTGGACATAATGGAGGCACTATTGAGGAAATGCCATGGGATCATCATGGTTTCATCCTCTGTGGAGCGTGAAAGTATACAGTACATCAAATTCCATAACAATCCAGACAGCATTGGTTTTGAGACACTGTACAGTAGCTTGTTTGGGACCATGGGGCCATTAGCGGGGATAAAAATAATGTAGCATTATTGAATAAAGTTTAGTCCTTCCTTATATCTTCTATCATGAGCAGAGTCAGTCAACGTGTCTCCACAGCTATAGTTTTAGTTACGCCAATTTCCTTGTGTCAACATTATGACACATATGGTGCACTTATTTTTTCTGTTTGTGTTGATCGAGCTACCTATTTGTTACGTTTTGTATCACTGATTGGGCCTTAAAAGCAAC
The DNA here is from genome assembly GCF_963454915.1 of Gymnoscopelus microlampas. Classification (NCBI taxonomy): domain Eukaryota; kingdom Metazoa; phylum Chordata; class Actinopteri; order Myctophiformes; family Myctophidae; genus Gymnoscopelus; species Gymnoscopelus microlampas. The sequence goes on along the minus strand of NC_139939.1, from coordinate 46,925,214 downwards.
AATTAAAGATGATAAGATAAATCAACAACCACGGCTGAATTCTGGCCGCTCTGTTAGAAAGAAATTTCTCCTCTGTGCTTTGGGGCGGTTTGTATTCATTCTATGGACAGGTGTTTGTGTTGGCTTACCTGTGTCCGTTGTAGGGCTATAATATCCCATTTTGCAACGGCAGCAATACTGGCCCAATCGAAACCCTCCGCCTGGACGGGGCACACACTGCACAAAATAGGAAATATATTTAGTACAGGTATATCTTTGACCCTGTGCTGTTTTCACATCCTCTATATGAAAGGAAAAACACCTAGAACATCTCTTAATCAAGATAAATGATTATAATTCATTGATTCCTGAATGCAGACTTGTTATAGGAAAGGCCCCTCTTTCAAACTTTGCCCACTGAAGTAAGTTGAGTTGTTCTGTGGCCAGAGCAGGCGCAGAAATCCCGGGGGGGACGGGGGGGCTTTAGATTGGACCCCCCCAAGTCATTTAGAATAATACAAATAAATGTTAAAATATATATTTTTTAAAATAATAAATCAGTAAAATCAGGCAAAAATATGAATTAAATAAAATAACCCTAACCCTAGAAATAAAGTAACCAAAAACCGAAAAGAAACTAACAAAATCCGCCCAAAAAAATGCAAAAAAAGAAAATTTGGCGGCCGCACGCGAACCTCAAGCCAGATTTCCGCCCCTGGGCCAGAGCTCTGCCAGCTGTGGTAAACTATTGTCTGTAGCTCTGCAGTGTGAAATTGAATGTGTGCAGTGGTGGAAGAAGTAGGCCTACTGACATTTTCTAATGAAGTAAAAGAATCAATACCACAATGTAGAAATACTCTGTTACAAGGAAAAGTCTGGTGTTCAAAATTTACTTGAGTATTGGCATGTTTTGCAATAATTTAAAAAATCTACAAAGTAATTAGTAACTCAAATAATTGTAGTGGAGTAAAAAGTATAATATTTGCCTCTGAGAGGAGTAGAAGTAAAAGTATTGAAAATTGGAGATACTCCAGTAAATGCTGGTGTCATTATTCATTCAGATCTGAATTTTAACTCCCACATCAAATCTATAACAAAATCAACCTGTTCATCTTAAACATATAGTAAGAATTAGAGGCTACATGTCTAAGAAAATTTATTCTAATTCATGCTTTCATTTCTAGTAGGTTAGACTTTTCTCAGGCCTTCCCAAAAAATCTCTTGCCAAAGTTAATTCAGAATGCTGGTGCCACAGTTTTAACAGCCGATCATAGAATTGACTTCAAAATACTGTTTCTTCTCTACAAATCACTTCATAATTTAAGGCCTAAAACGCGTCTCTGACTTGCTCCCACACTATGAACCTTCTAGACATCTTAGCTTGTCAGGGACCGGTCTGTTAACCGTTCGAAACAGGCTAACCTCCACCGTTGCCCGTTGACTCCAAAAAAATGTTTTTCTGGTTCTTGTTTTTATTGAATTTCATGGCTTAGATCATATTTTAGCTTTGTACAATAATATATTTTTCTTTATCTATTTATTTTTGTTCTTTTTTTTATTGTCTATTTCATGTGAATCACTTTGAATTGCCTCTGTGTATGAGAAATGCTTCATAAATAAAATGGCCTTGCCCAATCTGCAGTCCTTAATTTACCTGGATACTGTAACTAACCCTGTGGTGCTAGCTTCTACAGTCTGTCAGTCTGCACACACACGCACTCACGTGTGCACGCAAACGCACACGGGCGCTCTCACACACACACACACACACACACACACACACACACACACACACACACACACACACACACACACACACACACACACACACACACACACACACACACAAATGCATGCACACATGGATACTCTGTTAATCTAAGTTAAAAGCTAAATGGATGCATAATGCCTCAACCCAGAGCATAATCCTTTTTTCCCCCTCAAAATCCTGTATCCGCGTGCGTGTGTGCATACGCACGCGCGTGCGCGCACACACACACACACACACACACACACACACACACACACACACACACACACACACACACACACACACACAGTGCAAAGTGCAAAGACATATATAGGCCTACAGTATATATACGGTATAATATATGCATAAACATCCCCACATCAAATGGTAAAATATCTAATGGTATGTGGAAGCGGTCCAATATTAATGTGCTATACTATGGATTATATGTAGCCATAGCATAATTCTCTTCAGAGAAACATAAATTCAACGCATAATCATCTGTTTTATATTTAACTTTAAAGCTATCCCCTTTGTGGCCAAATGCCACAACAGAAACCCATCATATGCATTACAGCTTCCAAAACCTGTCATTTTGTATGACAGTACTGAGTCTGCTCTTTATTTTTAATCTGTTGTTTTGCATGTTTAAAAGATGTTTTAAAACATGTTTTACATAGGACAATAGAGATAATGAGATAAGAATCAGATTTAAAATGGGAAAGTTGCCATTTAATGGGTTTTACCCAGGCGCTCTCTTGACCAAAATTTAACTACAGTGTAATTTGCACTTTTTGTTGTTGTGTAGAAACATGATTGAATGATGATTGTGAATTCACTCACTTTGGAGGTGAATAACATTAAAGTAATGGCCCCTTTCCATTGCATAGTCCCAGCTCAGCACGCCACAGCTCTACCTACATGTTTGCCTTTCCATCACTTATTTTGTGCCCATTCTGCCGAAGTTTCCTAGTAGGGCTAAGCCAAAACAAACAAAGACAAACCATGACCCTTAAAGACATGCTGAAATGAAAAATATGTTTTTCACACCTTTAGAGCATATCCGTGGTCATAATATGGACATACTTAACAATAGATGGAATTTCTTTTAAACAAAATATTTTTTTTAGTCCCTAAAAAGCCATAGTCTTAATCTTCCTGTCAAACGAAAACATACGTGATGACATAGATAGACTTATGAATATAATTGAATCTTGATTTCATTCACCTGTTTGATTCCCATAGGCCTACTGTGTACAGCTCACGTTCCTTCAAACACACCTGATTTTACAGAGCTACTCAGTTTTGAATCTCAGTCAAGATGACGTCAAGATGGTGTATTACTCATTTTAAACTTCATCAGCACACTAAAATATGTATCTGAAAACATTTTAGGTTAGAAATAAGCAATGTTGGCCTGGGCCGCTGGCGTAGCAGTCCAGGCACCTAGGCTCAGTGTAGCCTGACAGCGTGTCGCGGGTTCGAATCCAGATCCCGACAGCCCGACTACCATAAAGTTAAAAAATAAGGTCACTACCCATATCTCGCTCCCCATTTCCTGTCAGCCTACTGTCCTATCAATACAGGTATAAAAGCCACACGTGCCTTCTCTCTCTCCCTTGGGCAGACGAGCGGCAGGCTACAAACACTAGCCCTCTGCCGCACACAGCTGCAGTGAGTGAGATTGCAGCATTCCATTGCCCGAAGGGATAGGAGTAGGACCTTCTGATTCTGCTTGAGACCAGGTTGATACAACATTTCAGACTGAAACTTCAAAATAAAATGACAAAAAAAGCGATTTCACGACGACTTTACAGATAATTTATGCTTGGAGCGACAAGTGTCAAGCAATGCATCGCACTATGTGTCTCACAACGTTCTGAGATTTGAGCATTGATACTGTCTGTGACGGGTCAGAAATAATTGAATATTTAATTATATTAAAAACTATATTTAAAAAATACCCTTTTTTTGCAGTTCTCACAGATCCCTGTAGGACAGCATCTCCATGATGAAGTTCACCATATGGCGATCTGGAATTGTCCTCAGCAGTTTCAGATGGAGTCTGCAGTGCCAGACGGTGTCATACTGTATGCGCCTGTCAGGTCCAGGAACACTACCCCAGCTTTCTCTTTGGCCCGAAAGCTGTCTTTTGACTTTTTTTGTCTTATGCCATGACGTCCTGCAGAGTTCTTGTCTGCTCTAGGGAAGCGGCCGTTCTCGATGGCATCTGCTGTCACCGGACATGTGGGGGGCATTGTTTTTCTGCCAGTCAGCTGGTCGATGGTCTGCCACGCCTTGCGGCTGGAGTGGATGAAGTCTACTGACTCGACGACTTCAGTTACCAGCCCGGGGATATAGCTCTCATTGTAGCCTCGTGGGATGGTCTTCTTTGCTGCCCCTAAGAGGACGTCGCAGTAGGCAGTGTACGCAGTGCCCACATCAGCAGAATCTGGGTCCGGGACTGGGAGACAGACTGATGTTCTTTCTGTCTCTGCTGTACTGTATGCCTAAAGTTCCATCTCCTGACAGGCTTGCCACTGGCTGCACCAGAGAAGGGACCTGGACGATGGATGGTCGGTGGTGGGCTCGGGGGAACCTACGCAGCCCTCACATCTAAAGCTCGGGACGCTATGCGGCCCTCATATCTACATCGCACCGCCGATCCGACTCATGACGACACGTTTTTATTTTTTTTGTCTGATGTCTTGATGATACGGTTTGTTTGGGTCTGATGTCATGCTATCACAGTCAGCATGACACAGGATGTCCCTGTGTGCAGCAATAAATGGAATATTGTCTTCAAATCAAATCAAATCATTTATATAGCTAATTTTCAACGACCAAGGTCAAACCAAAGTGCTGAACAAGAACAAGTCAAAAACAGGCAAACAGAGCAGAAGAAAAACAAATTTAAGCTAAAGAAAATAATTAAAGGAAAGCAAACAAGTTAACCAGATCACAACAAGAATGAAATAAAACAGCATATCAAAGTGTACAGACAGTATCAAGGTATACACAGGAAGGGTATGGTCAAGCAGCATTAAAGGCCATGGAGAAGAAATGGGTCTATAAAGGGATAGTTCACCCCCCAAAAAAATATTAAGCCAATAATTTGATGATCAGCAGCGGTTCCGGTAGGAGACACAAAGAGTCTCCTTTGAGTCTCCTACCGGAACCGCTGCCTACCGGTCCACTGGTCATCAGATTATTGGCTTAGGAATGTGACAAAAACAAAGAAATATCTATTAATTTAAGTCTCCATGGGGTGACTAATCGATAGAAAAAAAGTTTTTTTTTTTTAATGAACTATCCCTATAATAAAGATTTAAAAACCTCCAAGGACTGAGCAGAGCGAATGTGAAGAGGAGCAGCCCGTTTTGGGCTTTAAAAACAAACAATAACATTTAGAAAACAGTTCTAAAACTGACAGGGAACCAGTGGAGCGAGGCAAGGACCGGTGTGATGTGATCGCGCTTTTCCTTGCCAGTATAGAGGAGGCGAGTGGCAGCATTTTGAATGAGCTGCAGACGCCTGAGCGCAGATTGATCAATGCCTACATACAGAGCATTGCAATAATCAAGCCGCGAAGAGATGAAGGCATGGACGTCCATGCCTTCTTCCACCCTCCATCCAGGTCAGGTGGAGGTAGATGGGCCTTTATCCTGGCCAGCAGCCTTATTAGTTGGAAAAATCTGGCTTTAACCACAGAACTAATCTGCTTTGTCAAAACTTGAATTTGCAATCAAAAGTCACACCAAGGTTTTTGACAGTCAGAGAACCATCCTATTCCTGTCATGATGCCGTGGGGTAGAAAGTGTACGCATCGCATTTTTGTTGAAAATATGTCGCAGAAAAATAACAGTGATAAATATAGTGTAGTAACAGTGCAGTAAAATGTGACTTCAACCTACTGGGAATTTCTGCTCTATTATTGGAATACACTGAACGTTTGTGCTATCTGTACACCAAAGTATGTGCAGAGCTAAGAAAAGACAAATAAAGCATTTACCGACCCTTGCTTCTATAATAATTAAAGGTAGGGTAAGTGATTTTCTTTGGCTAAAATAAGTGTTAAATACCTCTATATTCTGATAGTACTCATTGTTATAGAGTGGTTGTTCAGTAACAGGTGTCTCCACGTCTCTCTAGCTCTTTAGTAAACAGAAAATACATTTTCAGGTCGGGATACCAATTTTATCCAATCAGAATACAGAACTCAGTAAGGATACAGATTAAACAAGTGAAATTGGAAGTGATGACACAAATAAATGAGCAGACAAAATTGGAACTACATCGCTATCAAAATGAAGCTGATAAATCTGTACTATCTCCTGATTGGCTGAAATTTTGTCACCTACCTGAAAATGTATTTTCTGTTTATTAAAGAGCTGGAGAGACAGGGAGACCCATGTGACTGAACAAACACTCTATAGCAATGATTACTATCAGAATACAGAGCTTTAACCTTTTAATATAAAGCTTTTTGTTTTAATATAAAGCTTTTTGTTTTAACCAAAAAATATCACTTACCCTACATTTAATATGTCAATAAAAATGGAATCACAGAACACAGACAGAGCAATGTTCGTAACCTCACATGCTTGTCACAAAGCCAGATGTTTTGAGTCAACCATAAGCCAGGTAAAACAGGAAGGGACAGAGGGTGGAATGGGGATTTTGGACTGCATTTCTCTTGTGTTTTACGGTGACCTATGAGAGCAGCGCATGAGGGGGAAGTATGTCAACAACACGGCTGGATTATCGTCTTAATCCAGCAGATCATCCTGCAGGCCGCCATGCAGCCCAGCCATCTTTAAATAGAAGGATGAGATGAGAGGTGGAGGATTGGTCCTGCCCAGACAAATGAGTCTTTTTGTGACTATAAAGCCTGATTTATATTTTGTTGTGTGACAGAGACAGACATTCAGAACATACTATAGTATAGGCCTAGATTGTTTGTTGAGAGGTCGAACACAGTTCAGAGAGCACTGACATGAGGCTAATACTTGCTCGATGATAAATACATTGTTTTCACCAAAATATATATGACTTGTTTACGTTGAGCGACACACTTGTTTAATGCATTGTTTAAAGGCAGTCAGGCTAAACTGGAGAGAGGGATGAAGCTGAAGGCTTTTTTTCTCAGAGGAGAGAAAGGTAATATGAATTGAGTGGAAAAAAACTAAGTGACCATTCTAGATAATTGGACAAGGCAGTCTATTTTGAAAGGCTGTTCACAGTTTAGTGTATTTACATGACGATGGTCTACCAAAGACTACCATCTGAAACGTACTGTTTTGGATAAAAGCTGTATCTGTGGCTTATGGAAATGCGTTTGCCTTGCAAAAAACGGTTTTCCCCTGCCTATTCTTTTCTCCAGTGTACCCACAGTTTATTCTAGACAAAATGTGTCCATATTTCACTGCCAGGGTAACAAATGTGTTTGTACACCTCTGTCCATATAGTAGACTTTCTTCCTCTTTCTTGGAATTTAAAATTATTCATCTGTTGTCTTCAGTATACAACATCACCTAACTGTCATAAATGTTACTGCACGTAAACATACCATTAATCTCAGAGACAGAGGAAAGTGCAAAAATGACTCCAAAGGACCCCCCACCCTCATCCCACGTCTTTGGTCTGTAACTTATTTTTGTTGATGTATACTTAGATTTTTTCACCTTTATCAGAAACTATGTTGAGTGTCAATTTAATTAAATTTCATAGCTAAATTAGCTATTCAAGTGCCACTTTTCTTGTCCTTGGCCTGAATCCCTGCCTGCCCCCTAAAAGGTATGTCCCCAGTTCTGCAAACAACAGAAATGTCTTTCAGGATAATATTCTATTTATCCTAGAGAAGGAATCTATTATTTATCATCATTTTATGCCACCCCTTCTGCAGGCTTGCCAGTATATGGCTAGCTGGGGGATCCATAAGCTGATCCCATTCTTTTTGCATCAATATGCTAATGAGTTTCCAGTGGACACTTCCTTAGTAATAATAATAATAATAATAATAATAATAATAATCTTTATTTATAGAGCACCTTTCAGACATAAATGCAGTTCAAAGTGCTTTACATTCAGGTAAAAAAAAAAACAAGTTAAACAAAACAATAAGTTAAAATCTTAGTGCCAAAAAGAAACCCGGTATCAGCTATTTGTCAAGAGTATTGATGTGTGATATCAAACCCAAATATTAAAAAATAATAATTGTCTCTTTAAACAAAAATGTTTTCCCGGTTCAATTTCCCACTCTCTCAAACTGGGGAACTGGTTTACATAATGGTCTCTAACCACTGTAGGCCATGCATAGTTAGTTACAGGCAGATAGGCAGATACAGGTGTAGTTTACCTCCATGCTGGTTCGGTTGCATTGGTGTTGGTTGGTGAACCAACCAGGTCCCTTGGCACACTGGTCCACATCAAATCCCTGAATGTTAACATCCACACGAATCACCCCCCTAAAATAGAAGAACACGCACACGCACACGCACACACACACACGCACACGCACACGCACACGCACACGCACACGCACACGCACACACGTGCACGCACGCACGCATGCACACAAGAACAAGTCTTTTACACAGTGCTTTTTAAACCATTAAAAGCACACAAAACCCCAAACATCTCAATTTAAGTAAAGCTGCTTTAAAGCCCCAACAGACTGGAATCATCCTTTACCCAGTCAGGTACCCTGAAGCTCCACATTTCCTCTAGAATAATTTACATGACCTTCAAGTTGCTCCTTTTCAAATGTCAGACTTCAGCTAGCTCTGTTTATTCAATCACAGCTCTCAATCCAAATGCTTAGAAAAGCATCTCAAAGTAGCAAACACCGGACTGCTTAAAAAAAAAAAAAAAAAGTCACAATGGTAGTCTGGATCTGAAGAATTTGGTAAACATGCAGAATGTTATGAATGTCATTAAACCCTTTGGCCTACAGTCAAATTAACTTGATAGTCACATTTACAACCAGCTTTTGTTTTTAAATCATTGGCAAGCTTTAAAGGGTCATGAAACTGTCTAAGTTGATCATGCTGAAGTTTTATTGCTGATATGAATATATGTGATTTTCTTATATATATATGTTTATTCTCTCGTTTTTGTAAAAAAAAACATATTTAGGATGATCTTAAAACACCTGTCATCCATCTATTACTGACAACATCCTTAATATGAGAGGGCTGGAAGTCCTGACTTGAACTCAGGTACTCAGTACAACAGTATCAGAAGCTGACCTTTTTTCACCTTTAAGCCTTTAGTGACATCATCCGCACAAGACAGACAGAGGTGTATAACAGGGTCCTGACCTGAACTCTGGCGTGAGGTCGGGCTTCAAGCCGTAGAAGGAAGTGGAGAGAGTGAGCATCCATCGGGGAAGGAAACGGCCACCCTTGCATTCCAGGAAGGGGGCATTACCCCATCGCACCCCACTCCGATTGGTCACGTAGCTGTCACCCTGCCCCCATTTGGGCGTGTCTAAGGTGGTGAGGTCATTGAGGAGCACCCGTTTGGACAAGGCAGCCATGGGCTCGTTGAATCTGAAGCCGCTGAACCAGCTGTCGTCGGGGGCAGGCGCTGGAGGATGCAGGCTCTTCCAAGCCCTGGACAGGTCCTGCAACAGGATGCTCTGAACCTTAGGGGCGAGGTTCCTGGAGGCACGGAGCACCAGTGAGGGCACTTGGGCTGCCGGGTCGGCGTCGAAGGTGAGCAACGCGTGTCCGATGAGGAGGTCGGCCTCGAGGAGAGCGCGGACCAGGGCATGGTACCACTCCATGTCTTCCCTCACGGTGCTTTCCCGCAGGTCACTGGCCTGGAAGATCATGTTCAGGAAGTTGGCTGTGTTGGCCAGGGCATTCATGGCCGGCTGTAGAGGGGCGTAGAAGCTCTCCGGCAAGGGTCCACTCAGCTCTGGTGGGCTGTACGCCCGAGAGCACTCCCCCAGTTCCAGAACGGAGGGATCTCCGCTGGCTAAATAGGTCTCGGCCGGCGTCCAGTCATCCTCTGGGGCCTCTGAAGGTGTTGGCTCAATCTCTGGTGGCTCTGGGCTAGAGGAGCTCTCTGGGGTCCCTGCTGTGGCATTGAATAAAGAGTTTGTGCGGTTGATTGCCTCGGCTGTGCCTGTTCCTGCAAAGGCGCTGGGGGTCACCTGTGCATGGGGTAACCGAGGGAGCAAAAGGAGAAGCAAAACCAGCTGCATTCTGTAATCCGCTCTCTGAGGGTTGCCACTGACAGCCCTGTCTTTCATTGGCTCTCTTAACCCCTAGGTTGATATCCTCATCATCAACAACAACATTTCCACAGAACCTTGGAAATGCTTAGCCTCCCCTCTCTACAGCCTCTTTTCCATCTTGTCTCTCTCTCCAGCACTGGTCACGCAGGCTGAGGGTGCTGCAGCAGCAGGTGTCTGGGATGATGTGTGTGGTAGCCTGGTAGGTTTGCAGTGCGCTCACACACCGGGTGCACGCCTCCATCCGTGCATCATACAGCCACACGTAGAAACCCTCCTACAAATGCGCGCGTTATTAATCCGTCAGTGGGAGGGAGACGCGGGGGTGAAGGCAATCCCCTCTCCAGCATCTCTGCAGTCCGTCTCATGCTAGTTAGTGCGTTCCTGTTTCCCCAGTGACCATCGACTGTGATAGTTGCTTGGCGAACAGTGCCTGACTAAAGCTGATCGATATATATTAAAAAAAAGAGCCACAAAAGGGGAAAGAAGAGAAACTGTGTGTCTCCAGACAGAATTGCCCACAAAAGAAATGAAGGAGTAAAAAAAAAAAAACACAAACTGAAGGGGTGCGCATGCGGGACGCGGAGGAGAGGGAGAATCCCCAAAGTTGAGGGATTCCGTGGGAGGCGCTGACTCTCACAGGAGAAACACGTCGAGGTACAGAAGTACTCCCGCTACTTTCTTATCTAGGCTCTCTTTTTCCAGCACATCTCTCCCACTCTTCTGTCTCTCCACTCAGTCAGAAGCTTCTCCACAAAGCGCCTCTCACTCACTGACGGAGTGACGGCGTCTAGCCCTGCTGTTCAGCCCTCTCCCTCCCACTCAATCTCCCTCTCTCTTTCCCTCCCTCCCTTTCCTCTCATACACCTCCCCCCCCCCCCCCCCCCACCTGCCTCCCACGGTCTTTCCCCTTCAATTCCCTTCCCATCCCTCCCTCCCTCTTTCCCTCGTACCTATTCATTCTGAGGATGAGAGGTGATGAGAGTGCCACATCTGTTGGCCATAGAGGCTGCTGTGTGGACGCGCGCACGTGTGAGTATGTGCGAATGCATGCGTGCGTGTGTGTGTGTGTGTGTGTGTGTGTGTGTGTTAGAGTGCATAGGAGGAGAGGATGATGCAGGCAGGTTAAGCCCTGTCTTATTTGTGTGGAATCCCTCACGCTCTGTGGATTAACCCCTACTTCTCCGGTCAGAGGAGTTGATGGGGGATGCTCTTTTATCGTCATACATGCACTCATGCAGTAAATGCATTCATAGACACACACGCTTACAAGCGCTTACACACACACACACACACACACACACACACACACACACACACACACACACACACACACACACACACACACACACACACACACACACACACACACACACACACACACACACACACACACACAGTGCCTAGCTTAGGAGAGTGGATAGCAGGAGTCAGGAGTGGTGCTGTTTGCAAGCAGACAGTCATTTGCACGCACGCACACACATGCACGCGCTTGCCAGCTGTGTCACTGTTTCAGGAGAGTGGAAGGGGGAATGGTTCCCTATTAAGTACTGGTGCACACACACACAAACAAACAAGCACACACACACACACACACACACACACACACACACACACACACACACACACACACACACAGAGACTGGGTGACAAGTCATGTCATAGGGGTGAATGGTGCTCTACTGATAGTGATTGATAAAGATTATCCTATATTAAAATTGCCTCGAGGGTCAACGGGTTCTGCCATCGCAGGGCCCCTGGGTGCCACAGGCGCACCATTGCTCCGCCCCCTCTGTGTTTCTATTGGCTGGGGTTTAAACAGCCATAACTCCAGTTCCCAGCATGCTAAAGGCCCCAAACTTGGTAGGTGATCTAAGACGTCCAATAGGGACAGGCTGTAATTGCTTAAGCCCCGCCCCGTCTGTGTTCCTATTGGCTGGGCTTTAAATCTAGGCCTATAGATAGGGAAGTCAAATTCCCTAGTCAAAGTCATATATTGTCGTGAAAGTCAAGTATCCAAGAATACAAATAGGCCAACTCAAGTAAAGTACAGATGTCAGATACTCAAATAGTTTTTAACTTAAGTAGGTCTACATTAAGTAAATGTAGCCTACTACTGTCCACCAGTGCATACTCTCCACTCTCTTTTTTAATGTCTTACCACGTGCTGTTTACATTTCTGACTAATAAAGTATTCAATCAATCAATCAATCAATCAATCCTTCCTTCCTCCTCAACGGAGTGATGATGAAGCAGGTAACTCCACTCACTGCCAGAAACAAGCTCACAACAACACGGCACGGATGTGTCTGCTATTTGTGTCGGGTGCGACACTGTCTTACGGTGGAGCATAAATTAGACTTCAATGCAGGCGAGAATCCTTGTTTTGGTGGCCATGGCAACGGGTTTCTGAGAATTCTCCATCCATTCCCGTACACCCCGCCGCCGCCATCGGTACCACGCACACATGCACGGATGGACGCACGGACGAACACGCACGTACGCGTGCACGCGGGCGAGCACACACACACGCGCACACACACACACACACACACACACACACACACACACACACACACACACACACACACACACACACACGCACACGCACGCACACGCACACACTCACACTCACACTCACACTCACTCACTCTCTCACATACAGTACACACACACACACACACACACACACACACACACACACACACACACACACACACACACACACACAACCTCCCTCCCCCGCCTAGGACCGTGCTTCCTGCAGAGCATGGGAGGTTCTGCAGTCAAGTCAGGGGAAAAGCAATGAGGCTTTTGTGCATTGTGTGTATTTACATTCATATTGGAAAGAGCAAGAGAGAGAGAGAGAGAGAGAGAGAGAGAACACATTAGTGATTAGTGACATGCAGGTCACAGGTGGCTACAAAAGAGAGAAAAAAAAGCGCTTCCATACACCTACAGTATATGTATTTTGTTGACAGGGCATCTAGTCTACACCAGTGGTTCTCAGCCTGTGGGTCCCCACATGATGGGGGGTCCCCCATCTGAAATATGATTATTTTGGGGACGTCGCGGCCTGAAAAGGTTGAGAACCACTGGTCTACACTACAGATAGCTATATGCCAAAACCCAAACCCTATATAGGCCTACTCAGTCACTAGCCTACTTCATTGACTGGAGTCCCAGGGGTCTATAAAAAATGAAAAGAAATGACTGAAATTTAATAAACAGCTGCAAACAATACATCAATGGCCATTTAGACTACTTTGGCTGTAACTGAACCATTCATGATATAATACTACTACTACTTCTACTACAACAACAACTACAAATAATAATAATGATAATAATAATAATAATAATAATAATAATAATAATAAATACCCTTTTTTACACATTTGTTTTTTTATTTTATGAAATATTAATAATAATATCTCATTTCACTTTTTCTTACTTTTTGGTCTTCTCTTTTGGGGTTTCTGTGATGTCCCAGGAGATGAGGCAGGACTCAGGAGTCTCCTGTCAAACATGAGATGGAGAAATCGACCATTTCTTCTCCCATGAATTTGGTAAATTGGGTGAAAGCAGATCTACTTTGCTGTTTGGAATCAGATCTGCTCAAAAACAATAGAACAATAGAACATCAAGAACATTTCAAGATGTAAAAAGTGTGTGCACCATTATGTACCTGCCATAATGCCATATTGACGATGTCTGGGAAGTATACCTGGCTACAAGCTAGGAAAGGGTTTCACTTTCTCCTACTGCGATGCCAAAGAACATGGAAGGAGTTTAGTTCGATTCGATATGATGAGAACAAGGTGCAGCCGCGGCGGCCATAGCGAAAGAGGCCACCTCTTTCGAGAGGCCACCATGGGAAACAGAAGGTCGGATTCCTAGCCCCAGCAATATGTCTATATTTGTCCCTGAGCAAGACATTTAACCCCAAACTGCTCCCCCTGCACTCGAGTCTGACCACTTGGGCAGCAATCCAGTTGGATGAAGCTGAAAACTCAATTCCCTCTGTGGGATCAAATAATAAACAAAACCAAAAATTCTGTCGGCGAAGCTGTTAATCTCCCAGAAGAATGAACTGTATGCAACAAGTGGAGTCCTGCTCTGCTCTCTTGACAGTGAAACATCGTCACTTTCATGACGTGATGACAGGCCATCATGAGGGCTGGTGACCTTGTCCAAATGATGTCCATGTTTGTTTCAGAGCTCTGAGGATGTGTCTCTTCCTTGTGCATGTGCCTTCAGAGTCAGACCAAGGAGTCAGACCAGGAAGCACAGAAGGTTTTTTTTTCAGGCTGGTGTGTGAAGCCATTTCCATGTCTATCGAATACATAACTGCATGAGCTGCATCTGTCACAAGCGCCCACAAGCAGACTTGTTCAATTGTGTTATTCTGCAATACAAGTATGTTCAAACCAGGCCTATTTGAATAAATAACAATGTGTTCAGTTTGTAGCCCTTTTCTATGGCTATGATTGGCTCAGGTCAGTGATTGTCAAACTATTTTTAAATAGCCGCTGTATAAGTAGATACACTACTAAATAATTTTGCCTGGGTACTCCTGGAAACCCATCAAGGACCTCTGGGTCTCCCATTTTGAGAACTACTGCTACAAACAATCATGCATTGATGGCTACTCATTCACTGTGCCATTATCATTTGGATTCAATGTAACTGTTCACTACGTGGGCGGCCTGTAGTGACACCTGCTGGTAAAACAACGTCCGTACATAATAGACGTGATGGAGGTCAAACAAACACTACTCACTCCGGATACAGAATGCTAAAGTTGTAAGGTGGGCACTAGGGACATCTGGGAACCTCAATGTAAAATTGGCTATTTTGTGCTAAAGGTTAAATTTGAAAAATTGTCATGTAAAAGTAATGTAAAGTATGTGAATATGGACGGTACATCATTATCAGACTTAATTTCATCCTTCAATTCTTATATGCCCCAAAATGACTGGATATGCCGGTTTTGTATCAATCTGCGGCAATTATAGAAATATTAGACCTTCATTGTTGAATATTGAATCATGTTTAATCATGTAGCCTATACTTTATTTTAGCCTACTTAAGAACATTTTCCAAATATATATATATATATATATTTACATTTTGGTGCCCACCTATCCTGTTACCCTCAGTCCGACTGACAAAAGGTGATGTAGTAAAGGTATACTATATTACACACACACACACACACACACACACACGCACGCACGCACGCACGCACGCAGGCACGCACGCAGGCACGCACGCACGCACGCACGCACGCACGCAGGCAAGTGCGCACATGCGTGCACGCAAGCAAGCAAGCACACACACACACGCACGCACGCACGCATGCGCACACACACACACACACACACACACACACACACACACACACACACACACACACACACACACACACACACACACACACACACACACACACACACACACACACACACACACACACACACACACACACACACATCCGTTTAAAGTTGGCATCAAGCGGTCAACCTGCATGGGGCCATGCACAGACCGGCAAGCGGCAGCATTAGAGCAGGTGCCCACTGCGTTGGCACTGGAGGCACGTTGGATTTTGAGTATTGAAGAAATAGACTAGACTATTTTTTTTGTAGGCCTAAGGTTAAATCTTTAATTTATCCATTTAGGCTACACCTAAATGACAGGTTAGCTATAAGCGTTTATAATTGCATGTGAAGAAGCATAGGCCCTATAAATCCATAAATCAATAGAGGGAATTGTTTACAAATCATGACTGAAATCAGGTTTGGAATGCCAAAAGCCTTTCTTAGACCATGGTTCTCAAAGTGGGGTCCAGGGACCCCCAGGGGTCTTTGGGGACTGGGGAGGTTACAGGGGTCCCCAGCAAAAGTAGTTGATATAGCATCACAATACTTTTAACCACTTTATCCATATTTTGTAGGCTACTAAAATAATAACAAATATACAAGCTCACAGCGCATCACTTCCTGACACGCTGCCAGTACATCTGCTATTTTTCTTATTTAAAAAAAAAGAATCTCAGGAATGTTTGGAACATTTTTGAATAGGCCTAGTCTATTTTTAAAAAAAAACATAAATCTTCTCTTCCTAGGGAGGGGGGTCCCTGGTACAGAACATTTTCAAATGGGGGTCCGCGGCCAAATACATGGGCTATGAATGTGGGGGTCCTTGACATGAAAAGGTTTGAGAAGCCCTCATTAGCCTAATAGCGGCGCACATAATGTGTCATTATGGAGCGCACCACCACAGCGCAGAGGGTTTGCGGAAGTGAAGCAGCGGGTGGGGCTCAGTGTTGCCATGTCCGCTTATTATAAGCGACTTTTGGCTTGTTTTTTCTGTAAAGTTGCTTGTAAATATTGGTTAGTTGCGTTATTTTTTGCCTTGTTTCTAAAGTGTAGTTGCTTATTTGGGGCTTGTTTCCTAAACGTTGTTTAACCAGTGTTTCTCACACATTTTCAAGTCAAGGACCCCCACATTAATATGTAGGCCTATTTGTCTGCAGACCCCATACTGAAAATATGTTATGCCAGGGACCCCCATTCAAGATTTGTGTTGTTAAAATGTTTCGAACATAGCCTATATACTTTTCACATTTTCTTCAAGATTCTTTTGAAAATAGCAGATCTACAAGCTCACAACGTGTTGCATCGCGACGCGTTATGAGATTGTAGATCTGCTATTTTCAAATATCCGATGTGTATAGGTTTAAAGTGCTCATGTGGCCTACAGTAAATAGTCGCTTCTTTTGGCCTCGTTTTCATGGACCTTGTTGCTTGTTTCTCTCGCAAGATCTGGCAACACTGGTGAGGCTTCGGCGTTGAACGGAGAGAGAGACAGTGGTCATTGACCGTTAGGAGCTTTTATTCTAGCAAATATAAGACCGTATGTTTGACCCCAGGGCTCCGAGCTGGACGTCGTTGTAAAGATGGACGCTGATCTGATGGGAGGATGAAAGAGCGGCTGAAACACAGCTTGCATTTCGCTCCTCGCAGCCTATTTATGGCAGATAACGGTTCTGGCCCTTTCTTTATTATAGGAAGAGATCATCATCGCGTCGGTGTAGCAGCTATAATGTGAAGTGTGTGCAAGAATCTGCAGAGGATCGCCTTAATTCCTTTTCCGCGAATTCATGAGGAATTATAATTATGAACAACGCGCAAGGTATGTCGCCCGATTTTGTCTTGATGCGCCTGGTTTCCGCGGCCGAGGACGACCGCTTATTGGACGAGGAGAACGGGAATGTGTCGTCGGGTGGAGTGGTGGCAGGACTCGGCATGAAGGAGGTCCTGAAAGGAGGCTTGGAATTCGCACGGGATCCGACGGCAGGCCTCCTATCGGCGTCGCATCCCAGCAACCACCGCCTCCCGGCGGCGCTGAACAGCGGCCAGCCTCCCGTCGGAGGAGGAGGAGGAGGAGGAACGGCGGCACCTGACATGATGATGATGGGAGTGATGGCGTCTCCTCCTCCCGCGGCGGCACAGGGTGCGATGACGGAGGCCCCGGGTTTTCATCATGATTTCTCCTCCAGAGGAGGCGGCCTGCTACGGCCTCAGCTCCTCGTTTTCCCCTCTATAATGCGCGGCGGTGAGGGTCTCTTAGACCGCGATTCAGACCGTAGGATTCAGCCCAGGCATCCGATGGATATAACAGATAAGATCCCCGGCTCTTCTGCCCCTGGTGACCTGCTGTCCAGGAGCAACAACAACACGCCGAGCCCCGGCGGAGACGCGCAACAGCACTTGGTCCAGACATGGGGTCTGCATCCTACATTATCCACGGTGGCTGCGGGGATGGACGGCACCACGGCTGCCGAGATGATGTGTCGGCAGCACGGCTTGATCACCGGCTCCACGGAATGGCCTCTGTTGGCCGATAAAGCCACCCCGCTGGCCATGATCGAGTCCAAGTGGGGATGCGCGTCTCCCGGGGAGAGAGAGCCGGGCTCCTCCGTCTTCGAGCTGGCCCGGCGGTTCGGAGAGCTGGGGGTCCGCGCGGTGCCCAAGATCTTGTTCAAGGACGGCGAGCTCCCACAGTGTTCGTGTCAGGGGGGCACGCATGTTGGGCCGGCGGGGGGAGGCATGATGATGGAGCCCGGGGACGATCCGACCGAAACTAGCGACGCTTTATTGGTGCTGGAAGGGCTGGGCACCGGGGATGCCATGGCCGGACTGGGCATGGACGACGAGTGCCCGATGGGGGACGAGACGGACGATGAGAACGGGCGCCGTGCGTTTTTGCTCAACAGGAAAAGGGAAATCGTTCAGAAAATGTCCGGAGCTTTTTCCCTTAGCAGTTTTCAAGCGGAGTTGACCAGACAGGTGGAGGGGATGTCGGGGGGCTCCTGCCCCACGGCGGCGCAACTTGACGCACAGGCGGCGTGCATCCTCCACAGAAACCTGTCCAATCCTCCGAGCTCGCAAATTCCTCCCGGAGTTTCAGAGGTTGTTATTGTCCCTCAGGGTCCGGCAGCTACACCCGGACAGAGCTCGACCCGGGCCACCAGCCCTAACCTTAGCCAGGCGTCGACACCTAGGAGGCGGCCCGACAGGTGCTCTAGTGCGCCGAGGACGCCCACGGGCCGAGCAGGGTGCGTGGGGGACAAAGCACTAAAAGTTCCGGTGAAGTCCAGGAAAGGCTCACTCAAGATTAGGCTGAGCAAACTATTCCGGACTAAAAGCTGTAGCGGCTCCAACCATCTTCTGGATAAGAGGCCATCAGTGACCTATTCTATCTCTTCTGCTGGAAGTCTAATGGATATGGCCACTGGTGCTGAACAGGACAGTGACAGGTACAACGATTAATACAAAATACAACAGATACACTCACACTTATAACCAGGGGTCATCAATATGTCTTACAGGACAAAATGTCTCCATGGCAAGTCTTAAGATTGGCCTTGATTTTTTGTTTAACATTAATGTTCTTATTTTGATCATAATACCCAATTACTGAATGTCAGTCCCCAGGTTTTCTGACCCCCATAACATTGAGAGCTGGTTGGTTACTAATAGAACCAAATGGACCCCGTATAGGGTCCATTTGGTTCCCTTTGTGCACTCTCAGAGTTACAGACCTGAAAAGATACTGGTTATAGTAGGCCTATTGTCCACTCATTTGTATGTCCATGGCCAAAATTGAATTTTGACAAAAATGTCCACCATAAGCCATCCCGATGACCCCTGCTTATAACAACACATGCATGTGGCGTGTCTAACATTTTCTCTTAAATTGGTTGTGATAACATCTCCATCTCCAAGTGATAACAGCTCCACACCTCCAGTAACTTCATCTACTTTTCTGCATCTCATTCCCTTCTCTCCTCACATGCAGCCACAGCCAACCTCGACTGACCAGGGCCCAAAGTGCCTTCTCTCCTGCCTCTCTATCAGCTTTCACTGGTAAGGGCCAAACGCTTTACTCGCACGCACGCACGCACGCACGCACGCACGCACCCATGCACGCACGCACGCACGCACGCACGCACGCACGCACGCACGCACACGCACACGCACACGCACACGCACACGCGCACGCGCACACACACACACACACACACACACACACACACACACACACACACACACACACACACACACACACACACACACACAGTGTTTACCCCTCACAAATGCTGCTGTGGGCCGGAAAGACATCTGAAACAGCAGTTTGATCATGTGAGGCCTAGGGCTACACATTATTGAAGCTGATACCATTGAGGTTATTTTTTTCTGGGGTTATTTACTGTCTATGGAACAACTTCTCATAGGCTCCCAGGCTATTTATTCAGGGTTCTGTAGTTATTCTAACAACAAAAGGTATGGGTTTCCGAGGCTAAACAATAACTGACTAATAATAATAATAATATATTATCATGTTATGATTGACACACACTTTTAACAAACTTTAACGTCTCTTTGAAGTAGGGTTGTCATGTAGCATTTGCTCTCCATCTCGCTGTCATGGAAACCCTATTCAACATTCTCACTTTCTCTGTTTCTGTCCCTGCATGTCTCTCTCTTCCTCCCTCTCTTTCTTTGACTTTCCTCTTCTATCTTCTACCTTAATTTCTGGGTTGTATAGGTGAGACTGTTTCCCTGATGGATGTAGATATTTCCCGCCGAGGGGCAAACACTCCACACCCGCCCACACCTCCGCCTCCCCCACGCAGAAGTCTCAGTCTATTAGGTATATCTCTCTCATCTCTCTATCGCTTCCTCTCTTGTTCAGCAAACACCTGCTTTCAGTTGAACCAAAAAAACTCTTTCTGTCTGGTTGACCTCTAATCTTCCTTCTTTGCACGCATTGACTCCAGTTCTAAACCACAGCATCCTTATATGTACACTTTGCCTCTAGACACGGTATCACACCTCCCATCTCCACCCGACAGACCTATATCTACACATAATCTGTAGTCTTTCCGACTTGACCCCCCCCCCCCACCCCCCATGTGTGACTTCTTGTGCAGAAACTTGCAGCTTTAACTTTTAGAGAAGCAACACTGTGGTAATTTGAAAGGTTGTACTTTGGAACTGAAGCTTCAGAATGCAGTGATAACATTTCCATAGTAATACAATGATGTTGTCCCATTTAGACTGGGAACCCCTATACGTAACTATAACTTTCAATCCGGGAACCCCTTTTGTGGTTGTTGTTGCTATGTACAGTATATACAGTAGCAACATCCATTTTTTTTTAATTTTTGAATAAATATTTGAAGTTTTTCAGAAAACTTAGGTCAGGGTTTAGAAGGCGTTTTTAGAATCGGCCTCAAGTCTAAATGGGTTAAAATGGAATAAAAATATTGTTTGAAGGTAAAGGTTTTCATGTGACAACAGTAACATGTTTGGCATGTCCAAAACTGTTACTTTTTAGGATTAAAATTCAAAAATACTTTTAATGCTTCTGTGTGACGCTGTGGTATGATCAAGGAGGGCGTTAATTTACGAGAAAACACAAAAAGTTAAGATATGGAGATAGGAGGTTACTGCCCTACAGCCACGATTATGTTTTTCTCTTGAACCGCATTGGAACTGTGGTGATATTATTGAGCTGATAGGGAGGTAAAGTCTATAATGTAGCTTAAAATGTCTTGCTGACTCACCACTGTGGACAGTGTGTCTGTGTAAAGCTGAGTGACCTTTTTCCTTTGGCTCTCTAAAGAAAGGTTTCTCATCATTGATTCGCAGGACTTTGCTTCATAGGTTGAATGTTGAATTTAAAAAAAAAACATAATCAAAAAGGCAGCTGCTATCAAATTATAGTGTAGAACTATAGAATTGCTTTGTATTGCTTACATAATCACTGCAGAAGCACCAAATGCCAACTGACTGGCAGCAGCTGAGCCACTTGACTGGTTAATAATTTGTTTATGTTTTATTGTCCTAAAACCCTCGCGTTATATGCTTAAAAAGGTCTGTTGTTAGCTTAAGCCTTCACGTTTTGTTCTTTGATATACATTTTTAACACCTGTTAATATCTCATCCATGAATTCTGATATAATAAGTGTAGGTTTGTGGTCCAAAAGTGATTTGAAAAAAGAGTACATTTATTATCTTTATTCATTCAAAACCCAATGCAAAAATTCCATTGGAAATCTGCCGTAGGAACAAGTAACTTCCAGGTTAACTTTCAAAAATATGGTGTCACTAGAACATCAGATATTCCTTCTGATTCCATGAGCCACAGCGTTGAATGTGCATATTATAGACCCCCCCCCCCCCATGGAACGAAGGAGATTCTCTCTTTCCTTCCTTTATAGGAAGGAAGCAGATTCCTTCCTTCCTTCCTTCCTTCCTTCCTTCCTTCCTTTGCTCCCTCTCTTGCATCCTTCTTAATTTTTTAGTTTATGCCTTTATTTGTTCACTCCTTTATTCCTTCCTCTCCTTTCTGCCTCCCCCCCACCCCTCACCCCCTGTCCTGCTCTTGTTCTAGATGACATAGGCGGGCCGCAGCCTGGGCCTTTCCTAGTGAGTGTCATGGGGGCTTCCCTGCAGTCCCTTCCCCTGCCTCTTCCTCCACCTCCTTCCTCACATGCCACCATGCAGCACAGTATCAGCCTCAATGGTAAGAGTGTTGGAGGAGGGATAGATAGTTAACCTTGCGTCATCAGGCTTTCCTCACGGAGGCCTGGTTTTCATTCCGAACTGACCAGTCTGATCCGGTCTAGGCCATGCCTACTGTACAATTCTACATTCTAGAACAGGGGGTCCTCAGAGCTACTGTAGGGGGTCCGCCAAATCTTTGTGTGATTTTTTTTTTACATTAACCACTTGAACCCTAGCATCCCTTTTCTGAGGAGACCTTTAGCCCAAATTAGCAGATCTACAAGCTCACAACGCCTCGCATTGCGAGGGCGTTTTGAGCTTGTAGATCGGCTATTTTGGCAAAGAGGTATAGGTGTAGAGGGAAAAAAGAGCAGACCAAGTAAAAAAGTTTAATCTGAAACACAATTTTATACAATAGAGGGGGTCCCTGCTTCATCTCTCTCTCAGCTAGAGGGTCCTTGGCCTGGAAAACGTTGAAAGCCCCTGTTTTAGAATAACTAGAATTCTTCTCTGTCTGTCTGTCTGTCTGTCTGTCTGTCTGTCTGTCTGTCTGTCTGTCTGTCTGTCTGTCTGTCTGTCTGTCTGTCTGTCTGTCTGTGATGCTGTCTGCCTACTAGTCATTCTTGAAGCGACCGTGCCTTAGTGACACTTCTCGGTGTCACCCTGAGTGACTTTGCCGGTAGAGTTTTCCCTTCGCGAGACACAGAACACATTGGGAACTGGGAAGTGTTAGTCATACTGTAGTTTGACATGCCCCCCTCACAACGGTGCTAAAACCGATGGTTGTGGTTTGTGCCACATTTTAAGATTCATTCCATAACATTTCCATGTAAAAATTGATTGGTGGATCACAGGGTAAGAGCGCATACCACATAAATAAGCCTATTAGTCCATTCCACAGCTGACTCCAGTTTGAATCTGACCCAAGGCGTTTTACTGCATTTCTCCCCCCTCTCTCTCCCCCGCCTGTCCTGTCTCTCTGTTTACTGTATCCATCGTAAATAAAGCATAAAATGCAAAAATAAAAGATCTGAAAAAGGATTTGTGGTGGTATTAATAATCCACTATTTCCTCAAATCGGGAATATCTTTTGCAAGAGTAGGTCGGTGAGCGCTGTGCACTATGTGGATTGAATATCTCATTTTATAAAGAACCTTCATTTTAGATTAAAAAAAAGTATAAGTCATGTTACTTTGATGTTATAGTCGTGTGGTCATTTTAAAGTGAACTGAATGTTTTACTTTCGTCACCTGTAAGTACATTATTGTGATTTTGTTTTTATTACAATCTCACCATTTCATATGAAATCTGCAATGCATTAGTAATATTATTTCCAGATTAAAAAAAATCTCTTGGATGGACTACTTCAGAAAATTTTACTTTGGCACTTGATTGTCTTTCTATTAGACGCATTTCTCCGGGCCCTGCCTCATTCGAACTCATCACAGGCAGACACCCTGCACCCAGCTAGACTGGCCCCGCCTCCCATGCTCTGCCCCCTGCAACGGCCTGAAGCCAGCAACTTCACCGCCAGTCTGAGAGAGCTTGAGAAGGTACTGCATGTTGTATGTGTGTGAGAGGGTGAGAAAGACTGACATAGTGTATGTGTGTGCATGTGGTTATGTGCTAGAGCAGTGGTTCCCAAACTGGGGGTCCCCAAATTATTTTTTGGGGGGTCCACAGATGATAAGAAAAGTTGGGAACCATTGTGCTAGAGAATGCAAGAGAAACTGATTTGTGTTTACATGAAAATATATGAGGGAGAGAGACAGAGACAGAGAGAGAGAGAGAGAGAGAGAGAGAGAGAGAGAGAGAGAGAGAGCATATATCGACTAGCAGACTGATCTAGGATGTGGATGTTTCCAATGTTGCAGTGCTTCAGCAAATCAACCAGTAATGATATAACACGAGCAGATGAAAGAGAAAGACAGAATTCAGGATAATAAGTTAGGATAATCTATTCTACACTATAGCAGTGGTAGGCAACAGGTGGCCTGTGGGCCAGAACTGGCCTGCCAACGATTGGTAATATCTGGCCTGGCAAATTATTTTCTAAATAATTTACTGACATTTATCTGACTGACAGTCCCACATATACTGTAGGCAGGACATGGATAGCAGTGGCTTTGCACTGATGAAACCATAGGATGAACACATAATTCTATTTACATTCTTATTATTATTATTCTTTGAATGTTATGGATAAAACAGTTTGACCTGACTTGAAACAATACATTGTTTCTCTCTGTTCTATGAAGAGACCTTGAAGCATGAAAGAGCTCTTGTTCTAAAACGTGTATGACTGTCTATCTCCAGATTACATGTTCTTTTTAAACGTTTTGATGAACTAAATATCTTAAGTGCCACATTCAAGGATGGGGCCTGCACAAAATGATTACACATGTAATAGACTCATAAAAGCCAATCATCAAAGCAAAACTAGCGTATGCAAATTAAGACAGATGTTTTTGGGCTGGGGAAAGTGATCTCTCTGTTATCAGCGCCTCTATCCCATTGGGGCCACCCTGCCACTATACGACAAATAATTCATGTCAATGTATGTGTCCTTTCCCCACTCCCACTCCAGTGCGGCTGGTACTGGGGTCCTATGAACTGGGAGGACGCAGAGATGAAGTTGAAGGGTAAACCGGACGGTTCGTTCCTGGTCCGGGACAGCTCCGACCCACGCTACATCCTCAGCCTCAGCTTTAGATCACAAGGAGTCACGCACCACACGCGCATGGAGCACTACCGCGGTGAGTCACACACATGCACACTCCGCATGCAGGCACTCAATCATTGGCATACAACACAATGTATATTTGAACATGCCTATATTTATGCTTGAGAGAAAACCGTATTCACTGAAAATGTTGTTTGCGTGCGTGCAAGTGAGTGTGCGCGCACGCAAGTGTGTGTGCACGCTCACACAACATTTTCAGTGAAGATGGTTTTCTCTCAAGCATGAATATGGGCATGTTCAAATATACACTGTGTTATATAGACTCTCTCAAACACACGCACACGCACACGCACACACACACACACACACACACACACACACACACACAGACACACACACACACACACACACACACACACACACACACACACACACACACACACACACACACACACACACACACACACACACACACACACACACACACACACCCCACTACAGGGATGAGTCATGCACAGAATCATACGCATTGTGCCTTTGGAGACACACTGTTCCCATCCATGAACACACACACACTCATGCACACATGTGTGCGTGCATGCGCACACACACGCACACACACACACACACACACACACACACACACACACACACACACACACACACACACACACACACACACACACACACACACACACACACACACACACACACACAGTTATGCACAAACTGGTAGGCATATACTGTACAGGATACACAACAGTAAAGGAGCAAGTCATACAGAAACATCAATACATACATTGAAATATACTAAAACACTCATCCCATTTGTGCAAACATGCAGTGCAGATAAATGTTAACACAAAACACACACACACGCACGCACCCACGCACACACACACACACACACACACACACACACACACACACACACACACACACACACACACACACACACACACACACACACACACACACACACACACACACACACACACACACACACACACACACACACACACACACACAACACAAAATGAATGCTCTACTTCTCATGTAAAGGTGTTGTACAAAATGTGACGCATTGTGAGCTTATAAAAACTGTTTGTAAGTGAAAAGTTAGGTCTGTCTGTGTTTTTTATAAACATACAACCATTGCGAAGTATTAACAAGACCTTGTGACTAAATAATAACTACATTGGATCCATGTGATTGACTGAATGATTGAATACTTTATTAACAGTTTGCAAAAACAAGCACAGGGAAGTACAGTTCAGAGGATTTTAAACCCAAGAAAGCACTATGGCCTGTTTCCATTGGGGAATAAATGAAACTAATAAAGTTAGTACGTTGTCGGCAAGATTGGAACACACAAGTAATTTTTTTAACAGGTTTGGACCTGACAGTGACGATATATAGGTCACCACAGCACTAACTTCCTCATAACGAGCCAATAAAATCATGCCTAGAAACACACATTATTGACTTGCAGTCTCAATCACATGATGCACGATTGTCTGTACAATGGCATGTTTGCATGTTTACACTGCAGCCTGAACACAGTCGTCAGGCTGCAGACAAAGACAGACATGTTTTTAGAGCAGTGGTTCCTAAACAATGGGTCACGGAACCATTTTCATGGGTCACAAGTAAATATGACTTTTTTTCCCCTATATTTAAAATACCAAAAAAGATTTCCAAAAAATATAGATGTGAAAATAATTTCAGAAAAAAAAAATCTAAACAATTCCATAACAAAGAAAAGTTTAAGAATAGTGAAAATACTGAAAAAAAGAAATAGAGTACTGTTTGGGTCCCAGAGAGACTTGAGCTGAAAGGTTTTGGAACCCATGTTTTAGAAAAACAAAGCCCAGGCAGGTGAATGTATCATTTTGAATGGATGACTCTTAAAATAATACTTTTTTTTTCCCCCTCCAGGAACATTTAGCTTATGGTGTCATCCAAAGTTTGAGGACCGCTGCCATTCGGTGGTGGAGTTCATTGAGAGGGCGATCATGCACTCCAAGAATGGCAAATTCCTCTACTTCCTCCGCTCTCGAGTACCAGGTACATAATATAGGTCACACGTTGTAGTGGAGTAAAACGTGCAATATGAGTCTCTAGTAGAGGGGTAGAAGTCAAAACGATCAAGAAATATAATTGCACACCCAGGATTGTGTGTGTGTGTGTGTGTGTGTGTGTGTGTGTGTGTGTGTGTGTGTGTGTGTGTGTGTGTGTGTGTGTGTGTGTGTGTGTGTGTGTGTGTGTGTGTGTGTGTGTGTGTGTGTATTACAAGAAGAAGAATTGTTTTATGGTTGAAAAAAATATTTTTAGAGATATGTTTACAATTAGAGAAAGATTCAGGTTGGGGTTAGGATTAGGCATTTAAAAATTAGCTTTAGGGATTAGAGATAGAGTCTAGGTCATGCCTGATTTATGCTTAGTCATGTGCTTGTATCACGCAACGAAAAATAGCCGATCTACAAGCTCACAATGTGTCGCGCAGCTTGTAGATCAGCTATTCTTCGGCTTTAGGCTTAAAATGCCCAGAAATGGTAAAAATAGCATTCATGAAATTGCTGTTCTAAAATGTTGATGTGACTGTTTGTTGTGTGTGTGTATGTTGTGTGTTTTCCAGGGCTTCCACCGACCCCGGTACAGCTGCTCCACCCTGTGTCTCGCTTCAGCAACGTCAAGTCTCTGCAGCACCTCTGTCGTTTTTGCATCCGTCAGATGGTCCGCATCGACCACATCCAGGAGCTTCCTCTGCCCAAGTACCTATACTGAATCTCTCCTTTATTTACATACCTCACACATTCAAACCTGGGGTGTTTATTTAAACTCTGAGTGATCAAATAGACACCTTCACATGTGTTTCTAATGATGATAATAATACATACGATTTATATAGCGCTTTTCTAGGTACTCAAAGTCGCTTTACAGAAATAAGTAACTTTATTAGGAAGAACAAGTTAAAAAGGTTAAAAAACTATAAAAGAAAGGTAAACAAAAGATTGGGATTTTATGTAGTGAATGCGAGTCTGAAAAGGTGGCTTTTGATTGTTATTTTCTGCTATTTGTCAGTGATGCGGCGTAGTAGTAGTTTGTCAGATTAGTTTGCAGACGCACAAACAAACACCATAGGGGTGAAAGCTTAACAACCTTGCTTTGCCTGGCCATGCTGTGTTCATGCAGTGATTCTACCTGTGATTCTTTCCAGACCCCTGATCTCCTACCTACGCAAGTTCTATTACTACGACCCAGAGGAAGAGACGTACCTGTCAATCAAGAGCATACGCCCTGCTGCGACGGCGGTGGAACCAGAGGTGGAGTCTCAGACGTAACAGCAGTGCTCTGCTCAGCTGAAGTGAGTGACTTTGTCATTGACTTATTTCTCCCCCCCCCCTTTAACAGTGAATGTCACCATGGATGGCCTGTTTTCTTTTGTAATGAAATGTTGGCATGATAATCTGACAATCAGTATTTATAATAATGATAATAATAATGATAACTATATCGTTGCTGTCGGGCAGAAACCTTGTATCTCCATGTTTCAACTTTGTATGTTTATATATATATATGTAAGCAATAGAAATTAATTAAAAACAGAAGATAATACAGGTATTGTCTGCCTGTTTGATTCCACATTAAGGGCACGGTCACAACGACGTTTAATTCTACTATGAGGGTGGATTCTGCTAGTGGTTTCTTGCCATTTGCAGATTTCTGCAAAAGAAAACGCTCTGTTCCCATTGAAAGGCATTGGCCTTCAGGTAGAATTAAACTCTGCGCCCTAAGGGTTTAAAAAACATTAAACCAACTGCTAGAATAATTAAGCTTGAGAAAATCAAATACAGGAAGAGGATTGACGGACACTATTCCGTTCGCCCCCTTACTCTGCTTGACTGAAATTGTGTCTTATCTGCCTGTTGACCTACATCTTTTCTCCCATTCCTTCCAGGTTTCTGTGTGAGGGACTGAGCTCTAATGGCCTGCTAGTCTTCCAGCATCAGCCAATCAAAGTCCTCGGAAATCTCTGCATCTGCAGTGGGATTCAGATGAACCCGCCCCTCTATTTACTTTGACGAATGAAGGGAGGGAAGCTGTGGCGTAGTTGTATGTCAGGAAACCGGCCGCAACAAATGCACCCGCGGAGAGGCAGAGAGGGACTTGGCCTCACTGAGAAGTGACTGGAGAGGTCTTCTAGCGTGCAACCGCTCTGGAAGGGGGAAAAAAGAGAGCTTGAATTCTGAACTCTGACTCAACTCCCAGATAGATTTTCCAATATGTTCTGAACTGGAATTTTAAAACATGATGCACTGGTCTATTTGTACAACTATCTTTTGCTGCCATTTCCTTTATTTTTCCTTCCATTCAGTCCAAATGAGTACTGTTGGGACTCTTAAGGTCGTGACACATTGAAAAGCGTTGAGAAATTGTACTCTCCCGTCAAGAAGTAAAAAGTTACCTTTCTGCATGGCTCCAGCTAATTTCGGACGGTCTGTGCCACGCGCGTTGACGCTCCAAAATAGAACCCAGCTCTGAGAGACGCGTCAACGGGTTTTAACGTGTCCACTTGACGCCTCCAGTGTGGCTACAGCCGTGGTAAACAATGGGTGCGTTTGATAACGCACGCGTCTGATGCTTGCAGTGTGTCGGCGCCTTTAAGAGGCCCTCAGGATAAATGTAGCTGCAAAGGTGGGGCAGTTCAGCAGGGTTAAGACGTCGGGAACAGTATTGCACATCTGTCATACACTGTAAAATCCTGAGTGTTCATTTAACTTTGATAGTGTACCAAAGTGTGCCACATGGGTGAACCAAACAGGTCCATTTAGTTCCATTTGTACACTTTTAAAGGTAAATTATGAACACTGCAAGATGTTACTGTGTATAATGCCCATAGACATTCAGAACATGCATTGCTCTGATTGTATTAACATTTGATGCATCGGAGAACATGCATCTCATTATCTGAACAGAATTGTCTTGTTTTTTGGCCTGTCTGTAGTAATATAGACAACTTGACACATGGATATACTCAGCTTTTATTGCTGAGTGCTAACTACAAAATTAATTAAAAACAAGAAATCTTTGTTTGATCATATTTAGACTGGTAACTTAGCTAGCCTCAATAGTAGCTCTCCTAAATGACATACTCATCACATTTGACTGTTAGCAACAGTCACAAAGACTACTCAACATTGAATACTCGCATCAACAGAAAAACAAAATGAATGTCCACTATAGCAATGACCCGACATTGGCGTTATTTTTTTAGCTTCTGTGAGTGGGATATGAGAAAGAAGCTGATTTTTACTTTCATCTCATCCAGCCCCACCTTGCAGTGTGTATCTCTGTTATGGTTGATCTCTATTTGTCAATTTTCTTTGTTGAAATGCCCAGTTGTACTTTGCTCAATATGTTTCTCTGTATCCTCAAGCTGGGTACTGGCTCAGCATTTTCAGTAAAAAAAGAAAAAAGAAAAGAAAAAAGTTTGATGACGCTTCTCTGTCATTTTCCAACCATATTATCTTTTGAGCCAGATAGAATACGCAAAGGGAATGCAAGGTTGCATAATTTGTAGGTTTGGGCCTTTTGGTGTGTGTGTGTGTGTGTGTGTGTGTGTGTGTGTGTGTGTGTGTGTGTGTGTGTGTGTGTGCGTGCGTGCGTGCGTGCGTGCGTGCGTGCGTGCGTGCGTGCGTGCGTGCGTGCGTGCGTGCGTGCGTGCGTGCGTGCGTGCGTGCGTGCGTGCGTGTGTGTGTGAAGGAGCAAGATAATGTGTGTGTGATTCACAGCGGTAGCAGCTTGAGGTACATATGCTGCCAGTTCATGATTGATGGTGGATCTTCTGTTGGAATATTTTCAGCATTAGGGCTGACCCTGAATCTCTGCAACACACGCTGATTAATAAAAAAAAAGACACCCTAGAGAAATAGCCATTTAAATTAAGCAAGTTTGAACACTGAGTATTTCATACTGTATTGAAATGAATGTGGCTTCGTCAAAAATCTAACAAACGACTTTGGAAAATAGTCTGTGAGTCATAGTCAATGGGCTAAACATGCCAGACCACCTGTATGGTACTTTAAATCAGTAGTTCTCAAACATTTTCATGTCAAGGACCCCCAAATTGATTTGTATTTGCCCGTGGACCCCCACCTGAAAGGGTTTTGTGCCAGGGTCCCCCAGAAGAGAAGATTTATGTAAAAAGAAAATCAAAATGATTCAAACTTTTACAAACATTTTCAATATTTTTCAAAAATAGCAGATGTACAAGCTCACAGCGCAGCACAAAGTGATGCGCTGTGAGCTTGCATTGCAGATATGCTATTTTTTAATTATTCAACGTATAAATGGATAAAGTCAAGTGGTTAAAATGATGACCCCCCCCCCCCCAAGACACCTGGGGGTCCCCACTTTGAGAACCAATGCTTCAAATAATACATTACAAAGGACACTCTTCTTCACAAATATTGCAGCAATGTTCTTTCCTTAGGAAAATTGTGGATCATGGATCTGAGTTGTCACAGGGAGTGATCAAAGGGGAAAGGGGGACAGCTCATTGCAGCTGTTATGCTAATAAGGGATATTATAGCTCAGTGGACACTGGTGGCAGATGGAACTGACAAGTTGACAACCACTGCAGGATATGTATCTGCATAGGCTGAATTCACTCAAACAGCAGTGAAAGCTGATGTCCTTTATATGGGCTGGGTTGGTCACATGAAAACTTAATAGCCTAACTTAGTACCACTCCACAAATGTACAGCATGTACAGTAGTCACAATCATGCAACAGGCATACACTGTGCAGCTGTAACAGATGAGCATGCATAAAACTATTTCCAGCTCATGCATGCCTACTTTTCATGCAAACATTATTAGTAGAAGTGCCAGGGGGTGAGGCTAAGCCACTAGAGGCAGTAAAGTATCAGGTAATTACACACACAACTTAATTATCAGGTGAGTTGCTTGGGGCAATGTATATTTCAGCGATGTTCTGATAGACATTCACTCACTGCTACCAGTAGTTTAAAAAAAACAACAACTAATAAACTGGGCGCACCGTGCATCTCACATTATAGCCTGCCCTGAACCATGGACCTATCTTTAAAAAAATAAATATCAATCAGAACATTTTGAAACTGTCCCATAAAAAGTCAGATTAGATTTTTATCTGTTAAACCGGGCGTTCCTGTTTTGGGCGTGTCATGGTAATTATGTGAACATTTTACACACACACGCACGCACACAAGATTGACATTTTTTCCTTTTTTTCCAGAAAATAGCAGATCTACAAGCTCACAATGCCTCGCTTAGGGGACGCATTGTGGGCTTGTACATCGCCAATCTTCTCCATGCGACACCGTCGTATAACGAAGTACAAAAAATAGGGTTTATAAAGTGGTTAAACACTCGTCGAAGGTTTATCTGTTGGGTTAGAACCGCCCTCTCCGACATCATCTTGGCGTGCCATTGGTCAAAATGTAATCCGTCTCCGGCGATGACGAGACGGCGTCTCGCGATTGGCCGCGTTGAACGTCAATCAAGGATGACAGCTCGCGGCGATTGGCCGCTTCGCACATCCGTCGGGGATCTATTGTCCGTGGATTGGTGCAGGCGCGCGGTTGGCAGCGTTGCCATGTCCGCTTATTATAAGCGACGTTTTTGGCTTGTTTTTCTGCAGAGTTGCTTGTAAATATTGGTTAGTTGCGGGTTGCGTTTTTTTGGCCTTGTTTCGAAAGTATAGTTGCTTATTTGGGCTTGTTTCTAAAGTGTAGTTGTTTATTTGGGCTTGTTTCTAAAATGTAGTTGATTGATTATTTGTGCTTGTTTCTAAAGTGTAGTTGATTATTTGTTCTTGTTTCTAAAATGTAGTTGATTGATTATTTAGGCTTGTTTCTAAAGCGTAGTTGCTTTTTGGGCTTGTTTCCTAAATGTTGTTTAAACCAGTGGTTCTCAAACATTTTCATGTCAAGGACCCCCAAATTAATATATAATTATTTGTGAAAATATTTTGTGCCAGAGACACCCATGCAAGATTGTGTGGATTTGAAATGTTTCACTTTTTCCAATATTTTTCTTTGAAAATAGCAGATCTACAAGCTCACATCGTGTTGCACGGCAACAAGATTTTGTGGATTTCAAAATATTCCTAAATTTTCACTTTTCCCCCCATTTTTTTCTTTGAAAATAGCAGATCTACAAGCTCACAATGCTTCGCGGTGCGACGCGTCGTGAGCTTGTAGATATGCTATTTTCAAATAGCCAGCGCTCATCATGTGGCCAATAAGTGGCTTATTTTGGGCTTAACCGTTTTCACAGACCGGGGTTGCTTATTTCTCTCGCAGAAGAAGAATCTGGCAACGTTTCGGCGAGGCGGACTCTTCCATCAGGGCTTCAGCTCTTCAAGGCTCGCGCAGAGCGAATGTCGTCATGAGCGGTGGGTAGGAATTAAAACATTGTTGGTGTTTATAATACATTGTACTTGTAGTAAAACGTTAATGTTTCGTCCCGAACCGAAACACACTGAATGCATTACCAATAAGTACGTTTTTGGATCAAAATTTGGGGCATTGTGTACATCCTAATAAAGCAATGCACTTCCGGAAAAAGGGGCAGCCTTTTTACTGTAACGTTATCAAAGAGTTTGACTTGCTAGCGTTAGCTACGCGTCAGCTAGGCTAAGGCTAGCAAATATGCTAGCTGGTAAGCTCACTGTTCGGTTGCAGTGGGCTTGCTGTGTTCTTTACTTACTTGCAAAGCAGTCCCTAGTAGTTATAACGTTAAACTTTGTATTTCTCTGAGCCGTTATTAAATAGAAACAAAGTTGACTAGAATTAGCATTTTATTATCGCCTCGCACGGCTGTAGTAATGGAAAATAACACATAATGCTAGCCTGTATTAAGCTCACTGTTGCAGTGGCTTAGCTTTTCTTTACTTCAGTGCTGGTAGTATTACGTTAAACTTAGTTTTTATTTCTGTGTACCGATATTGAATGGGAACACGTTGACTGTTTGTTTGCTTTCACCAGAATTAGCATTTAATATCGTGTATTACAGGGGTCTTCAACCTTTTCAGGCCAAGGACCCCCTAACAGAGAGAGATGAAGCAGGGACCCCCACTGTATATTACATAAAATTGTGTTGCAGATTAAAGCTTTTCATAGATGTTGGATTCATATTAATGTGTATTTTCAGACATTTAACGACTTAAACCATCAATACCTAGTGAACTTTCACTCTGTACTTGGTCTGCTCGTTTTTCCCTCTTTGCCGAAAATAGCAGATCTACAAAGCTCACTGTGAGCTTGTAGATCTGCTATTTTCGGCTAAAGTTGTCCTTTTAGAATAGGGATGCTAGGGTTCAAGTGGTTAATGTAAAAAACAATGATCCTATCACACAGAGATTTGGCGGACCCCCTGTAGCAACTCTGAGGACCCCCTGTTGAAGACCCCTGGTATATTATATTGTGTTGTAGTGGAAAATACAAGCTGCAGCAGCAGTAGAGCCCTTGAAGCTCGTTGCTGCTACTAGTAGTAGTAGCCGTTTCAGAAGCCCTGCTCCTCGGCTTGTCAGAAGTATTGTAACGTTAGCTGATTGGATGTCCAGAGGATCCACTACTATGTGTTTGATGGCGGCGCTGTTTTCTGCCCGGATTTGTGTGTGGTGGACGGTTCTTTTCTTTTCTCTCTCCCTTTCCCCAATCGTGCACTACTAAAGTCTTGAGTTCCACACACACACACACACACACACACACACACACACACACACACACACACACACACAAGATTTGTGGTTTCACCGGACCCCTTTAGGTCGCCTTTGCTGCCTGTGAAAATGGATGAATAATGTGCATTTTGTATCGCTTGTACCTGCCAGCTACTACTGTGCTTGTTATGATCTAAATATGCATAGAGTAGACATTGATGCTGATGGGTCCCAGTCAGAATGTACCTTGAACGGAAGAGTACTGTTAGCGCCCAACGTTTTGAGGAACCTTGTTGCTAAGTTAGCAGATTCAAGTCACCGCCAAGCCATTATTGCATGATCTGCTTAACATACATAGCTTTCACCAGAGTTGGCTACAATACACCCTATAATGCCACAGTTGCCTCATTCATTTAACTTGCAAAGTTCTACGCTGCAAAATGATGCACAAGTCAGCACAATCAATTAACACGCATGTAGAGATGGTCATGAGATGAGATGGACATTTTTAGCAACACAAGCTTTATGTGCATTGGATTTGTGCAGCTGGGAGTTACTTAAAGTACCTACATGCATTATAGGTATTGCTGTCATAGGGATGTTGACATTGGAGTGTTGGATTGTTAGTCTACCTTTTTATCTTGTCCAATGCTGCTGATGCAGGACAGATTCCCATATGTTTCTGAAGTTCAAATAAGCTGACCCAAAGGCATATGGCTTCCATTTTATATGGTAATTTCTAGCGTGATTTGACACTGTTGGGTAGCAGCAACATATGCCCCCTTTAGCCATTAGCTAGCTTTACCCTGTGGCCAGGATTGAACCCGGCCTAAAATCTTGAAGAGCCTGCCCTAAGTGTGTTATGAATATATAATGCACATTAAGCAGGTGCAAGGATTATGTCATCACAGTTTGTTGCATGGCTATGCATTTCATAGTAAATAGACTAAATACTCAGAACAAAAAGGTTATTTTACACAAAATCAGCACCTAACTTGTAAATGCTTATCTCTACATCTTATTGTCCTCCTCTGTTCCAAAAAGAATGCTGAAATTGGTCAAAATATAGCTTATTACTCCCATGAACTGCCAAATCGCAAATCAAGAGAGGACACTTCATGTTTACCAGTTAATCAGTGGGTGAATAGTGCATCAGGTCCACAACATACTGACTGATACAGTACAATAGACAATACATAAATGATGTATGCAACAGAATGCAATTATTTTAATTGCTGTATTCTTTGAATTTACTTTAAGTGAAAGCTGATAAAGGGCAATGAAACTATTTTAAACCATTTTGTTCTATTGTCAGAAGGCCAAGTGAAAATCTGACCTTACACTTTCCAAAGGTGCTGCTGGATAAACTCTGCCAGCCTACATAAAACAAACTTGTTTTACGGCGCCTTAGAGAGTGAGCCGAGACAGATGGGAAGTGTTCTGTCAGATTTTGAACACATGAAAAGGATAGCGTATGCACTTCCGTTACCCAGGTGCAGGACAAACGGCAGTATCACGAGAAGAAATAAAGTCTGCACACTGGCAATGCTGCAAAAGTTCAGCTGGATTTCTATCGTTAACGTTTCGATCTTCATCAGGTCTTGATACGTATAAGTCCTCTTCTTATGTCAGATTTTCACATGTCCCTCTAACAAAATATTGTGCATGCTTTAACTGCACCTGTACCTAATGGTAATCTGTCATTTCAGATCAACAGGACAGTATGGCTGCCACCGTTGCCGTTAGTCCCAGCGAGTATCTCCAGCCTTCCACCAATTCCTCTTCACAAGTAAGTTATTTATCCTTTTCTTATGCCGGTGTCGCACGCCAAAAATGGCTGATCTACAAGCTCACCATGCACTGCCTCCACGACACGTTGTCGTGAGTTTGTAGGGGTTGTGCTTGTCGTATGTCTAGGGCTGTCTCAGAATTTCTGTTGTTGAATTGGATTTAGTAGATCAATTTGATGACTCAATCACATTACACTTTGAAAGTTTTACATTTGTGTTTCAGGCAGCGCTGATTTAGAAAATTGTCAAGTGCAAAATAGTTTTTTTTTACCGTTTCAAATCAATACAGCTGTTAAGACAACTGCATATAGCAGATAGCTTATTTGCTGTCTAATTGCTGACAATGCATTGGCCTGTGTACGAATTGTATGTAGTTGTACTTGTAATGTAGAGCTAGGCTACTGTAGCCAGCATGAGCTACAACTGCTCACCACTACTGTGGTGGAAGTAGAAAAGAAAGTATGGAATATGATTTGATAATAATTTGTGTGCACAGTACATGGCATAAAAAGGCAAAAATGAAAATGTTGAGGGACGGGGGACTGACCATTAGAATTGCAGAGGTTCAGGGTCAGCCCTAAGTTTGAGTTTAGATGTCACAGTACGTCTCAGTGCTCTCCTGACATAACTGTCTTGTAAAAATAGATATAATGTTTAAAAAAACAGCCAATAAATATAAACATAACACAGTCAAGAAAGAGCTGAGCGTATACAATGTTTGGTTGTTGTCTTATCTGGAAATGGGAGACACATTATGTAAACACAGGGCTTAAAGTGGAACTTGGCAGTGCAAGGGTTTATGTCAGGTAGAGTTCATTACAGGTCATGTCATGATGTGGCCCTCAGCCAGGAGCAGAACCTGCTGATAACAGGAGCATGGCTTTTGTACTACGTCTTTGTATGTGTATTATCCCTTCATATTTACTATGCGCTGTCTGGTTAACAACGCTGACACACCCTCGGATTCCCCTCCTGGAATGAATCAACCATTCCTTTAAATGTATTCCTCCCATCAGGGATTGTGATGTAAGTAAGTGTGCCTTTTTGTTTTCCGTTTACAGGACTCTCAGCCCTCTCCCTTAGCCCTGCTGGCTGCCACCTGCAGTAAGATCGGTCCTCCCGCCGCCCAGGCCCCGGTCACGTCTCCTCCGGCGAACCCGCAGCCTCGTAGACTCCTTCCCATCAAACCCGCCCCCATTGCTCCCGCGCCGCCCAAAAACCTGGGCTTCCTCTCGGCCAAGGGCAATGTGATCCAGCTGCCCGCCGGCCTGGGCTCCTCCAGCCCCGGCAGCCCCATCGTGCTCACCATCCAGAGCCCGACCCGCGCCAACGCCTCGGCTCCCGGCAACATCCAGTACCAAATGATGCCCCAGATCCAGGGCACCCAGACCATCCAGGTGATGCAACAGGGCGGCCACCAGTTCCAGATCATCCCGGGCACCAACCAGGCCATCCTCACCAGTGCTCCTATGGCCATGCCGGCACCTGCGACCGCCCCGGTCACGCCGCAGAAGATGATGGCCATCAAGCCGTCTCCGAGGTCGCGCAAGCCCAACCACATGGCGTCCAACATCGTGCAGCTGCCCGGCGGACTCACGCTGCCGCTCAACGTGGCCACGGGGGACATGGGGGGAGCCCAGATAGTCGTAGAGACCGCGGCGTCCCCTCCCACTCCAGTGAAGGGACGCAGAGGGAGAAAGAAGAAGGTTTTGGCGCTCCCTCCCCCTCCTCCCTCCCCACCCCCAGAACAGATGGAGACCATATTGATTGAAACGGACAACATAATTCAGGTAGGGCTGCTCATGTACTGTGCTGACCCATGTATGCTAATCGAGGGCTGTATCCAGCCTAGTATCGTATTCCGCATTTAAATACGATGTAGGGATGTGCCGGACTGACCAAAATAGGGCTGTCACGATTACGAAATTTTACTTGACGATTAATTGTCACACAAATAATTGTGAGTAACGATTAAATTGTGTTTTTATCGTTGAACACTGGAACATTATGAATAAAAATTACATTTCTGTTTGGCTTTTAGGCTTTGGAGTGCACAGGTGCAGATATTACGAAATAACCTAAATATACAAAGAAATGACTGACAGTTATTTAATAACTTTATACTTAAAAAAAACAATAGTTGAAATAGCCGATCTACAGCCTCGCAACGCTTCGCACCGTGACGCGTTGTGAGCTTGTAGATCTGCTATTTCCACTATTTTTTTAATGTTTGAAAATATATGAAAATCTTTCAACATGGAAACGATTATGACGATTATGCCAAAAAATTAGCAATTATCTCAAATAATTGCGATTAGGCTATTATGTAATAATTGTGAAAGGCTTAGACCTAAATCAATTTTTATTATTCTACTACTATTAGTAACGATTAGGCAACTATTCAACCACTGAGAGAACCTCAGTCGACTGGGGGCTCTTAATGATTCAAATTGCGGAATTATTTAAATAATTGTTAGTTGCCTGCCCTATCAATGGCTAATTATAATTTTCGCTGCCTCTCTCACTGTGTTTGCAGGCAGGTAACAACCTGCTGATCGTGCAGAGCCCTGGCCAGCCACCGATGGTACAACAGGTGCAGCTGATCCAGCCCAAACAGGAACCTCAGATGGTTCAGATTCCTCAGCAGGCCCTCAAGGTTGTTCAGGCCGCGTCGGCTACTCTGCCTCCCGTACCGCAGAGACTGTCGAATCCACACAACCTCCAGGCAGCTACAGAGCCCTCACAAACACAGGTACACATAATACGTTAATGCACTCACTGCAGAAACGATACACGGCAAGCTTTCTGATGAAGTATACAGTTATCTATGACCATGTTTTCCCCTTTTTTTACAACGGAACATAACAAACAAAACCTACCTAGGGTGTATTCCACCCTAAACAATGTTTTTGAATTGAAAAATGTTAGAAATGGCCTATGTTAAGTGAAGTCTTGATAGACTAAGCAATGTTTGAATCTAAATATAAATGTAATCTAATCACACTCACAGCACAGGCATACACTATCACATGATGCTTTCATCCACACCCTATTAAATGCAAGTCTGGAAACGTTTTTCAAGCTTTGTAAATTCTGGGTACTGTTCATTTTCAGCTGCTGCTGCGATTTAATATAAATTGAATTACTAGGAATTGTATTGTGCCAAAACTCTAAACTGTTTGAACAGCTCATTTCACCCCCAAAGTCCAAATCAGGTGCTATTGATTGATTGAATACTTTATTAGACATGAAATGTAAACGGAACGAGGTACTGTGAGACATTTGGGCTAAAAGGATAACACAAAAAAGGTCCTGGGGACTTGTTTCTATTGTGGCCCTTTAATGATTATGATCAGTTGAGCTAATCAATCCTTTTTGTCGCCACGTCAGATCCTGATCAAGACGCCGTCAGGAGAATGGCAAACGGTTCAGCTGCACGAGGCGGTGTCCGCCGCAGCATCCCCCACCACTTCGGTCGTTACCACCACGTCGCCCATGGGTGCTGCCAAGAGGACATTGGCAGGGGGCCGAAAAGAGAGGACTCTGGCAAAAATTGCCCCAGCGGGCGGGATGATTGCGTTGAACACGGCGCAGCTCACCTCGGCCGCTCAATCGGTACAGACGATCAACATTAACGGGGTCCAGGTGCAGGGCGTACCGGTCACTATTACCAATGCTGGAGGTGAGTTTTTTTGTTGAAAGGTGTGCCCCCTGGGGGTCCCCGTACGTCACTTTGAGAACCACTGTTCTAGTCCCATCCATGTCACTGTTCCAACTCCTATGCTCCGAGGCATATGCTTGCTTCCGTAGGTTGCATTTTATTACACTGGTGGTGGTTCTAGGATTTTAGGAATTTTCTCCTCCATTGTAAGGTTCGTTCTTTGAGGCTGTAACAGTGATTAAGAGCTGCTATATACTATAATGCATTTTGAGTTGAGTTGTTTCCGTGTATGGTTCAGTTAAATGCCCAAGATGCAATTAAAGTGTTGTGTGAGTGGTTTTGTTGTTTTGACTGTGTCTGGTGCTTGAGGACGGAACATTTCAAGGGGACAGACTTGGTCTCTGTGTGTTGCAGTTTGTGCTGTGGTTCTACTGTGACTGTCTGTCCTGATGAGACGTGTCAAACCTCTTCTTACACTATCTGACAATATTATTGCAATCAGAAACCGTACTATAGAGATGATATATATGTGACTCCCATAAAAATCAATTGCATCAGTAACCATTTCCCAATACATACTGATGTAATGTACAACATGGTCAACAGTAACCACCAGACACATACTGTATATACTGCATTTTATTTATTTGTTTATTTACACGGGACACAGCATATCAATGAACAATCAATGTAATGTAAATACACCGGATTTAGCAAAGATGCTAATTTACATCTGCAAGTCCACACAAAAACACATAAAAACAGGCAGGCAATAGAGTACATTACATTACACTACACTACACTACACTACACAGGGAAAACAAAGCATGACTACAAAAACGGAGGTACAAAAGGTGCAAAGTATATCTATTTAAGGCTAAGACTAAAACAGATTTGTACTTGGCTCATATGTTAATGCACCAAGAAAATAGCAGCCTTTTAGAGGGCAATTGTATACTAGAGTGAATTGTGTATAAAGTGCAGTATTACTTTCAAGTAGTACAGGATACGTTGTCAAATAAAAAGCAGGATTGATTATGAGTGGTCTCAAGTTTGGTTATCAAGTGACCATTTAATTTTATTGTGCTTGCCTTGAAGGATGGAAAAGTAGAACAATCTTTTATGGCCAATGGAAGGTTATTCCATGTCGAACAACCCTGCACTGAAAGGATAGGATTTTGTCAGAATGTGGTTCGCATGCCCTGCAAATATATTACCTACGTCATTGTTCCTTCTATGAGCCTTGAAATGTGTGGACAATTACACCCACACCAGTGGCACTGGACGTGTGCCAGCGCTTGTCGATGTGCCGCCCAGTGACCCTTCTTCACACCACTGTTGTATTTCCAGGGGTCACTGAATTATTGTCATTATTATTGTTTTTCTGAATTCACATTGCTGAAATGTGCATGTGGAACTATCACTCCCTAAGTGTGCTGCAAACAGATGTGCTTGTATTCTGATTGTTAAATGCTGACTTTCCCGATTAAAGTCAACAGTTCAGTTGACATTTAGTTGACATTGGCAGTTGGCGCATAAACTCGCATTGATACTATTATCTGATACATTGTCTTAAGAATTTTCAATCAGAGAAGAGATCACAAACAATAGAGGGCAGTTGGCTGGCTGTATCCAAGGTATGGCTGAGCTAGGCTTGTCTAGATTTAGATTAAACTTTGCGGTTAATTTAGACCATATTATATACTTATAGTGAAATAAGGAAATGAGTAGTGCAAAAGCAGTAAAAGTACAAGCTTCGCGCTGAATTTCGAGCTGCGCTTCGAGCCTGTGGATCTGCTACTTTTGATACTTTTGTGTGAAGCCGTCAAGTAAGGCATTCATTTACGAAAAAACACGAAACGTTTAAATATGGAGATAAGAGGTTTCTGCCTGACAGCAACGATATATTATAGCAAGGTATGTTTTTCAGAAACTTAGAAGACATTTTTAGAAATGGCCTCGGGTCTTAATGCGTTAATTTTACTTTAATTTGATGAATATATCTTGACATATTGTTTAACCCCCTGAATTGCGTTTTATCAGGCCAGCAGCACCTCACGGTGCAGCAGATACAAGGAGGAGGACTCCAGCTGGCCGGATCCCAGGGTCAGCAAACTGTCCAGGTAGACCAGACCCTCACTCTGGAGCTGCCCGCCCAGCCTGGAGAAAAGAAACGGCGCATGGCCTGCACCTGTCCCAACTGTAAGGACGCGGACAAAAGGCAAGTCGGGGATCTGACAGAGATTGTGTCACATG
The DNA here is from genome assembly GCF_963454915.1 of Gymnoscopelus microlampas. Taxonomy (NCBI): domain Eukaryota; kingdom Metazoa; phylum Chordata; class Actinopteri; order Myctophiformes; family Myctophidae; genus Gymnoscopelus; species Gymnoscopelus microlampas. The sequence continues at coordinate 46,883,062 of NC_139939.1, read as the reverse complement.
GGGCACCCTTGGGGGATTATGTAGGATCTTTATTTAGAATGGTGGGATTTAAAACAATGATTATAATAAACACCCATCATTTAGCCCATTAAGACCTGGGACGCATCTGTGTAACTTTTTTGATTTGAGCTAAAAAGCATTATTTTACACTTTGGCTATTCAAAAATAGCAGATATACAAGCTCATAGCGCGGCACCGAGTGCCGCGCTACGAGCTTGTAGATCTGCTATTTTTGAAAAATCGAGAAAGTGTGTGCAAATTAATATATTTATATTATTTTAAAGCGAACATTTTTAACTCAAATCTGTGCTTCTGGGGGTCCCTGGAACTAAATATTTTGAGATGGGGGTCCGTGGCCAAATGCATATCATTTTGGGGGTCCTTGACATGAAAAAGTTTGAGCACCACTGATATAGAAACATACGTTTTTCAGAAAACTGTTGGGATTTAGAAAACATTTGTAGAATCGGCTTCAGGTCTTCAATGGGTTAGAGGTCCTATTGTGTAAAAAGCAGATGCTGATTTTTATTTTTATTTTTATCTGACATTGCCTATGGATAAAACATTATTTCCATATCTGATCACCCACGTTTTAGGGATGTTGGTGCAGAGGCTGTGCTCTAAAAGCAGCGGGGTATATATGCAGTACTGTATACATCTAATGTTGTTGGTGCACCTGTGTCTTGTATAAACTGCAGGCCTGGTGAGGTGGGAAAGAGGAAGCACATCTGCCACATCCCTGGCTGTGAGAAGACGTTCAGGAAAACATCCCTTCTCAGAGCGCATGTGCGGCTGCACACTGGCGAGCGGCCTTTTGTCTGTAACTGGGTCTTCTGTGGCAAGCGCTTCACACGCAGTGATGAACTGCAGCGACATGCCAGGACACACACAGGTTTGTCTGCTATAATGTCTTGTAACGTTCGCTATTGTGGTGAGGAAAACAATACTCAGAGAAGTTGGGCTTCTTTCTCCCCGACAGCCTCTGTTGTTGGCTAATAATTAATACATTTCGTATGTCAATATACGCGCAATACTATTTGCATTACGATACATTTCAATATTTAATTGATTGAAAATGTATAAATTGAGCTGAAAATACATCCTACTGCATACCACCTGGATCTACTGATTGTAAATGTACAACTATGTACAAAAATTGTGACAACTAGCTTTCAAAATGCAGGGTTCCCACTCAACACGGACAACCTGAATCTTTTTATTACATTTTCTAGTCATGTAAAATGACAAAATAGTTCAAATGTTCTAGTAAATATGTTATGCTTGTAACAAAATGTATGACTGCAGATTAGGTTTTTGTAAAGGCTGTGACACGCCAAGAAGACGTTGGGATGTTGATAATCGCCTGTGGCCGAAAATCGGTTGTAGAATGTCCGCCGTATACAAGGCTGGTGTGGTGAGGTTTCTCTGTTGGTTGCTCACCTGACCCTCAAGAACAATTGGCGTGTCAATAATAGGGGGGGGGGGGGCTCTGTTGCCCTATTGAAACATTCTGGAGAGTGCACATTCCACTGGTTTGACCCCTATGAAAAATGCAAGTTGTGTAAAGAAGACGGGGCAGATGAACCGAACGCTGCGTTATCGCTGGGGTATCAATTGTGAGATAGATGCAGGGTGGCAGAAAGAAATCACAGTAATGATCCAACTTAGAATGAATTTATACAAATGACTATTGTTAATGCTGTCTCAATGTTCTAACCCATTTCTAAAACGTATTTAATGTTCCATTATAAACCATCCCATCATCATTCTTCATGGATTAAAGCTCTGTCACCACGACTGATATCAGTCATTTGGAAGGCATCAAGGCCGCCACGATACTCAATACGTACTGACAATGTACTGAAACTGACATTCGATATAGTGTACCAAAATTGAAAGCTCTATCGCGATTCTCACAATATTTCATTATGTCACATGTGCGTTGTTGTTTTTCTGCACATTCCCAGCATTCCTGCTTCCGATGGGGAGAAAGGAATGCCCTTTCTAGTGTTGCATTGTAGAGTCCAGTCTGCATTACCTTTCATTTACCCATCTGTCCGGTAAAAAGATGACAGCCATCTCCTCAGGCCGGGTTGTCTACCCAGGGCAAGCAAACTTTGGAATTCAGTAATAGCCTCTTAGAATGGGAAAACATCAAAGAATGTTAACTAATCATCTTAAAGAAGAATCTGAAAATGTCAATGGCCGCGTTTCCCAAACGAATTTGAGCTCCTGCGTAGCCTAGAAGCTGCGTAGGTGCCTCCACGCATCTGCGCAGTAGCAACCCCGCTGCGCACTATCTTCGTTAGTAGCAGCTGTGTGTGCCCAACGTCTCATCTAAATTGGCTTCAGTAGACACCATCTTCGTAGGTTCCGTTTCGTCTGTGCTAAAACTACATTCGTGAGACAGCATGCACGTGAAGAGATCCTGGACGTAGCCTACGTAAAGCCTACGTCAACTACGTAGTGCTATCCTACTATAGTTTAAACACCCTTTGCATACATATATCTATATATACAGGATTTTGCAAAAATACTAAGATAAAGTCGCACCTTTATCTAACTTACCTTTATATGAATTGGACACTTACATTTTTATAGGTACATTCTGTAATGTATTAAAATGCATTTTTTTAAGGTGACATTTCAATGATCTTAAATAAACACTGCGGCCATTGTTCGCCGTTCAAAAAAATTCAGAGGATAGAGGGGGCGTCCCCCTGCATGATTGACAGCTTAACGCGTAACGGGCGACGCCTCCCCAAAAAAACAGACATATATACAACAAACACACTGCGACATGCCGTGTTGATAGCTTGCAGATCTGTTATTTTGGGTAGGGCGAGCGGCTGCAGTGCTTCGTCCTCTATGCATGAACCCGAAGTTTACAAATCGTACTCTCACGGATAATCCGATCATCTAATAAAAATATTAAGCACATGCCAAGTTAACTAAAGGTATATAAATGATGCTGAGCTAAATATGTTTCCTTAATTTCTAAGTTTTATAGTTAAACGTTATGATGAAAGTGCAGCTGTTGCGCTCGGCGAGCGCAACAGCTCGCCATGTTTATGAATGGTTAAAACATCTTTTGAAAATAGCAGATCTACAAGCTCACAACGTGTCACAAGCTTGTAGATCTGCTATTTTCAAAAGATGTTTTAACCATTCATAAACATGCGCAACAGCTGTCACTTTGTGAGAGGAACTGCACTTTCATCATAACGTTTAACTATAAAACTTCGAAATTAAGGAAACATATTTAGCTCAGCATCATTTATATACCTTTAGTTAACTTGGCATGTGCTTAATATTTTTATTAGATGATCGGATCATCCGTGAGAGTACGATTTGTAAACTTCGGGTTCATGCATAGAGGACGAAGCACTGCAGCCGCTCGCCCTTTTACGCACCGGCCCGGCCCGGCCGTAATATATATATATATATATATATATATATATATATATATATATATATATATATATATATATATATATATATATATATATATATATATATATATATATATATATATATATATATATATACATACACACACACGTGTGTGTGTGTGTGTGTGTGTGTGTGTGTGTGTGTGTGTGTGTGTGTGTGTGTGTGTGTGTGTGTGTGTGTGTGTGTGTGTGTGTGTGTCGGTCTTTTCATAGATTTCATAGAACGATGGGTGTTACAGGCGGCCCAGGGCGCTCGTTACAAAATGCTTCGTAGGACAGTACTCCCCTCCTACTGTGGGCGGGGAGTATGCTGCGCGCATTCTGTCTCACGAATGTACTTTTACCACACACGCAGCCAGTTTAGATGGCACGCAGGGGCACAACCACCTGCTACTAATGAGGGTAGAGCGTAGGTTTGGCCGAGTCCCAGCTGTGTAGGAGACGCTTGCGCAAGCTGCGTACGGCCACGCATGACCTGAAATCTACGTGCCTGCTATGGTACTGCGAAGCATGTGACGTCACACGTTAGACCCGTCGTCGGACCTGCGACGATGCTCTACGCACGAGCTCTTTGGGAAACCCGGCCAATGACAGTTGATAAAACCCCAAAGTTTATATTATGTTGAACATTTTATTATTCTAGATTCTCATTTGTTATTTATAATTCTTATTCAAATACAAGTTATTTATTGAGAAACGAGTGTTTTTCTTTACAAATCAAGAGTCAATTGCCTAATAATTAAAATAATAAATAATATGATAATCGAATCGTGAACTTAAAATCGAAAGTCGAATGAAATCGTGGATTAGGCGTATCTTGACACCTATTTGGAATGGATTCCATAGAAGTCAGCATGTCTTCCATGGAATAATATCATGAACCAAAAATTGCCAATCTACCGAACTGAGCTTGTAGATTGGTTATTTTTGGTAGTTCATTATTTTAAGATGAAAGAGGTTGAATGGGTCAAACTAGCAATAGAAAGAATACATGCTCAGAAGCATCTTCCATAAGACCTAATGGTCTGGAATACATAAAAAAAAGCAAAGGTGGTCTGGAATATGCAAAGGTTGAAGACTCGATGTGCAATTTATTCAACTGGTTGTGTATAATGTAGAACAGCAAGGACATAGGATTAGAATGATAATGCTAAACATAATTTTACATATTGTGCTAATTGTTTAGGAAACCGTGATAGTGTGTGGGGCTCTTCTCACGCCGTTTCACAAATCGCAGATTAGGACTTGGCCTGTGAGATTTTATTTTTGCTTTAATCAATCCTTCTTTCCCACAGGAGACAAGCGCTTTGAGTGCAACCAGTGTCAGAAACGCTTCATGAGGAGCGACCACCTGACCAAGCATTACAAGACACACATAAACACAAAGAACTTATGAGTGGACTGTATACAGAGTATATACACCCACCCACGCACACCCTCATGGACCTAACCCCACAGAATATGGAGTGGGGAACGGGACAAGGATAAATAATGGGGTGTCTGTCCATTGTCCCATAATGGGACAACTCCACAAAGAAGACTCCGATCACCCTTCCACTCCTCCAGGACGCTCCTGTAGCCTGATGTACATAAAACAATCCCTCCTTGGCAGGGATTCTAAAACTGTTCCGGGATTTTATTTGTTTTAATAGAAGTTTTTATTTTCTCCTCAACCCAATGGATGACCAGCTCTACTACGCTAGGAAATGCGTAGAGGGGGCAAGATGGGCTGGATTTAAGATTCTGTTCTTCAGATGGACAGCTAGATGCAGTTTGGATCCGAAGACTTTGATGCGTAACATTGCCCTGTGTCATCATCCATAACACCCAAGCTAAGCCTGCAGAACTCCAGTCAGACTTTCCCATCATTATAACTTTATTTTTCAATGGTTTTTGTTGTTGTGGAACACCAACAGAACTCCAAAGTTGGCCCTGTGAAAAGGGTAAAAAAGTTGATTTGCAGATCTTATTTGACCATTTTGACCAACACTTATTTGATCATGTTGTGGCATTTAAATCTGTTTTATTTCACCGTGGGCTTTTTTGTGATTGGTTGCTATCATTTCAGCCGTTTGGATTTCAACATCTTTTGGCCAACGTATCCAGGAATCTGGAGGACCATTATTATGAAGCTCTGTATCTTACTCTGAAACGTATACAAGTTTACGTCAGTTTTCTTTTTTTAATTTTATGTGTGTATATGCACATACCATCATACTTAACATTAACCCAAATGCAGAGTGTATAGATACCCGGGCGTATTTTTTGTGTGTCCTAGAGGTCCCATCATTTAGGAAACCAATGATTCTATATAGAGAGAGGTGGTCCTGGCATGCCGGAAGCTATCGATGAGGTTCACTGAACCCTCTGTGATGTGGGCACTAGATGATACTCGATGATATACCTGCTCTCATCCACCCGTTTCCCCTCTGTCATCCTAGCCAGGTTTCTACACAGGCCCTCGGCTTGTGTTTAGTAGCACAAGGGACAGTTACATCAGATAGCGTGTTTTGGGTAAGCTGTTTCCAGGGTAACGGTGTTATTCTGATTAACTGTACGGTTTTGATGGTTTTAGGCTATGCATCACTACTTTTATGATTTGATTTCCTAATAACTGGCCTGACTTGACAATCATCATGTCACAAGATGCAAAAAAGAAAAAACATCAAAAGCTTTCTCAGGCCTATGATCAGTTACTTTGTTACATTTATTACATTACTGGCTATATAATAGCTTTAATTTTGAATTCGCACTTGAGAAGTTTAATTCCTATTTATATACAGAAAACCAGCATTAACCCTGATGTACAATATTCATCAAATAATTAATGCAGTTTGTTGACGTTGATTTGGAAATGCTGACTTACCACATTTTCTCTACTATGAAAATGCTAAATCTGATCTGCTTTTATGGGAATTACTTCCATTGACAGAATAGACTAACCTTTTTAATAGATAATCTCTTTGACCAATTTACCATTGGTGCACCTGATGGCAGTCACACCTTTTTGTTCAGTGTTAATTTTGTTTTATACTGTGTGTGCATTAGTGGTGGGAAAAAAGGTTCATTTCAGTGAACGAACGATTTCGTTCACGTTCAGGGCAATGATTCGTTCAAATGATTCGTTCAAATGGTTCGTTCAAATGATTCGTTCTCGTTCAGTAGCGCTATTTTCTAGTGTTCAGAAGTATTGGCATCAAAATATACTTAAAGTACCAAAAGTAAAAGTGCTAACATATTTGAAAATAGCCTAGGTATAAAATAGGGCTAAAGGGGTTAATGTATGTTTTATAATGTGTGTAAAACACCATCACGGGAGCGTTTCTTTTTTCACGTCGCACGTGAACGTAACAGTTTCAGAAAGTGAACAAGCTTGTTCGCGTTCACGGCAAATGAACTAGTTCTTTTGAACGAATCGATCATGAACGACACATCACTAGTGTGCATCCTTAACATTTAAAGCTGCAATCCTTATGTTAATGAATAACATTTTATTTAACCATCTGTATGGTAGATGTTTAATATGTCGATATAACCACACATCTGCAGTGGTTGGAGGTGGGTGTCCTACTTTACAAATTTAGACCCTGTCACACTGGTGGTGTCAGGTAGGACGGTGGTTCTCAACCTGTGGGTCAGGCGTCCCCACATGATTTGAAGTGACAATTTAAGTAACCTTTTAATACCTAAAAGAAAGCAAAGAAAAACACCTTTATTGCATTAAAAGTAATCAACAAACTGTACAAAATAAAACTGGTCAAATATTGGCCAAATTGTCAAATAATATAAGAAAGAGGCAAACATTTTGAAAATATTTTCACTATTTATCTCTGGAACCGAGTCATGCTAAATGTTATGCCTAAATTACAATTCCAAGTGCTTGTCGGGTGGGGGGGGGGGGTGCTTGTCGGGTGGGGGGGGGGGGTCCCAAGTTCAAATATGATTATTTTGGGCGCTCGCTGCCTGAAAAGGTTGAGAACCACTTAAGTTACCCTGCCTGAAGCTCATAAGCCCAAATATCTCCACTGGCCAAGGGTGGATTCCCTTGATCCCCTGAGCGGTACATGTTTGGTTTCCCATGATGCGGGCGAATCCCCGGGTTTGAATCCCAGGTGTTATTTACAGTTGCAACTATACCTCTCTCTGTCGGGAGAGGACGTCAAATGTAGGGATTGTAGCTTTAAACCCCATTTGTATTATTGGATGGTACAAGCTAGCGTTAAGGGGCAGTTCACCCAAAATACACACAAAGATTTACAATTGGCGGACCTGATGGGTCTCAATTAAATGGTTTACAACAAGGTCTGTGAATTATCGTAAGTAACTGCCATGCATTCTGGAAAGAGGTGTTGTTCTTTTTTTTTCATTTGGAGTGCCACAAAGGACATACCATTGAGTTCTGTTGTATTGGGGGCGAGGGAACCCCTCTACGCTAAACATCTCCAAATCTCGGCACATCACAAAATTAACTGAATAGATGGCACTGAGGGCGACAGGAAAAAATGTCATTGTAGTTTGGATGAACTGCCCCTTTAACAAATCAGTGTAGCGTACAAAACACTGAACACAGAGGTGACACTCCTGCTAATCTCCTCATTGCAATTTTGCACTATGGTGATTTGATGCAAGAGTTCATTTGACTTTTGACAAACAGGGTTGTCTTAAAGTGCTTTACTGGGCAACATTTCATATATAGCTTATTTGGGGGGAAAAGAAAAGTCTGTATATTCCTTTTAATAATGTCTGGAGACCTGAAAGGCCAGTGGGAAGAATAGCAGGAACCTTCTCATATTTAAGTTTGTATTTTATGTCTGAATAATACAGTATGTATATACATCAATGTCTATTTGACGCAGAAAATGTAGGATAAAAAGTTACACTGCCTAGTATTGTGGCTGGCATGACCAGACCTGAAGGGAGTGGACTTTGTACAGTGTGTAAGGAATAAAATATAATGTGACATTGTATAGCTTCATTCCTGCTTTGTATAAGACTTCTAGATCTCTTTTCTATTGAATTACGTAAATATGCCTTAGACAGCTACACCCAGTATTTAAAGAGATTTCTAATTCCAGGGAACGATGTTTGTAGACTTATTTTTATTTTGTTTTAACTTATGTTACATGCCAATTTAATGTGCGCTGGCTTTCATGCCAGGCTCTAAATTTGTTATTTTGGTTTTAATTGTGTTTAAAGTATGACAGTTACCTAAATTAAGATGTTTCATTTTTGTGAATGAAGTGCTTTTCTCCCCTCCCAAGCCCTTATTTCATCTAACATTCTAGACCCCCTTCCCCATGCTCTGTGTATATTAGGAGAAACCAGAGATACAGCAATTACTTTTACAACTTGTAATAAGGTGCTTACTACAGAGAGCTTGCCCCTTTTCTACAGTCTCACCCTCAATAAAGAATTAAAATCCTTTGACCGTTTTGTCTTGTGAACCCTTTCATTTCCCATGGAATATTCAAATTAAAAGTAAATTAATTACACTGGATTAGAATTTTTGCCCCACTAGAAGCTCTAAGGATGGCTAACAGCTTGGTCCCAAACAACATATTGTTTGAAAACCATGCCATTGCATTGGGAAAACAACCCATATGACGTATAATTCATGGCATCAAATCATTATTTAAAAAATAATATACCAATTTTACAAAATCTACAATGCCGTAAGAAAGGCTATGTTTTGTGCATGGCATTAAAATATACTTGAGAAATCACTATGCAGCTTACAGGAGCAAAGGATCCAAAATAAAAGCTTGAACCTGCTCTCATGCAAGTGGACGATCAACTCAGACTTCCCTGGCCTCTTCTCCCTTGCTTCTATCCTGGATCCAGGGCTTGTATTAAGTCATTGAAGTTCTGGGCTGGGCTGAAGCTTCCCTGGACCGGGTTGGGGGGTCTGGAAGCCCCCATATGAAGCCGAGGGGCTTTGGCTTGGCTGGACTGAGGGATGGAGGGTCAGGTGAAGAAGGTTAGGCTCCTGGACTTAAAATGGCTTAACCAACATTGCCCTCGTGTGGCCAAAATGAGACAAACGCTAAACGTGTGTGTGTGTGTGTGTGTGTGTGTGTGTGTGTGTGTGTGTGTGTGTGTGTGTGTGTCATGATGATAGTTTGTCTAATTTGATATAATTTGATCTCTCCTTAGCTCTACATTTTCTCAGTACAAAGCTTACAATGTAGGCTACTAAAATTATGATTTACATTGGCCTGGTCAAATCACTGGATGAAAATGAAACATGTCTTTAACAATGCAATTTTCTTTTTACCACACAGGCAAATCCAGGTTATACCTTAGCATTCCTGTGATTTAGAATGAGATAAAAATAGACCTCCACCCTTGTAGGCTACTGTACCAACAAGCTGCATTATGTGCAGTGGTGGAAAAAGTACTCACATTTTAAAGGTATTTGACTTGCTAATACTGCCTCATAATGTCATTGATTCCATGTGATGCCGTCATACTGTAATTTTTCTCCACAAAGATTATGTTCATATAAGTAACCTGCAACAATTGTACATTTCGGACCATTTATTCCATCCCCTCCTGCTGTGATATAGGCTGGTCTAGCAAAGGGAGACATGGCTGAAATGATTGCCTAGCCCTATGGATGTTGCCTTTGAACTTCAGGACCATGACACCAGTGTACCGCTATCCTCAGTGGAGAGTGAGATCTTTGTGTTTGTGGAGACCATGCATCTCAACAAGGTCTTCAAGGGCCTAAACAGTGCTTTCTGTGATGTGATTCTCTGCTGTGGGCCAAAGGAGTTCCCCGACCATTGTAATGTACTGGCCTCCATTAGCTCTTACTTTGAGGTAAATGCACACATTTATAATGATAATAAACTTTATTTGTATAGTACCTTTCATCACATGAAATGTAGCTCAAAGTGATTTACAGAGCAAGAATACAATTACAACTAATTTAACAATAAAGCAAAAAAGAGAAGCAAAAGCATAAAACATTAAAATAATAGCAAAATGACCTGGTGTTGTTAAGGGAATAACATGCAATTCTTCTTTGGCTTTCACATGAACTGAATCATGCAAAATCGAAACCATTTATTGTTGACAGAGTGTAAATAATTAGAAACGCCTAAATAATTAGAAACACACATTCTGTACCTTTGGACCATAACAAGGTCACATACAGTACAAATGCATCGCATTACAACATGTTTATTTAACTACAGTGCAATATCAATAGTCTTTTGTTGGCAGTAGCTACTCATCTGTGTGAACATAACAAAAACTATTCAGCCTTATAGCCTTTTTTCACATGTATACTGCATTGCTATTATATTTACAGTCTAATAAATTGTCGTTTGTTCAAATGGCAGTGGAGTCAAATGTAAGAAGGTGTTAAAAAAGAATTCTCTACAAAACTTGGAATAGCATTTCTTTCACATGAATGACACAACATAAGGAACAAACAGCCTCTATTGGTTTTCAATAGAGGCTGACTCTCCAGTGTTTACGCAATACTGGCGGGCGGAAGGAAGAATATCTAAGGCAAACAGTGAGTTAAATAAAAATGGCAATCAAAAACATATACAATGCAGTTTAAAGAAGTGCACGAACGCACGCGCACGCACACACACACACACACACACACACACACACACACACACACACACACACACACACACACACACACACACACACACACACACACACACACACACACACACACACACACACACACAGCTAAAGTTGGACAAAACAAACTTAAAACCTCGAGCAAGACACTTAAATATGAGTTTTTATCAACATCGGCACATTGCAAAGATAAGATTGTGTCATTTAACAATGTTTTGAGAATAATGCACACTTTTATATCTCCCTGCTGGACTATGTTAAACAGCATCATAGACTCACTATCTGGACGGATCCATCCAAATGCTGTCTCTCCTCCTCATTTGAAAAGTGGAGTCTTCATCTGCGGTCTCTCCATCCACTGTAACACAACACAGACATCAATCAAACTGTCCAGGTGGACAGGTAACCACCCAAACAAGGAATCTTATCTACATTTTGTCATGTATAGCCACACAAATATAATCATTTTTAGAAAATGTAGTTGGCTGAGAGGACCCAACGTGCTGCAAATGGACACAACACAAGCAACTTGAAAAAACATATGCAGAAATCTAACAACAGCATATTAGCCTGATCATCAGACTGAAGCTGTGTGGAGGCAGTCCACTCAGAGAATGGGCGGGGTCTATGGACTGGAACCTACTTCCTTCTTAGGTAACAGCCCAACTCACTCCAAAACCAACTCACTCCAAATCGAGCCCAACTCACTCCAGACATCTCCCTCCACAGCAGAGCCCAACTCACTCCACACACTTGACACACTGACACATTGAACCAATATTACACTGGTGGCATTGCATGGAGTGAGTTGGCTTTGGTCCTGGAGTGAGTTGGCTTTGGTCCTGGAGGGAGTTGGTCTTTGGTCATGGAGGGAGTTGTCCGAGCCCTGGAGTGAGTTGGCCGAGCCCTGGAGTGAGTTGGCCGAATATTTCTTAAGTCTTCATGGAGTGAGTTGGATTTGGAGTGAGTTGGGTGGTATTCCCTTCTTAAACTTACTCGTCTCTCACCACTGAGATTATCATCTCCATTAATTCTGTGATGTTATCACTCCATTCTACACTGTGATTCCCATCATTCCATTCTGAATGGAATTCATGTTTACATTCAACAGAACACACAAGCTATTTCTGAACACATCAACAGAATTAAAAGTAACATCAGGATGACAACATATTATAAAGAGCAACATATACTCACTTTGTGGAGGTAAATCCATACTTGTGGCCCTCCTTAGTGGTAGAGTGGCTGTGTTCTCTCCATCCACTACAACACAAACAATAACAGTGGTTGTATTGACAAATAGAGACAAAGAAAGAATTTTAAAATAAATGTTGATTACTAACTTGTTGGAGGAGTGTGCATGCTCCATCTCCTGGTTGGTAGCTTGTGGCCTGCTGTAAAGGTATATCAACACTTAGTTTTTCAACTTATTAATGTCAAACATACAGATAAAGTAAGGCAAACACAGAATATGGAGCGCACACCTGTATTGATGAGGTGCTGGCCACGGCAGATAATAATGTTGATAAGCGTACTGACCAGTCTTTTCTCCAAATTTCTCCAATTCAGTCTTCAGATCACATATATGCTGAGCTGCAATGGCAAGTTGAAGATATAGGCTATATTTAGATTTTGATAAACCATATAATTAGAGATAGTTTTTAAATAATAAAATTCTCACCAATCTGTGTGTTTTCAGAGATGTCATCATTCCATTCCTTTTTTATCTTCCTCGGTTCTTCATCTTTCTGCTCTGTTTCTTCATGCTTAAGTTCTCTGACTTTGTTTCTCATTTGTAGGCACATACCAGTTGTCTCTCTTAAATTGTCGGTGTACCTACTACCTAGAAGTTATACTTCCCTGACGAACTAGAGCCGTAACAAACAACTAGTGAAAATACTATAATTGCTGTATATTTTCCCTGCACCCTGAATAGACAGTAATGGGACACAACTGAAACTCTGACTGAAAGATGCTCCCTTTATCCAAGAGACTGTATTGTATTGTCTAATCAGAGTCCTAGGGCTGTAGGTATGTGAACCAGTGAACTGGTTCAGCGTCATTGTACTATTATTAGGTAACAGTACAGTTGTAACAGTTAGGTAGGCCTACTTCGCTTAGGCTACCGTCTACAGACCAGACAGACTCGTTCAGACTACACACGTGACGGTAGCCTAAGCGGCATGACATGGCAAACCACTGACAGTCAGTGTTTGCCATGTCATGCCGCTTAGGCTACCGTCACGTGTGTAGTCTGAACGAGTCTGTCTGGTCTGTAGATATCAAAATCTTCCTTGTCACTCTGAGTGACAAGGACATGCCTAAGCGGCATGACATGGCAAACCACTGACAGTCAGTGTTTGCCATGTCATGCCGCTTAGGCTACCGTCACGTGTGTAGTCTGAACGAGTCTGTCTGGTCTGTAGATATCAAAATCTTCCTTGTCACTCAGAGTGACAAGGAAGGGGTATCTTATGGAGATAGATATGCAAAATTCACGAGCAAATGCATCCAAAAAAGCAGAGCTATATATGAGTATGATTATGTCACACAAATTAATCCACAAATTGGTCAAAACTGCCAAAAAGAATTTCTTAAATGAAAGCATTGAGGCAAACAAAAGCCACCCACAAAAGCTGTGGGAAGCGCTACAGAAATTGGGCTGCAACAACAAAATTCAAACCAAAACTACAAACATCTGCATTATTTCAAGTGGCGTGCTCATTACTGACAAGCAAGCGGTAGCGAACTGTTTTAACAGCTTTTTTACCACCATTGCAACCCAGTTGGTAAACAAACTTCCTCAGCATTCAGGTTTGTACGGCTCTGACCACATCCATGCTTACTATGACAAAATAGGGGCTAAAAAAGACTCATTCTCATTCAAACCAGTAAATGCTGATGATGTGCAGAAAAAACTTTTAGCCCTCCAGCCGAACAAGGCCACCGGCCTTGACAATATCCCCACCAGATTCCTCAGAGACGCAGCTACTGCTATTGCCCCCATAGTAGCCCAAATCACAAACCTATCCATCAGCCAGTGTCACGTCCCACAGGATTTCAAATTGGCAAGAGTTATCCCTCTGCATAAAAAAGGAAGCAAATTAGAACCTGGCAACTATAGGCCTGTTTCCATCCTTTGTTCCATCTCAAAGGTTGTAGAGCGAATAATTCAAGAACAAATCAACAGCTACCTCAGCGAGCATAAACTGTTGTTTGAATTCCAATCGGGCTTCAGAACCTCCCATTCCACTGACACATGCCTGCTGTATTTGACCGACTACATCAAACGTGAGGTAGACGCGGGCAAATACTGCGGCATGGTCATGTTGGACCTCCAAAAAGCGTTCGACACTGTAAACCATTCAATTTTACTTGACAAGCTGAGGGCGATTGGTTTTGACTGCACATCACTAAACTGGATGAGATCCTACCTGGAGGGAAGAGAACAAGTGGTTGACATCAACGGAACCATGTCCTCTTCCCTCCCGGTGAGCTGTGGGGTTCCTCAGGGCAGCATTCTAGGGCCGTTACTGTTCCTTTTATACATTAACGACATGAATGCTGCCTGTAACTGCAAATTGTTCCTGTTCGCTGATGACTCGGCACTCCTGATCTCGGGAGAGGACAAGCTGCAAGTTGAGGAGGCGCTCAGCTCCGAACTCTCAAAAATCCGTACTTGGCTTACTGATAACAAACTGTCACTACACCTTGGGAAAACTGAATCCATTCTCTTTGGGACCAAACATTCCCTCAGACAGATGGATGTAAATGATTTCAAGGTCAAAGTCGATGGCACAATTATCTCTAGCAAAGAAGAGATTACCTATTTGGGTTGTATTCTCGACAAATACCTGTCAGGTGAAAGCATGGGACAAAGGTGGTCAAAATAGTAAACCAGAGAACCAAATTTATGGGCAGAGTTTCCTCTTTTGTCAACCCTCAGGCCCTCAGGACCCTCTCAGGGGCCCTGATTCAACCACATTTTGACTATGCTAGCACCTCCTGGTACTCCAACACCTCAGTGTCACTGAAGACTAAACTTCAAACCTCCCAAAACAAACTGATTTGGCTACTCCTCGGATTGGGGCCCATGACCCACCTTTCTCCCACCCATTTTGCCAGCCTAGGCTGGCTCAGGGTGGAAGACAGGGTTAAACAACTAAAAATGGGACTGGCCTTCAAAATTGTAAATGAAAATTTGCCCGATATGCCCCCTATTCCCGCATATCTGAGTAAATACCTCCAAAAGGTTAGTGACACCCACAGTCACAATACCAGAGGGAGTGCAAACAACAATTTGGTACCACCCACCCATAAAACAAACATGGGCAAATTCTCCTTCTACAGCACTGCCACCCAGGTTTGGAATGGTCTAACCCCATCCCTCAAAAAATGCAGTTCGCTGGGCTCATTTAAAAGAGCATTAAAAAATCACTTTTCAGGAGGCCAAAAGAGGAGGTAGTACCATTTTCCCGTTAGACAGCCGACCCCCCCCCCCCCTGTTCTTGTACATATCTTTCCCCCCTTTTTTATTCCATTGGCTGTACATAGTGTTATATATATATATATATATATATATGTATGTATATATATATATATATATATATATATATATATATATATATATATATATATATATATATATATATATATATATATAAACATTTTTGCTGTTTTTTTAATTTTTTATTTCTTTGTGTAATGATATTCGAACTGTGGTGCCACTATATATGTCTATGAATTGAATACCAAGGCCCTCATTGGAAACAAGTCCGCAAGGACTTTTATGAACGGACCTGTTAGACAAAGTATTTTAAATGTAAATGTGTTGTTTTACATTCTTTTGCCTAATAAAATATTCAATCAATCAATCAATCAAAGACCCCCATTAACCTGCTCAGTCTAGGGCCTCATATTGAGGCTATCCTTTCAAAAAAAGAAAAAAGGAGGACCGTTTATAAATATTATCCGAACAAGATATGATATTATGCTACATCTCATATTATCAAATAGTCGTCCACAACATAGATACTCATGGTACAAAAACACTATTACAGTTACACTCGAAACAAACATTTAAAAAAAATACATATTGACAAAATATCAACATTACAAATAACAGGGCAAAATGCAGTACAATACTGGAAAAAGAAAAAAAAGAAAGAAAAAATACAATAAATAAGCTCGGTTATTCTGGATATTAATCACAGATTATTCTGGTTTTCATAGCTTTTGTGTTTGTACAATGTTTTAAGGTTTCTAGGCTTTAAAACAACAATATTTGGACGTTGGTTAGCAATTTTGGTACAATGAAAATGAAATTTAGCAAGAATTAAGAGAAGGTTGATACATTTTTTTTACTCGAAATAGACCTTTATTTTGAAAACCAAGCCGAGTTGCGTCATCAGGAGTCGACGGCAGCTGCATAAATAAATGAAAACAAAGTAGAGACGTTTACATTTGATTTGTTGCTAAAGGTAATTATTGCGTTATTAGCCAATCAGAAGATATTATTTACCACATATGCATCTTCAACAGGGTGTCCCGTAAACGAAGCAATAGATAGCCCACACATAATATTACTATATAGATAATAGGTAAACAAAACAATGTAAATTCTCCTGCAACTGAGCTATTGTCTGTAGCAACATGTATACCAGGGGTCTTCAACGCTTTTCAGCACAAGGACCCCTTAGCTGAGAGGGAGATGAAGCAGGGACCCCCAACATATTGTATACATTGTGTGAAACCTTTTCATAGATTTCATAGATAGCTGCCTTCATTCATAGACGTGTTTGACAGGACTGTCTCTAGGGTTGGATTCATGTGTATTTTCAGACATTTAACCACCTAAACTGTCAATACTTGACTTTTCACTCTGTACTTGGTCTGCTCTTTTCCCCCTCTACACCAAACCTATTCGCAAAAAAAATGCAGATCTACAAGCACACAACGCCTCGCAGTGTGCTTGTAGATCTGCTATTTTCGGCTAATGTTCCCCCCAGAATAGGGATGCTAGGGTTCAATTGTTGGTTAATGCAACAAACAAAAGAAGTTCCTAACATAAAAAGATTTGGAGACGCCCCTGTAGTAACTCTGAGGACATCCTTCCCTGTTGAAGACCCCTGGATGTAGAGTGAAGTGGTCAGTGACTCTGTCCCAGAGATCTACTGTATGTCAATGGAATCTATGTTTAATTGACCACACAATGCCAAATTGGACATTCATACCAGCAAAATGGCTGTAGAAAGGGGATGTTAGCTGTCAATTTTGACATAGCATTGTTTTTTTTGTTGCTCTGTCATTTCTTTCTAGAATGAACTGAGAATAGGGGGAGGAGAGGAGACATGGGTGATTTTGTCCCAGCAGAGTTGATCTCGGGCATCTGTCATACAGATGTCCACAACCCGTTCCCTGTTTGGCAGAATGGAACCCTGCTGCTGAGCCCCTGTTTCAACCAGCTGGTCCTGGGGGCTCTGCCTCATGCTGGCATGGCCATCATCAGTGCCTACTACCTTAGCATTCCAAGGTAGGTGCACATACTACCAGAGTGAACAGTTTGCACTCATATTCATAATAATGTTCACTGCCAGTTTCATCACTAGCTTATTAAATACGTTAGAAAGGCCACTGTTGGTATGATGGAAGGTCACAGGTTCTACCCTTAGAGCTAGCCCCTTTCGGAACCCTGTATCCTTTTTTGTATTTGGGATGACGGTATCCAGCATATCCTGGATACCTATAAAGGGGCTTCCCATAGAGCTATGTGGTTCTATCCCAGACACAGAGCCTCTCACCTACTCAATCATTGATTAATAATAGTTAATCTAGAATATATTCTATTTTGATAATGAACATGATTTATAGCATAATGATCATAATGAATTCAATACATTTACAATGTAGTGGTATGAACTCTAATTAACCATCATGTCAAACTTTATGTGTGACTTTTTTATTTTCTGAGGAAGAATGAACAGGAATGGTCCTTTTCTTCAAGTTTCACTTCTCTTGCTTAACTTGCTATATTGCCTTTGAAAAATGAACACTACACTACTGAGTTGAGCACTTGGTTAGTGAACAAAATCAAATCACTGCAATGTTTGTCAAGTTGAAAGAAACATATTGTACTAGTCGTTTGGGCTGGGTGATATGTCTTTAAAATCAACATCACGATAATTAAAAAATGTTGCCTCGATTCCGATTAATGAAAGAGGTGAAAATAGCTGATCTACAAGCCTACAACGCGTCGCTGCGATGCGTTGTGAGCTTGTAGATCTTGTAAATCAAGATCATTTTAGTGTTGATTCGTTGATATAATAAGAGCAAAAACTAAACCTGTTCTGGATTATTCGATTAACCTACATGAGCAAGATTAAGTTGGTTATCGGTTCTAAATATTGGTTTTCGATATATTTTGGGTTAATTAAGTAAGCCTTTTGAGCCTTGTGACCCATAGGGCAGGAGCCTATCTCCTGTTTCTGTAGCGTCAGGCAGCTTGATGTACAACTACACCCCCTGGCCGCTATCCAACCCTTGATGCTGAGTGCCAAGCAGGGACGCATTGGGTCCCATTCTTTTATAGTCTTCGTCAAGACTCTTCGGTATGACCGGGGATTGAACTCCGGGATTGAACTCCGACCTCCCAATCTCATGGCAGACACTCTAACCCCAAGGCCACTGAGCTGGTTGGGTTAATTGCCCAGCCCTAAAACATACTGTACTTGTTGTTTCCTCTTCTCAGGTACAGACTTCCTCAGACGTCTCCTCCATGTAGCTGGACACTCAGGGTGTCATCGGCCCTGCTAGTGACGCTGCTCTTCATAGGAGATGTAGTAGTGACAGCCCTTCTCAACCAGGATGACATGTACCTAGACGCACTGGCTGATGGCTGTGCCATCTTGGCCTGGCTGGTACAGTTTGGCACCATGATAGTCCTCCAGAGGTCCGTTCTCAGAGGAACCCGAGGCCCTCTGATTTTACTACTGCTGGTTCTTCTCACTGTTCCTAACCTTGTGATCACCCTGGTGGCTTATTACCGCAGTGAGGCGTATCTAAACCTTGAAGAACCCCTCAAAATAACACGATTGGTACTTGCCTCAGCTCGGACGTTCCCTCTCGCGGTTTACATCTTGGCATTTGTGTTTCCCTGCGTTGGTGACGAAAGGGCGGCCATGTACATTAACGCCGGGGACGGTGCTCACCTCATTCCAGAGAGTGCTCATCCGGACACAGGCGAGATGGTCGCGGAGGACGGGAGCGGCTGTGTCTCTCGGCTTCTGTACCTGTGGCTGAATCCTCTGCTTCGGAGAGGGCAGCGCGGGGAGCTGGACAGAGCGAGTGACGTCTATCACCTCCCTCAGAAGCTGCGCACCGCCGTTATCCGGCGACACTTCTACCGTTGCTGGGAGGCCGGCCAGCAGGACGCAGCAGCCCGGCACAGAGGGCAGGATCAATGGCCTAGCCCGGTCAACAGAAACCTACTGAACGGCAGCTGGACTTCACCTTCCCGGGAGGACGATCTGGAGTTGGACGGTGAGGTATCTCTGGTGAGGGTGCTGCACAAGGCCTTCGGCGTGAGGTACTACATGTTAGGCATCCTGAAGCTCGTAGGCAACATGCTGGGCTTCGCGGGCCCCCTGCTCCTCAGCAGGCTGGTCGGTTTCATGGAGGACGAGGGCGCCCCAATCAGCCAAGGCGCCTGGTGCGCCCTGGGACTTTTCGCCAGCACCCTCCTCTCGGCCGTCATCCGAAACGTTTTTGCCTTTCAGGTGTCCAAGGTTTCGCTGTCCGCCCGCGCCGCACTCGTATCGGCCATCTACGGGAAAGCCCTGCGGGTGAACGGCAGCGGGCTGGCGCGCTTCACCCTGGGCGAGGTGGTCAACTTCATGAGCACCGACGCGGACCGCGTGGTCAACTTCTTCAACAGCTTTCACGAGCTGTGGAGTCTGCCCTTCCAGTTCTCCATCGCCCTCTACCTCCTGTACCTGCAGGTGGGCGTGGCCTTCCTGGGAGGGCTCGGCGTGGCCTTGCTGCTCGTCCCGCTCAACAAGATCCTGGCCTCCCGTATCCTCGACAACAACAAGCACATGCTCAGGCACAAAGACAGCCGCGTTAAGGTGAGTCTGCACTGTTTATTGTTGTTATTATGTACTGTAATAGAATAGCACATAAATAATCACATGGTTGAAAATGTCTGTAATATTGAACACCCTAAGCCTTGTTTTTAATGTCAATAATTAAAGTAGCTATTCTTCTTAATACATTTAAAAAAAAAAAGTGATATGCATAGTTAGTAGCAGTGTCTGAGTGCGTGTGAGCGCGCATGTGCGCCCGCAACTGGTTCCGGCCCCCATCAAGTCACCATTTGACCAATCCGGCCCTCACCCCAAAATGAGTTTGCCACCCCTGCCCTAAGGTGATACAATACACAGAAAAAGCATGAGCTGGTGGACAATATTGGCATACACAGAAAATAATGCATCAATAACATGCAGAAACATACAGTACATCAGAATGTAGAGGTATATGCTAATTACACTTTGTAACAGTGTGTTTAAAAATTACTATATAAATGAAGCTTTACTTATATGTGTTCCAATACATGTAGAATATAATTTTCAATATTTTCCACATTCTTTTTGCAGCTGATGACAGAGGTCCTCTTCGGAATACGCGTCATCAAGTTTTACAACTGGGAGAGTCATTTCACTCAGAAGATCACAGACTGTCGCAAACAAGAGCTGTCTCATCTCAAGGCCATCAAGTACCTGGATGCCGTGTGCGTGTACACCTGGGGAGCCCTGCCTGTGGTTATCTCCATCCTCACCTTCGTCACGTACGTGCTGCTGGGAAACCAACTGACTGCAGCTAAGGTAAGGCAACCATTTTGATGGCCGTCGTTGTCATTGCGGTCTGGTGTGTTTTGTGCTTCGATTGCCGTTCACTTTCTTAGTTCTTCTTGGTCCTGCATGATGTCATGGCATCATAGTGTCTCCTATTTGGCAGGCATAGCTGAAAGGGTCTGGGAAACAGGTCTGGGGCTTACTTAAGACAGTCCCCGGTTCGCGTCCCGGCCCCATCTATATGTCGATGTGTCCCTGAGCAAGACACATAAATCCTAACATGATTTGACTTTTTAAATAATTATATACATCTTTGGTCTTTCACGTAACACTTCACACACTAGTGAATCTAAAGAAACTAAACTTAACTATTAGTATTTACCCCAAATGACTTAACAATGAACAATTAATTAATGAATCCATCAGGCCTGGGTTGTGTGTATATCAAACCTCTTTCACTTGCACTGCAGGTATTCACCACCCTGGCTCTGGTGGGCATGTTGATCCTGCCACTCAACTGTTTCCCCTGGGTCCTCAACGGCATCCTGGAGGCCAAGGTGTCCCTGGACCGGATCCAACGTTTCCTCAAGCTGTCCAACCAGGACCTCTGTGCATACTACAGTCTGGGTAGGCTGCTGTCGGCCTCTGATTGTGTGTGTTTGTGCGTGTGCATGTGCCTGTGCGTGTTATAATTGAGTCATTTGTGTTGTGTTGATAAGTACACAATATAATCCTCAGTGTTAATTTATCCATTTGTAACTCTTGAGAGTTTTTTTTACTGTTTATTTTCTCTGTCCACAGTTTGTCCCGAAGACCCTCAGATATCTGTCCTGTTGAATCAGGGCTCTTTCTCCTGGCATGGTTCTGATGGCCCAGACCTCCTCAACACAGAGCAACATACAGAGACGGAGACTGGTGTTCCTAAAGGGAGTCTGATGCTACGTAGTCTGAATCTCAACATAATCAAGGTATCTGCTTTGAGTTATACTGTTTTAAACACTGTGTGAGATCAGCTATTCTTCTAAAAAGTTTGTGGAAGTACTAGTGTTAGTACTTATTGGTACTGTTGCTTGGCACTCTTTCAAAAACTAAATAAAACTAAATATAAGCTTTGCTATGCGCTTACCACTTTGGGAAATATTTAAAGAGCACATCCGCTCTCCATGGAAAACAAAAAATAATACCCTTCCTTCTGTGAATCCTACGAGTCCCACCCAAACGTATCACGGTAATGTTGACAGTTTGACACAAAATCTTTCAGCATTCTTTTCATCTGACCTGAAAGCATCTTTTAGTCGACGTTCCAATCTAGGGTCTCCCATCAGATTGTGATTGGTAAGAATGCATTTGTTGTTTGTTGTGTTTCTCAGGGCTCCCTTGTGGTTGTGGTGGGAAAGGTTGGCTGTGGGAAGAGCTCATTACTAGCAGCCATCACTGGGGAACTCAACAGGTATTGCTTTTAAACATTTACTCTGAAATACAGTATTAAGTAACTGGACAGCTACGATATTTGTTACCCTGCCCACAGAGACGCAACACGATGCGAGGCTGGAGTATTGTAATTGCTCCTGTCAGTGTCTCTATCTATGAACACCTATGAATCCCCTCCTATTTCTGGCCACCAAAACCTTGAACGGCGCTGAGTCAGCTGAAGCTGACTTCGCAACGTTTGGCATGGCTCGGCAGTGCCTCTCGTGGCTCAAGTCTGCTTCAGACGGCACTGTTGTCCAGGCTTGTTGGTGTGGCGTATGATATTAAAACATCTTGTTAACCAGACTTGGTGGTATGGCGTATGATATTAAAACATCTTGTTAACCAGACTTGGTGGTATGGCATATGATATTAAAACATCTTGTTAACCAGACTTGGTTGTGCGGCGTATATTAAAACATCTTGTTACCCTGACTTGGTGGTATGGCGTATGATATTAAAGCATCTTTTTGTCGTTCAGGCTTGGTGGTGTGGTGTACGTCGATGGAAGAGAGGCTGGCTTTGGCCTGGCCTCTCAGGAGCCCTGGATCCAACATGCAACAGTACGGGACAACATCCTGTTTGGAAGAGACTACAACCCCACCTTTTACCAGACTGTGATCGAGGCCTGTGCACTCACAGATGACCTCAACGTGAGATGAAATATACTTTTTGTCTATCTGTCTGTCTGTCTGTCTGTCTGTCTGTCTGTCTGTCTGTCTGTCTGTCTGTCTGTCTGCATGCCTACCTGCTTACTAATGCAGAAATCCCTTATTAAAAAATCTCAATATCTTTATTTTTTTTTTACTTTGCTTATTCAGTGATAAATTATGATTTCACTGTGATGCTCATTAATAATGACTGTTTTCACAGACACTATGAACTTCATTTAGCAAATAAATAAAATGTAATATATAAGTTACATACTGTAGCAGTGTGTTAGTCAAGTTGTACCTTTTGTAAGTTTTGTGTAGTGTTTCAGCAGCTTGACACTGAAACATTGAGAGGAAAGGTTCGTCCGGGGTCTGTGTTGTCACTATTGACACTGTGTTGTCGTATTTTTGCAGATTCTTCCAAACGGGGACAAGACAGAAGTAGGTGAGAACGGCGTCACTCTGAGTGGAGGACAGAAGGCTCGCTTGGCCTTGGCCAGAGCTGTTTATATGGTCAGTGCTCCAGTCCACAGTAACCATAGCAACAAGACTGCCATCTGTTCAGATGGGTGTGTCAAGTGATAATTGAATAATTTTAATAAACAAACGCAATCCACCATGTTTTGCATGTGAATGTATTTTTTCACATTTCTTTTGTATGTTACTTCATAAGGAGAAAGACATTTACCTCCTTGATGATCCACTGGCGGCAGTTGACGGCGACGTTGCCCATCACCTTATGCAGAAATGCATCATGGGAATCCTCAGGAACAAGACCAGAATCCTTTGCACACACCGCATAGAGTTTGTGGACAAAGCTGACATGGTGGTCCTTATGGACAATGGGACCATCGTTAAAACAGGTTTTGAACGCTTCTGACATGACATGTGATCCTAAAGCCTGTCTTAAATACATAATAATGCAGTAAAATACACACACTTTCCCAAATGTTCCAAATGCCACTTTACATTATGAATCTCTATGAAATATACTGAATATCTCAGCTGTAATTGTAACATTACCTACTATGGCAGCAATTTATACATGTTCCAAATGAGGCTACAACAGTTTATATGATTTAATCAACTTTGTATTCTACTTGTAAGTATTTCATACAAGCTTCTAGGGTTCAGCAGATTTTTGCTGAACCTAACTTTCCTCTTTGATGTTGAACAGGCACACCAGCAGAGGTCCTGCCACTGGTGGAGGCAGTGCCTAAAAAGCGCAAGAATGACAGCAATGCTAAAGAGAAAGGTATATTATTTTTAATTCAAAATAGTCCCATTAAAAACAGTAATTCTGAATACTAAACTTATACAAATTATTATTATTAAAAAATATTTTTGAGATGGGGGTCCGCAGTCAAATACATTGTCTCGTTCTCACAAGAGTAACAAGGAGAGGTGGGGGACAACAGTCTTTTTTTCTTCTTTTATTTTGGTGGTTTTTATGCCTTTTTTTTATTGATAGGATAGTAGACTCACAGAAATGGGGAGAAAGATGGGGAGTGACATGCAGCAAAGGCCGTCGGGATTGGGACTCGAACCCACAACGCGCTGTCAGGCTATTTTGGAGCTTAGGTGCCTGGACCACGCCAGCAGTCCAGGCCGGGGACAACAGTATTTTGCAGGGATGGTGTATGGATGGAAGTGATGTGCTCATCCAAACCGGAGCTTCTGACATGTACTGTAATGTTGGCATCTATGTATCTTATCAGCTTTTGTTTTGTTTTTTCATCCATTGTGATTGGGGTCAGATGGTGGTACCGAGCAGGTGGAGGACCTGGGTGCATCCAATGAGCTGCGAGCAGGGGATGATGAATCTGACCTATCAGGGGAGGAGCAGAAGCAGATGGGCGGGTTGGCGTGGAAGGTGTACCAGACCTACTGGGTGGCTGTGGGCGGCGTGCTGGCTTTCTCCATCCTGGTGTCTCTGCTTCTCATGCAAGGTTTGCACTGACCACTGGGATTCATTACGACCCACTGCACCTTGTACTGTCTGGGATTCATTATGGCTTTTGGAGATTATTATACACCCAATATATATATTCTTTAAAAGGGACAGAATGATGTCCTATTTTTTCACTTAACTTATTTGATTATCTTGATTATTATTGATTTATGTTTTCTTTCCTCTCACCTGTGTTTTTCCTGTGTTTTAACTACGACACCAGAATTTTCCTCCAGGGATCAATAAAGTCTTAACTTATCATATCTTATTTTATGTTAATTCAAGATTAAAAAAAGAGAAAGAAAATGGCAGCTTAATCGCCATTGCACAGCTATTCATCTTTTTCTTTTACATATATATAAATATAAATTATAGTATTTCACCGGTTTTCAGGTTGACACATTGAAGCAGTCTGTCACAAAGTTGCCCAGCCATCGATATAATGTCATTTATGCTTCTGTTAAACACTTGCAGAATGTAGTTATTTGTTGAAACGTCCAATAAATAAGGTATAACTGTAACAATGATGAAACGGGAACATATGTGTAGTACCTCTGCTTTGTCACAAGATGGGGCACTTTCCTAACATTCCGTATGGTCTCATTAGTATGCGTGAGATGAAACGTACTATAATTTAGTAGCGGCTCAATAGTATGTTGAAAATAGCATACTGAGTAGTAGTAGTAGTAGTAGTAGTAGTAGTAGTATGTTAGTAGGTGATTTCAGCCGCAACCCAGGTCTGCATCGAACAATGTCAGAAAGTCACCTAGTTTTGTTTGGTTCTCTCAAATCCAGCCTCAAAGAACGTGTCAGACTGGTGGCTGTCCCACTGGATCTCTGAGCTGAAGAACAACGCTTCCTCCTGGAGTAATAGTTCCTGTGCAGCGGCCTACAGCTCACCACACCTGCTGCTGTTCTCACCTGGAGGACTAGTGTGAGTCACAACATCAGCACACGTCATGTTACTGTGTTCGTTTACTTCATGTTCGTGGTTAAGAGTGACCATTTCAGTGTTTCCCAAACACTGGGTCGGGACCCAATTCTGGGTTCTGGGGTCTTCCAAATAATTCAATGTATTAAAAAACTTGTGAAAATAGCAGATCTACAAGCTCACTATGACATCGGCTATTTTCACTAATTTGGGTCTCTGGGAGACATCAAATTTCTCTTTTGGGTCTCGAGCTAAAAAGTTTTGTCGAGCTAAAACGTTGCTCCTGTATAATTTATTTTTTAAATGCATTATACCTATAATACTCAGAACTGTGCCACAATTATGGTTTTATATTCAAAGTATCCAAATCTACTGTAAGAGGATTCAGATCTTTTGCTTGTTAGTGTGAAAAATAGGTTTGATATATTGTCATGAAAGATATCCGTAAGGAGCATAGTTTATTTGTATAGCATTGTTACTCTCAAAGGACTTTCCAACAGAAACAAACCACACACTCCTGTGCTTGCTTAGACCCTTAATAATCTATAACCAGGCAAGGAAAAATGCCCAAGAAAAACGCTTGAAGGGAGTAGGAAAGGAAGAAACCCCAGGAAGGATCACAAAAGTTTATTTTTCCCTTTTTTAAATATGCTTTATGCATGTTTAAACATTATTGTGGTGAAATGTGATTTGATCAAGTGTTTTTCATAGTTGAGCCTTTCTTTCCATACAGGTCTCCATTGTCCTCAGTGGAAAGCTATCCTGTAGCCAACGTGAGCTCAGAGGTGAAGTTCTATCTGACGGTGTACAGCTCCATCGCCATCGGCAACACCGTGTTCACCGCTCTCCGTGCTTTCCTCTTCGCCTATGGAGCCATCTGTGCCGCGACAGTCATTCACAACAGACTTCTGGACAAGGTCCTTAAGGTGTGTACAGTATGTCATCTGAGCTCTTATCCCGGCCGGGGTAACTGTCTCCACCTGCTTCTGTTGAGTAGGGATGGGATGGGACGATATGAGAATTACATGCCATGATTATTGTGGCAAAAATAATTAACGACATGATCACGATAATCAAAATATGCTTAAAACTCAAAATGTCACTATTGTTAACCACTTGAACCCACTTGAACGTTTGCCAACAATCTCTTTGGCTATTCAAAAATAGCAGATATACAAGCTCATAGCGCGGCACCGAGTGCCGCACTACGAGCTTGTAGATCTGCTATTTTTGAAAAATCGTGAATTTTTTTTAAAATATTTTTTTCAAAAAATATAAAAAATATATGTTTTTTATTTTTATATGAGGAGATTGTAACACAATCACATCCAAATTCAGATTTTCCCAGGCCTTTCAGGGATTCATACCAGTGACCAATAACCCTTCAACCTTCACATCACTCACCCTGCCTGACACTCTCTCTACTAGGCCACCATGACGTTCTTTGACACCACCCCCCTGGGGCGGGTCCTCAACCGCTTCTCCTCGGACCTGTACACCGTGGACGACAGCCTGCCCTTTGTGCTCAACATCCTGCTGGCCAACGTGTTTGGCCTGCTGGGGATGCTGGTGGTGATGAGCTACGGCCTGCCCTGGATCCTGGTCCCTCTGCTCCCCCTGGGTCTGCTCTACCACCGCACGCAGAGCTTCTACAGGCAGACCTCCCGGGAGCTGAAGCGTCTCTGCAGCCTCACGCTCTCGCCCGTCTACTCCCACTTCTCTGAGACGCTGAGCGGGCTGGGCACTATCCGGGCCAGTCGAAGCTCGGCCAGGTTAGAACCACACAGGCTGTTTGTGGCCGATATTATAACATAAAACAAACATTATCGGGATTATCTCATGAGCCAAGCTGTTGTTTGAGGCAAAATGTTGAAAATAAATAATGCACTATAATTGCAAATATGGCAGTGCCATATGTTTTCCTTAAGTTGAAGTCATTCTCTTATTTTGCACAGAGAATGTTTACAGTTGGTAATTCTTGTTCCAGTGGGGCAAAATTACATAGTATTTATTTAAAACCTTGAAAAATATGTTTTCATAGTGATACCAATAAATAAGAATCTAAGGTATGCTATGTTAGTTCCGTTGATCCAAACCATAACACAATCGATTGATTGATCATAAAAATATGTACACTCTGAAAATGCACGCAGGCCACCGATCTGACCACTTAAGTTAAGTGGTCAGATGGGAGGGCTGCCAACCCTTTCAAGATTTCCCATCCAGAAAAGGTTCGGAACCGCTGGCTTATGAGACTTGAAGTGGACTGTGTGTGTGATGATGGTTCCAGGTTTGAAGAGGAGAACCTGAGGCGTCTGGAGCAGAACCAACGCTGCCTGTTCCTCAGCAACGCTGCTATGCAGTGGCTGGACATCCGCCTGCAGATGATTGGAGTTGCCGTGGTGACCGGCATCGCTGCCATCGCCGTCATCCAGCACCAGTACAGCTCCATAGACCCAGGTGAGTCCCAGAAAGTCAATACTTGGGTTAATACTGTACCAGTATTAACCCATTAATTAAGACCTGAGGCCGATTTGACAAATGTCTTCTAAATCTTAACAAGTGTTCTGAAAAACCTATGTTTCTATATCCGTGGTTCTCAAACTTTTTTATGTCAAGGTACTTGGCCGCCGACCCCCATCTCAAAATATTTTGTTCCAGGGACCCCCAGAAGCAAAGATTTGAGTTAAATGTTTGCTTTAAAAAAAATATATATATATATATATGTATATATATACATATATATTCAATCTTTATTAGCGGACTCAGGTCCAAATACAGATACAAGGAATAAAACATAAAAAGAAACACCACAGGCAATAAAGATCAATAAAAGATATAAAAAATAATACATAACTTATCCCACAGGCAAAACATACAGGCTTTTTAGCCAGTGCACCCTTAGTCTGGATGCGTACCGAGAACTGCTCATTATGGGACTTGAGAGAGCCACAATGATGCTGTTAGTGGATACATCCAGCCGTTTCATGAACTTGAACATTAAATGTCTTAGGAGTGCTTTAAAAGTCCTCACTCCAGCAGTGACAAACATCTGACTAGCACTGCCCCCTCTGGGTTTTTTAAGGAGTATTCTCATAGCATCATTATATGCAACTTGCAGCCTTTGCATACTAGATTTCTTATAAGACGACCACAGATGAGCAGTGTAAAGCGGTGTGCAATATGTCTTAAACAATGACACTTTCACATTAGTAGAACAGTGACTGAACTTACGAGCAATAGTGTTTGCTTGAGCATACAACTTTCGACACTGTCTGTAGATATCATCATCATCAGTCATTTGATCAGTAACAAAGTGACCAAGATATTTGATTTTATTCCAGACCTCAAGATTATTGTCTGACAATTTGAACACAGGAAAATTAAGACGCTTGTCCTCTTTAGTTCTACAGATTAGGACAGCGCTTTTGCTGGCATTGTATTTAATATCATGTTGCACACCATATGTAGAACATATGTCAAGGAGCTGTTGCAGACCAGCACTGCTGGGACTGAGGACCACCAGGTCATCTGCATACATCAGGTGGTTCACAATTGTTTCACCGACCATGCAACCAGTATTGCAGGCCCTCAGTTGAGAAGACAAGTCGTCCATATATAAATTAAATAAAATTGGAGAGAGGATTCCCCCTTGTCTGACTCCATTACTAACCCCAAATGGGGCTGATATACTCCCACCCCATTTGACACGCATGGTCTGGTGGGCGTACCAGTAGGCCAGAACCCGCACAATATATCCGGGTACACCTCTTTGCTTCATTTTTATAAAAAGCTTTCTGTGGTTGACCCGATCAAAAGCACGGGACGCATCAATAAAACACATGAGGACTGAAGAATTACAGCCTTTGTATTTGTTTACTAATTCCTTCAGTGCAAAAATACACAAGTCAGTGCCATGCTTTGCCTTGAAACCAAATTGATTATCAAAAGAATTAATATAATCAGCAACTCTATCCAGTAGGATTCTCTCCATAACTTTAGAGAGGATGCTGGCTATGGCTATGGGTCTATAATTACCCAGGCTACTAACCTTACCTGCTTTGTCCTTAACAATTGGGACGAGCAATACTGAAAGCATTGAGTCAGGTAGAATGCCATGTATCATAAAACCAGTAAAACTCATAGATAAAAGAGGAGCTAGCCTTAGACTAGCATTTTTCAGGTGTTCTGCAGAAATCTGGTCCATGCCACATGATTTGTTGTCAGTCAATTTGTGCATGGCTTCATACACCTCATGAGTTTTTATTCCCATGGCATCATAGTTCATATCTGACTCATCTACAAACAACTCACTCTTAATACAATTAAATAAGGAGCTGTAATGCTGTCGCCATAACGCCACAATGTTATCATCACCAGATGTACCTTCAACCGTACATGGTAACGAAGCTTTGCTATTAGTAAGAGCTCTCACCTCTTTCCAAAAATCATTAGTATTACTGCTCAATAGCTTGCTGGCCATCGAGTCAGCCCTCATGGCTTGCTCATTTTTACAAATAAATCGGACCGCATACTTATATCTGGCATTAGCTAATTTTTTGTGCTCAAGCTCAGGCCCCTGTCTAGGCCTTCCAGCTATAGCCCACAATTTAAAGGCATCTCTAGCATCAGCATGGTACATTGCTACATGCTCGTTCCAGCCTGGTCTGATATGAGATTTGCTCTTACGTTTATAGTGGGGCTCGCCACCTTCAACCAAGGCAGCCACTATGTCATCATAAAAGGAGCAGAGGGCAAGTTTATGTTGAACACTCTTGCAATTAGCATCTTTGCACATAATAGCACCCAAGGGCAGATAAATATTATTTAAAAGTTTGTCAGTGGTCAAATAGTACATATCTAACTCCTCCTTAGACAGCTTTGACCAGTCCAGTTTAGCATTATACTCATTGCTGTATATATACTAGAAGTTCGGGCCGCTACGCGGCCCGAACGTCTAGCGTGACGCGTCGTTCACTTTGCAGTGCCACCTTACAGGCACCTCACAGTGTGAGAGAGAGTTTTGTGCTCTCCTAAATCCACGGCAGGCTTTGAAAATACCCACTTCAGAAAGAGGTGACGTGCATCACCTCTCCAATGACCAAAACCCACTATGGAAGCCGTCGAACTGGTGCGATCTGACGGCATCCTAGAATTTATAGGTAGGATGTGATGTCATATACCGTCTCATCGTGATGTCAGATTACGTCACACTGGCGTGATGTCATATGACGTCACACTGGCCACATACAACGTTCGTACATACTGACAACCGACATGGCGCAGGATTCAAATTGTATATATATAGATAGATATAGATATAGATATATATATGTATATTTTTGCCATTGACTTGGCGCTTGACAGCCGCCTTATGAATTGGTGTGAGTGGGGAGGGTGGGGGGCGGGAGCGCTTGAGTGATGTTTTGCTTTGTTTTGATTTGTATACATTGTATATTTTTACACTGCTGTCTCTTTTTATATTATGTGATGTCTTTTCTTTTTATATGGACGCATGAGTCTGGAATAAAGATTATATATATATATATGTATATATATATATATGTATATATATATATATATATATATATTAATTTTTTTTTTTTTTTTTTTTTTTTTTCAAATATTGGCACAAAGTTTCACGATAAAAAAAAAAATAGCAGATCCATATCTGCTATTTTTGAATATCCAAAGTATAAAATAATGGTTAAAGTGGTTCAAATCTAAAGTGACACAGATCATTTCCCGGTTTTAATGGGTTAAGTGTGACAGTGGCTCTAGAAGGTTCAAACTGGGAATTAGAAGGTCTGGTTTGATCCTCCTGACATTAACCCTGAGCAAAACACTGAGTTGTTGTTGCCCCATGTAGCGGCCTCCACCTTCAGTGTGTGAGTGTGTGAGTGACTAGCAGATAAGGATTTGAAGGTTGGAGGATCAGAAAAAGCACTGTCCAGTGTCCATTTATCACTCCATTAGCCAAATCATTAACCCCATGGATAGTAGTATTCTATTCACTAGTATCTGAATCCAGGACGCCCGTGTTGAATTTGTGTACGGTTGGCATTTACAAATGAATACAGAAAACAAGCTAGAGTATTATAACTTTCACATTTGTGTTATAATACATTTTCAAAGGTTCAAAATGCATCTACAAAAATATATTTTGACATAACCTGAGGTTCAGTCAATTTATTTATAAACGGCTAGACTGATTAATTTCAAGTTGTTGGATCTTATCACATCTTTCTGTTTGGACATCCTCTTTGAATATAATTGGACCTCAAGTTGGACTTCTAAAATTAGCATATATCTGTGTGAACATATGTGTATTTTTGTATGTTGTCCACGCCAGGTCTGGTGGGTCTGTCTCTGTCCTATGCCCTGTCCATCACAGGCCTGCTGTCTGGCCTCATCTTCAGCTTCACGCAGACAGAGATGCAGTTGGTCAGTGTGGAACGCACTGAGGAGTACTGCAGCAGTCTGCCCACGGAACCACAGCACCAGAACCCACAGGTCAGTGGGCACAAACCCACCTGCCGCACGCAAGGTTTGCTCTCTGTGAGACTGGTATGAGGTGGTGTGTGGCAGCGGGCAGCTTTATACTTTAATGTCATACAGTCTGTCAGAAAAAAATCCGGATAAATAATATGAACTGAATGTTAACCCATTGAGACCTGAAGCCGATTCTACATGTCTCCTAAATCTCAACAGTATTCTGAAAAACCTATGTTTCTATATATGTGGTGCTCAATCTTTTTCACGTCAAGGACCCCCAAAATGATATGTATTTGGCCACAGACCCCCATCAAAATATTTTGTTCCAGGGACCCCCCAGAAGCAAAGATTTGAGTTAAAAATGTTCGCTTTAAAAAAATATATATTCAAAGATTTGCACACATTTTCAAGATTTTTCAAAAATAGCAGATCTACAAGCTCATAGCGCGGCACTCGGTGCCGCGCTATGAGCTTGTATATCTGCTATTTTTGAATAGCCCAAAGTGTAAAATAATGCTTTTTAGCTCAAATCTAAAAATGACACAGTTCCAGGTCTTAAAGGGTCATACGGTCTGTCAGAAAAAATCTGGATAAATAATATGAACTGAATGTTAAAACAAGGCAACAGAGAGGTGTGCATATTTGAGTTGCTTCACCACACCTTCTGGTGGACAAATTGCCGTGACATATATACATCTACAGAAACAGACAGACGAAACATACCACCTCATCACGATATTTTAGCATCACCTTTTGGTCCAAGTATGCATTGATGATACCAATTTATTTTTCATTGCTGATAACGATACCAAGTGCTATTTAATCCGAAAATGTTACCAAGTGTACACATGAATCCAATCATTCTTCTGAATCCAATTAGTTAGTTTGGGGTTATTGGTTGAAAGAGAATACACTTTCTCCTCAACTACATGCACTCTACTGTCCCTATCCTGGGACAAACCAAGGAAGTTTTTGAAAGGAAAGGACAGAGTCCGTCCGTTCGCTAGATATATGACGTGACACTCACGGGTGGCAAAATCGCACCGGAAGTTCGATGAATAACATTGCAGTGGATGGAGCCGGCTGGAGCAGCTCATGAACAAACATTATTTGTGAATGATTGAGACCATTGTGAAATAATCGCTTCAGGAAAATAAAAGAAAACATATCACACATTTCTTCCTGCTGTCTTGTTTTTCCATTTACACTGTACATCATTTTATGTAGGTATCCAAAGAGCAGAGAGAGAGTAATCTCTCATAGAACAAACAGCAGAGGTCGCTGTTTTTCATTTTCAGTTGGGTCTGGCTACGCGAGACTACAGAGAGAGTAAAATTCTCACTGGGCAGCTCCCAACTCCCAGGTGTTCATAGATTGATTGACAGGCATTGATTGACAGCTGTCTGCCAATCAATCAGTCAACACCTAATCACAGCTAATACATTTTCAGTAGGAGTTTATGTAATTTCAGTAGGAGAGTAGGAGTTTCACAAGCAACAAAGTAAGTTGTCCTATTGGTAATTGTGTAGCACATTTACTAAGGTCAATTCATTGTTTTTTAATATTAAAAAACAATGAATTGACCTTAGTAAATGTGCTTATAGTTGCCACTGCAGGTCAGTCCTTTAAATTAATTTCATATGTATTTACAAACATTTCCATAACACAATTACCAATAGGACAACTTACTTTGTTGCTTGTGAAACTCCTACTCTCCTACTGAAATTACATAAACTCCTACTGAAAATGTATTAGCTGTGATTAGGTGTTGACTGATTGATTGGTAGACAGCTGTCAATCAATGCCTGTCAATCAATCTATGAACACCTGGGAGTTGGGAGCTGCCCAGTGAGAATTTTACTCTCTCTGTAGTCTCGCGTAGCCAGACCCAACTGAAAATGAAAAACAGCGACCTCTGCTGTTTGTTCTATGAGAGATTACTCTCTCTCTGCTCTTTGGATACCTACATAAAATGATGTAGAGTGTAAATGGAAAAACAAGACAGCAGGAAGAAATGTGTGATATGTTTTCTTTTATTTTCCTGAAGCGATTATTTCACAATGGTCTCAATCATTCACAAATAATGTTTGTTCATGAGCTGCTCCAGCCGGCTCCATCCACTGCAATGTTATTCATCGAACTTCCGGTGCGATTTTGCCACCCGTGAGTGTCACGTCATATATCTAGAGAACGGACGGACTCTGTCCTTTCCTTTCAAAAACTTCCTTGGGACAAACATGCTGGAAACAGCTGATTGGTTATTTTCAGGGGAAAATGGAGCCCCCTGGTACTCGATGAAGTACTAGAGGGTTTAAGAAGTGGTTAAAAGAGGTCCAGTGACCTAATTCGTATTGACAGAATGGGGGAAACAATTTTAGCCTGGCAGTCAGTAGTCGGATGCGATAGCTGTAATAATGTCCATAAAAGCACTCAAGTGTGAATTGGTTTGTATTTTAACCCATCACTCATTCTGCGAACACAGCCTGTTGTTTTCTCACACAGCTGACCAGGTGAAATGGTTACATTAAGCCCCACAGAACAATATGTTTATGTAGCTAAACCCTAAGACCATTGCTGTTAATAGAAGTTTACTTGGTTGAACACGTTTAATTGAACACTTTTAATTGGTCTTTGATTTCAGGTGTCGCCGTCGTGGCCTCAGAAGGGCCGGCTGGAGTTCTGTGGAGCGGTGCTGGCCTACAGAGCGGCTCTGCCCAACGCCCTGGACGGGGTGAGCCTGGTGGTGCGTCCGGGAGAGAAGGTGGGGGTGGTGGGCCGCACCGGGTCTGGTAAATCCACACTGTTCCTGGCCCTGTTCCGCATGGTGGAGCTGAACCAGGGACACATCCTCCTGGACGACCTGGACATCAGCACCGTGGGCCTGGCTCAACTCAGGTGACTGGACCATGAGTTACTGCAGTGGTTCCCAACCTGTGGGTCGGGTCCCCACTTGATTTTGGGGGGTCCCCAGATGACAGTAAAGAGACAATTTAAGGACTTTTAAGACCTTTTTAATACAAAAAGAATCACATCCAGTGTGAAGTGGGCGGTGTGGTCACAGTGGTAATCACAGTGGGTGATTCACTTAAAAAAAAACATAAATGTGTTTTTTTTAAGTGCACAGTCCTATTTATAGGACTGCACATGTGTCATGTGTTTCACTAGCCAATCACAGTCCTGAATAGAGTCAACCAGTGTACAATGGTGGCCAATCACGGTGCAGGGTTAGGGGGGTACAATGGTGGCCAATCACAGCGCAGGGTTGGGGGGGTGCAGTGGGTGGGGGTCCAAACCTCACATATAGGGGCGGTTGCACCGCCCAAAAAAGAAAAATGTAATTAAATAAGACCATTACTGCATCAAAGGTAATCAACAAACTATACTATAAAATTGGTCAAACATTGGCCAAATAATATAAGAAAGATTGTGAAAACAGCCGATCGCAACGCGAGTAGATCAGCTATTTTCACAACATTCATCTGTGGAACCGAGTCAAATGTAATGCCTCAACTCCTACAGTTCCAAGTGCTTGTCAGGGTGGTGGGTCCCCAATTCAAATATGATTATTTTGGGGGGTAGCGGCCTGGAAAGGTTGAGAACCACTGCGTTACTGAATATAATCAACAACTTTCAACCTGTCGTGCCAGTTTTGGGAATGTAAAAACATTTTCAAAAGTAGTGAAAAAAAGCAGATCTACAAGTTCACAATGCGTCGTGGAGCGATGTTACTGTCACGCTGCCGACCCAGGAAAGAGGTGAGGACCCAATAATGCAGAAGGCGGAAACCAGAGTTGCAGAAACAAATAATACTTTACGTAGGACTTAAGTAAAAACAGGGACAGAAGTACACCTCACACAGAGGGGATCAAACAATAACAAAGGTCTTTTGGCAAATACAGAAACATAGGAGCTCACGGCGACGTGGCAAACATTTATACATCGGCACAGAGATAACAAAGGAAGTCCATTTAAGAAGCAACGGCAATCATTAGGCCAACAGTTCACAGCTGGACTCTCTGGAAAAAAGGTGAGAGGACTGAACCACGGCAAAACCTAAAACACTGACCCAAGGGCTAAACAAACACTAGACCCAGGTCTAGGGCAGGGCAGGGCAGGAAAGAAGGAAGTGGTCAGGGAGACCGCAGTAAAGACATAACTTCTCTTTCATGCGCCGCCTTCTCTCCTCACGAGACTGACGTCCAAAGCCCTCGGGCGAGGGCAGCAAGCGACCTCTCGCTCTGGGGACGGACGGTGTGCTCTCGCCACGGCCTGGGGCTGCCGACGACTCTCTATCTCAGGGAGCGGGCGGCGCGCCCTAGCCGCGGGCGGGGACTGCCGGCGGGTCTCTCTCTCAGGGGACGGACGACATGCTCCAGCCCCGGACGAGAACCGCATGCGACGCTCTCTCTCTTGGGGAAGACGACGGCGTTCTCTAGACGCGGACGGGGATCGCCCGCGACGCTCTCTCTCCAAGGAGAGAGGACGGCGTTCCCTCACCATGGACCGGAACTCCCGAACCGAACATTCCCTAGGGGCCGCCGATGACGTGGAAGAGGTTCCCGGCCTCACGCTGGAGGCCCCCGACGAGCTGGCGCGAGATGCCCAGAAGGCGCGCACCTCCATAGGGCAGGCATCGCCGCTCACCCCCACCCTCTCCTCCCCCAGGTCGGTCTGCACCGCTGCGTCCGCGGACGGGCCCCGCTGGGGCGCTGCCTCCAAGCACTGCACGTGCTCCCAGATCCATTGGACCCGTGAGAGGATCACTGACTGACCCCAGAAGAAACTTGCCTCAAAATCGTCCAAACGAGACTCGACCCGGGACAGGGAGTCCAGAGCCTCTGCCAGGCACTGCTGCCGGTATTCGTAGACTCCAGTCCCCGAACCACACTCCGCTGGGTCCATAATAATGGCCGGTTTGTACTGTCACGCTGCAGAGGGAATCAAACAACAACAAAGGTCTTTGAACACAGGGCAAATACAGAAACACAGGAGCTCACGGCGACGTGGCAAACATTTACAAACCAGCGCAGAACTAGCAAGGGAAGTCTATTTAAGAAGCAACGGCAGTCATTTGGCCAACAGCTCACAGCTGGGCACCCGGGTGGATTCAGTCTCTCAATCAAGGACACACTGTGGGGGGGGGGGGGGGGAGCAGAGAGCGGTAGTAACAGGGAAAGGGCAGGGGACAGACCCAGGGTGTGACAGTTACAGAGTAATGCTATGCCCATATATATATATACAGTACATACACATGCATGTATATGATACGTAAAGTATCGTCTCTGTCGGGTGGAAACCACAAATTCAAAAGATGCAAAAGTAGCAGATCTACAAGCTCGAAACGCGTCGCTTTGCGCCTCGTTTCGAGCTTGTGGATCTGCTACTACTGTGTGACAGTAAGAAAATGGAGATAAGAGGTTTCTGCACAACAGCAGCGATATGTGCAGGTTATGAGCACGATAGACACACAGAATGTGTCTAACATACAGTATTTTAATTGTATATACCAATAACTTGTCAATGAGTGTGACAGGGATTATACGATATTAATTGCTGTGTGCTGTTGGCTTCCCCTGCAGGTCCAAGCTGGCAATCATCCCCCAAGATCCCTTTCTGTTCAGCGGTAGCGTGAGGGAGAATCTGTACCCCAGCGGGGGGCACGCGGACCAGAGCCTGCTGGACGCCCTGGACCAGTGTCACCTCAGACCTGTGGTCGACAGGATGGGTGAGAGGGATGGGAGAGGTGTGGTGGGATGAGAGCAGAGGTTAAAGGGCATACTGAAGGAGACGAGATAAGAGTAAAGTAGGGAGGGCCAGACCAGTGGGTTTGATTTGGGGTTTAGCCATCTGGGTGAAAGTGTTGTCATACTGTTCACTGAGCCCTGGCAGTTTAGTCTAGCCATGCCATGACATGCCATGCCATGGGCAAAGTTTCCCTCTGCCTGTGGCTTAGAATACAAACTTAATATTTGACAACATTTTCAACCAAAACCAGTCCAACTGGTTTTGGCTTTTATTTGATATAGACAGACAGATCCTTATTTATCCTGTGAGGGAAATTCAGCTTTCATAGCAGTTTTAACTTGGTGAGATCAGTGTGCTGTCCTTGGCATGTCCTTATGCATCACTGTATCTCTAAGACTGAATAGAGAAACTTTGTTTTTAATGCCATACTAAATGTGAACATATCATGCATTATTCAAATATGAACACATTCAAACTTTGATGAAGTGTGTGTGTGTGTGTGTGTGTGTGTGTGTGTGTGTGTGTGTGTGTGTGTGTGTGTGTGTGTGTGTGTGTGTGTGTGTGTGTGTGTGTGTGTGTGTGTGTGTGTGTGTGTGTGTGTGTGTCAGGTGGTCTGGATGCTGAGGTAGGAGAGAAGGGGAAGATGTTCTCTCTGGGTCAGAGACAGCTGCTGTGTCTCGCCAGGGCTCTGCTGACCCAGGCCAATGTAAGAACTACGTAGAGATAACACTCATCTGACAGCTGTGAAATGATCACCTCAATGCTTTCATTTGTTTGATTTGAATAACTACTAAATTGCCAGAAACACATATGAAGGAACAGGAAGCAAATATGGAACCTTCTTGAAACCTAGGACTACAGTTATGCACAGAGCCTATATATAGTAAATAAGCTGTTTTTGTATGAAGACTTGGTGATACATCAGCTCACTGAAAAATGCCTTCTTACCATTCATTGACACAGGATCTAGCTCAAACCTAATTGCATCCACATTTGTTCCACAACTAAAAAAACAAACATGTTGAGGGTCCTCAA
Source organism: Gymnoscopelus microlampas (assembly GCF_963454915.1). Classification (NCBI taxonomy): domain Eukaryota; kingdom Metazoa; phylum Chordata; class Actinopteri; order Myctophiformes; family Myctophidae; genus Gymnoscopelus; species Gymnoscopelus microlampas. Next base: position 46,843,877 of record NC_139939.1, on the reverse strand, counting down.
AGCATCTTTCTAGGGGGCACGGTGGCGTAGTCTGTAGCGCTGTCGCCTCACAGATAGAAGGTCCTGAGTTGGATTCCCGCCGGGAACGCTGTGGGCGCTGGGGGGGCGTGTTCTCTCCTCCGTGTCATCAGTGCCCATACCCTAGGTGGGGTTGGCAAAAGGGCCTTTCTGTGTGGAGTTTGCATGTTCTCCCTGTGTCCCCGAGGGTAGGTACCCTCACAAATAACATGCAGTAGTCCTGGTCTCTATACTGCCTCCCCCATGTCAGCCGGGGCGCCTGATGGAGGGGAAAGGAACTGGTTGGAATAATGTGTTCCTTCCACACGCTACGTCCTACCGGGGAAATTTCCCCCCTGTCAGTTGATAAGAAGCGGTCTGCTAACTCCTCATGCGTTGAAGGAAGCATGAGGTCAGTTTGGGGCTCTCCCCAGGCTGGCAGAGGGAGAGTAGCGCCCATGATTACAAATTTAGGCATTGGCACTGGGTGAAAAAAATAGGGTTACGAAATCGTGGGATAAAAATGTAGAGAAAAAAAACTACTTTCTAGTAAAAAAAAAAAAAAAAACATTTCCCAGTTATAAAATGCCATAGTTCAACTTTCAATTGGTGTTCATGCTGTCATTACTACTCCATAACTGCTACAATACATATCCTGTCTACAGGTTCTGTGTATTGATGAAGCCACGGCCAGCGTGGATCACAAGACTGATAAACTACTGCAGCAGACCATCAGAGAAAGGTTTCAGAACAAGACTGTTCTCACAATTGCTCACAGGTAATTATTAAGTACTTATGATTAATATTGATATCTAAAATGTAACCATGGATTTAAGCTTATTACTATATTTTGATAATTTGTTTATACTGTCAATCAGTTTCTAAGAGCAGGCAATTCTTGGCATGGCTCCTCAGAGCCGAACCGTCTAGAAGAGGGTCTGTGTGTGTCTGTCTGTGTGTCCGGCGCTAATCTTGCAAACTGCAGGACTGATCAGTGCCAAATGTCTTGTGAACACTGCCAGTATAATACTCAGAAGTACCTCCATTATTATTATTTTTCACATATCGTTTCTGTCGGGTGGAGTCCAAAACTCGAGTGTAATATTGTGATTATACAACAGTTGCCATCAAAATAAAACATCAAAATGTATTCATATTGCGGGATATTTCTCTCTCAAAATAACAACCTTTCTGCTAGTGTTATCTGTGTTATCCTGGAAATACATGGGGGTTGTCTGACATAGACAGATAGAGCCCCTGTTTACTCAGTCACGTTAGACAACTTTTCTCAGACTGGACACATAGAGAAACAAAACTTCATTGTTAGCTCAATCTCATTGTATTTAAGATATTTGATAGAAAAAAAGGGAAAAAAAGCCACTACGGCCGCAACCTTCCCATGCAAACTAGCCTAGTCACTTAGTCGGCTCTGCTCTGTGAGACTCAGCACAGCTGATGTTTATATTTTCATTAGGTGTGCTGTCATGCTCGTTTGAGCACGGGTAGATAGCCTATCCAACCAATCAGATTGCTTCGTCGGAACTACCTGTTGTAAAATTGGCAATGCACGTAAAAAAATCTTGAGCAAGTCATTCACCGTCACTCACACAACAATGAAATGTCCTTCCGTCCTTCCTTTTGGTGTCACCAGAATCAACACCATCATGGACTCTGACAGGGTGCTGGTGATGCATGCTGGGAAGGTGGTGGAGTTCGACACGCCCTCTGCTCTGTACCAGAGAGACAACTCTGTGTTCCACAGACTGGTTGATGGAAGAGCAGAATGACACCGTCACAGACTAGTTGATGGAAGAGCAGAGTGACACCGTGCGAAGACATTAGAAGGACATTTAGTTTTGAAGCATTATTTATTTCTGGAAAGAGGTTTTTTTTTTCTCCGGTGAAGATGCCTGTGCTTTTGACCCGTTCCACATTTATACATACCAGTCTAATTTGGACTTCTAGCCACTAGCAGAGTTGGCTTATTTTTTTCTCTTTTTCTCTTTTTTCTTTTTTTTTTACCCCATTTTTCTCCCCAATTTAGTCTTTATGCCAATTGATTCCTCCACACACACATGTCGATGCCATTGTATCCTACTGGCTCACCTGCCAGTGAGGAGCCCCCACCGGGGTGACGTAGAGCCTTCGTCCTACTCCTCCCGCCCAACACTCCCTGCTGACAGGTGCCGCCACCCCAGCCCATAGGAGTGCGTGCCATGATCAATATCACCCTCCTCCTCCGTCCGGCTTTCCTCCTCGTGTGTTCGCATAGACGCCCGACAAAGCTGGACGCACCGCGATGGATTCGAACCCACAACCTCCGTGGGGGGTGGGCAGGGACTTAACCACATGCGCCAGCCGAGCGCCAGACATGGCTTCTGTCTCCAAAACCTCTTGTGTACAATAAGTCTCTGCCTGCATTTATAAATGTCACTCACTGCCATTCATGTTGAAACGGTGAGGAAAAACACCAGACTTTAAAGTCGCTAGGTATAATTGCAATTCACTTCATTTGAAAATCACTATGCCGTTTATTTTATTTCAAAAATACTTTTATTACTCTAATACAAGCAATTCAAAATTTGTGCATCGGCCTATCAAATCAATACACCTGGACATATTTATCCTTCCAAGTGCTGCAGTTTGAACTATATCTTTTAGGGCTATACATTTTTTTTTTTTTTTAGATTTCTGTAACATTCATCAAATAAGGCCAATAAGTCCTGACAATGGACAGTGACATGTAGTAACACTAGTACAGTATGTTCCTTTACCTGGCATACGTTTTTCTGCCATGTGATGTGGCACAATGAAGATGGGCTTGGCCCTAAACGTCCGTACATATTACGAATATTACAATCGTAAGTCATGACGTGCTGACTTTTTCATGCTTACAGTACATATAGTTTTGAAGTTCTAACATCCGTGCACTATAAGATACAGTATGTTATACATTATGGCAGGGTACGATTTGCTGGCAAGGATGGGGAATCCCATCCTTGCCTCTGCTTGTGATACACTGCAGTGGTTCTCAAACTTTTTCATGTCAAGGACCCCCAAAATGATATGTATTTGGCCGCGGACCCCCATCGCAAATATTTTGTTCCAGGGACCCCCAGAAACAAAGATTTGAGCAACAAATGTTCGCTTAAAAATATATACGTATTCAAAGGTTTGCGCACATTTTCACGATTTTTCAAAAATAGCATATGTACACTACACACTGTTACAGGATCAGATGATATTCCTTCTGTTAATGGTAACACTTTGAACTCTGTGCATGATGGACTGATCTTAGGTCAGTTTTGAATATGTCCGTTTTGAGCCAGGACACTGATGTGAGGGAAAGAGGTCAGAATGGACTGTACTGCTTATTTTCAGTAGTCTGGTTAATTTTATAACCTGGACTTTATAGTATATATAAATATATATATATATATATGTGTGAAAGGGCACATATATTCGGCAATGAAGAAAGAGGAGGTGTTTTTTTATAAGCAAAGGGAATATTTTTATACAAATAGAAATAATGGACAATCTCTCCAGAGCAAATTATTTGCGCTGTGATGTCAATACTTAAGAAGAGAGATCTGTAGAGCGTACTAGAAACGCTGCAGTCATCACATCATGTTCTGATGTGGTTGTGGTCTCCTGTTTTTTTTGTCTTTTGTTTTCCATAATGCACTTTATGATGTTGGTTATAATGTAATAATAAGTTCATTCATAAGGGTTTTATGAATAAATCTGATTTGATATACTGGCATAGCTGGCATATGTTCACACAATTGCTGTTTTTGACATCCCTTGTCATACATCAAACATTTCATGCTAGTGCATCATTATACACATATTCAATATACAGTATCAATACATTATGGTTATTATGAGACTTATGTGGTTTTATACATTCATACTAGAATTCTGAGTGTTCATTTAACTCTGAGAGTGTACAAATGTAATCAAATGGACCCGCAAGGATCCTCTTTCACCCATAAGGGATTGGTTTCATTTGTACACTCAGAGATTCTTTTATGCAGGGTTTGCCTGCCACTTTGTCCTAACATAACATCAGAGTTACCAGTCGGTGCCTGTTTATGCAGGGATACAGCAGCCACATTCTTCTTCAGGTAGCAGTCATTGTGTCCTACCAGTCCTACCTTATAATCTCAATGACTGAATGACTCATCTGATTGAAGGGCGAATCCCTTGAACCACCCCAAGGGTGGTGGTTCTCTTTAGGTGAGCATTTATGTAATAAACGTCACTTTCACACACCTGTTTCTATTGTTATAGGGAGTGCCGTGTTTGTTTATATTTAGTTTTTTTGTTTTATGTGGGTTCCTGAAATTTCTGTTTTACTCTCCATGAACTTGGTGTGTGTTAGTATTTGTATGAAAAGTATACAGTAGGCCTATATAAATTCCAGGTATGTGTATACTTGCAGATGGGGGGAATTGGGTCAATATTCAGACTGTTCATATGTGTGTGTGTGTGTGTGTGTGTGTGTGTGGAAGAGACAGAACATAATGGGTGGGAACATGTGGGCGATGGAGGCGGGATATTCAATGAGGAACCAGTTTGGCTGCTTCACACCACATGAGTATTTATCCTTTGACAGGCTCTCCTGGTAGGCAGTTCGGTTCCAGCTACAGAGCAAACAGCATGGACTGATAACGCTGTGTTGCAACAGTCAGGAATAACACCGGCAGTGGCAACAAAATACCAAGAAGCTACCTAATGGAACACACGGTAAGATTATTTTAAATCTACATTTGTTTTTAAACTCAGTGCCATGTGGTGCCAGGGTGTAGAGTTGGTATAGTTGTCAATTATACAAGTTGGCAGACTACGAGGTCATTATTGCTGCAGTATCGGTTAAGCCTCAGAGACTGCAGTACTGTAGGGCATTGGTTCTCAAAGTGGGGTCCGGGGACCCCCAGGGGTACTTGAGGGTGTTCCAGGGGGTCCCCAGCTAAATGATGGACAGGAACCAAATGGACCATTATGGGCCTGTAACTCTGAGAGTGTACAAATGGAACCAAATGGACATTTGGTTCCATTTGTACACTCTCAGAGTTAAATTAACATTGATTTTATAATATAAATGTGGGTCCCAGAGATAAAAATGCCATTAAATGGGGGTCCGTAGCCTAATACATATCAAACTGGGGGTCCTTGACATTAAAATGGTTGAGAATCACTGCTAGAAAGCCGTATAAATCTTCTCTTATTGGGGTCCCTGGCTTATCTTTCCAAATGGGGGTCCGCTGGCTAAAAAGTGTCGATTTGGGGGTCCTTGACATGAAAAAGTTTGAGAACCACTGCTGTAGGTGACTTTATATGCAGATTGTAAAACTGAGAGACATTTGTGATATGCATGGACAGTCAAGAACAAAACAAGCTTTGTGTCCACTTATTTTCAAAGAATGTTAAAAGGGCTTTTATTACCCTTAGGTATGTGCACTCACTGTGGCTGATCTATGCAATGTGTAATGTACAAACTTGTTATTGAGAGGGGAACTGTCTGGCCTGCTTTCTTGACACAATATGCTAGAGTGTTGCATGCAAATGTGAATGCATATCAAGACAATTTATGTGGAATTGTGTGTTATTATAACGTCTTCATTGTGAATGCTACTAAAGTATAGCTTGAGCTGCTCACTGCTTGGAATGCACGGAATCCCAATCCACTTTTAGGTTCCTTACCGATTGTAGAATTACCATATAATGATATAATAAACATGTAGCTTAAAGGGATAGTTCACCCCCGAATTTTTTTTTTCCCTATCAATTAGTCACCCCATGGAGACTTGAATTCATGGATTGTTTTGTTTTCGTTGCATTCCTAAGCCAAAAATTTGATGACCAGCAGACCGGTAGGAGATACAAAGGATACTCTTATGTCTCCTACCGGAACAGCTGCCGGTCATCAAATTATTGGCTTAGGAATGCAACAAAAAACAAAAAATATCCATGAATTCCAAGTCTCCATGCGTAATCGATAGGAAAAAAAAAGTCATTTTGGGGGTGAACTATCCCTTTAAAACAGTGCTGTGTGAGATCTACTTAAACTGAAGGGATTTAGAACACTGCAGTGTGAGTTTGAATGGCATTTACAAGTGTTTTGCACATGATTGCACCTCACCTTTGTGCAGCGCGTAGTTAAATCTAGTTAATGATAAGACTTGTGACAATAAACTTTCCAGCTGATTACTCAGCTGCTATCACTGAATGCGTTGGCATTGTGAACAGTTTCTATACTAGAAAGTGGTGGGCGTGGTTGCCTTGATTTTCACACACACACACACACACACACACACACACACACACACACACACACACACACACACACACACACACACACACACACACACACACACACACACACACACACACACACACACATTCATCAAATTGTGCTCCCAGTTTTAATGTGTTCATATTTTAATACTATATGATATGTTCACAGTTAGTATGGCATAAAAACATATTCTCTATTCAGTCTTAGAGATACAGGTACGCATACTGCCAAGCACAGCAGACAGACAGACAGACAGACAGACAGACAGACAGACAGACAGACACACGCAGAGGGAAACGCCCAACAACAGAACATTATTGTTTGTAACTGAAGACAAACCTGTTCCTTGTTTTCCCACGTGCCCTGAGGACATAACTAGAATACCTTAAGGCGCACCTGTTCTGGGTTAGGTTATGTGGGTTTCACTCACTTTCCTATTTGCATGTGCAAATTGGCCCTCAGGCACCAGAACTCGTGTGGTTCCAGAAATCTTTCCTTTTGGCATGTTTCTCATATCACCTGATGTCTTTAGATAGATACCAATGGTGGAAGAAGTACTCAGATTGTTTTACTTAAGTAAAAGTAGCAATACCACAATACGAAATGACGGAAGTACTCAATATGATTGGACCATTTCACAATTTCCCCCCCAAAAAATACAATACAACAATTTGTAATAACGATCTAAATATACTAAGGAAAGTAAACAATATTTGCCTCTGAGATGTAGTGGAGTATTGAAAAATGGAAGTACCTTAAAACAGTACTTGAGTAAATGTACTTAGTTACTTTCCACCACTGTTACTAAATACAGGAAATATCAGGAGAACATCCCTAATGTTGAGCTGCATCTACTGTTGCACAATTCAAGGCTTAAAGTGAATGTAGTCCTTTTATGTCAGTTGAATGCAGGTGAAAACAATAACTGCTTGATAATTTTAATTGACAAAGCAAGGTGATCATTGGTGCGTTTTATACGCACAGTATAATGTCAAGATTCTTTACATACGGCTACATTTTGTCCTACATGTTGTAGAATACCTGTTGATTAAGTGTTTAATTATTTTCATTTTCTTCTGTAGGTTTAATACAGAGTGACTATTCATTACTTCTGTGCCATCATCACAAGAATCATGGTATGAAACAGTGACTTTTTTTCCCTATTGTTCAGACGTTTATAATTGGATTCCTATATTGCAAGACAAATTTGGATTAACCGCTTAAAGGAGTAGTTCACCTGAAAATGTACTTAATCTACTATCAATTACACACCCCATGAAGCCTTGAATTCATGGAGATTTTTTTGTTTTTGTCGCATTCCTGAGCCAATAATTTGATGACCGGGTCTTCCGCCGGTCATCAAATAATTTGCTCAGGAATGCGACAAAGACAACAAAATCTCCATGAATTCAAGGCTTCATGTGGTGTGTAATTGATAGAAAATACATTTGTTTTGGGGGAACTACTCCTTTAAGCCCTATACTTTGTGGTATGACGAATAGCAAAAAAAGCCAATCTACATGGGCTCACAATTCCTTGCATCGCGACGTGCCGTGAGCTTGAATGTATGCTAAATTTGAAACATGTGAAACATCCTTTAAATGTTCACCTATAATGACAACGAGCAGCACTTTTCAGGACGGGTACATTCTGTCATAAGTGAGGCTATCATAAATCATGCTGTCAAATGTGTTTCCTTTAAGCCTACACACCGGAGGGGGCGGAGCCTGTCTGATGGGCTGACCCTGGAGGAATCTGACAGCGGAGGTTTGGTCATCTCCAGCATCAGTGACGACTCCTCAGCCGCTCAGGGGCTCCAGGAAGGTATGATGCCACTTTTACTGGAAGCAGTTGTTTACAGGTATTCTAGAGCAGTGGTTCTCAACCTGTGGGTCTGGACCCCCACATGCTTTAAGGGGGGTCCCCAGATGACAGTGAAGTGACAATTTAAAGACTTTAAGTTTTAATGCCTAAACAAAAAAGAAAGAAAGCAAAGAATAAGACCATTACTGCATCAAGATTTCCTGCAAAGTCTTTACTGCAAATCTTTACTGCAAAGATTTGAGTTACAAACGTTCGCTTTAAAAATATATATAAATATATATTCAAAGAGAAAATAGCAGATCTACAAGCCCATGAGCTTGTATATCTGCTATTTTTGAATAGCCAAAGTATAAGATAATGGTTAAAGTGGTTAAAATAAAAAATGACGGATGTTTTCCTGGTCTTAATGGGTCAAAAGCTAAACAGAGCGGAATCTAAAACTGGTTTTAGAATCTGATCAAAACTTTGATTGTTGACTTTATGAATCACACCGTTGGACAAAACAAACCCTACTGGCAGCTAGACACATGCTTTGCATTTCGCTGCCATGACAGAGAAGTACAGTGTCTCGACAGCGGTTCCCAACCTTTTCTCAGGGCCCACACTTGAAAATCTTGAAAGCGTTGTGAATTCGGCTGCCGTGTTAATAAGTACAGCAGTCAGATGGGTGGGCCGTGTGCATTTTCAGAGCATGTTTATTTTAATGATTAATCAATTGATTATGTTCCATCTTGGATCAGTGGAACTTTGGGTTTCCACAGGCCCCACACTACACCACACCACACCGCCTACTTGTGCCGCCGTTTCCACTACAATGACCTGGGCTTAGTGGTGTCAAAGGGGTCTGAATCGGGTGCCTATTTTGGCATCACTCCTCCAGAGTAGGTCTGAGCTAGGCCAAACAGGGCCAAACACTTCATAATGACTGATCACTCACTGACTTTTTATTTAGACCAGGATCATAGTTGTGATACATTATAATACTTTATATCGTATTATAATCACAGTTATAATCTATTATAGTGTATTATAATTATCATAGTTGTAATACATTATAATACTTTATATTGTATTATAATCACAGTTTTTAAGGGCCCATTCGGTTCTTACCGATAGCTGGAGTACTCCTGCACAGGTGATTTGCATTTGTATACAGGACAGTTGCCACTCATCTACAGTACATTACATTGTTAGGCAAGAAGCAATGAACTCCACCTATGTTCTTACATTACAAAGGAGTGTCAAAGGGGCCGTCGATTCCCTCTGGGAGAGGAGGGGAGGGGAGGGGGGTACTGCGAGGGGGTACTTTATTGTAATGGCAACGGTAGATATTTTCACGCGGTGTGGTGTGGTGTGGTGTAGTGTCATATCGTGTGGTGTGGTGCTTTAGCTACAGTGTAAAAAATACAGCAGTGTATACTTTAAGTTTCTATTCATCGGTATCACAATGAAAACTAATTTTCCAAGGTTTTTAAGAAAAAAATACCATGACATTTATTTTACATATATTTATATTTACAATGAAATCTTAGTGTTTTGCCAATTATTTGGCATAGGCTGGGAATGGCTGCTCTAGAACAGTGGTCTCAACCTTTTCAGGCCGTGAACCCCCAAAATAATCATAATATGTGAACTAAGGACCCCCCCTCCCCTCCACCCCACACTGATAAGCACTTGGAAGGAGTTGAGGCATTACATTTAGTTTGACTCGGTTCCACAAAAATTGCCTCTTTCTTATATTATCTGACAATTTGGCCAATGTTTTCTTTAGCAGATCTACAAGCTCATAGTGTGGCACTCGGTGCCGCACTATGAGCTTGTATATCTGCTATTTTTGAATAGCCAAAGAAATCTAAAATGGTTAATTGGTTAATTTATTGTTTTTTTTATCAGAGCTACTCAGTGAGACAGTGCCTCAAGAAACTAGGCAAACCGAGAAGAACCTAGTTCAGACTTTTTTTAAAAATACCACACAAATTCCCTTCTTTTACAAGGTCTCTGGCAGCCACACATGTTAGTTGTCTGCGATGGCTGCTTTGTGGTTTCATCTGATTAAACTAATCAATGTACTTTTGTTTTTGCAGGGGATGAAATCGTGGGGGCTTCTATAGATTTTGAACAACTGTCCAAGGAAGATGTGTTGAAATTGCTCAATCTGATGGAGCCATTTAACGACAAGATCCAAGTTCTCACAAAGAGTAACTTCAGCAAGAGCCTTGGGAACCTGGATAAATGCATCAAAGGTCCAGAGGAGGTTGGTACATTACATCTGAATCTACTCAGATGTTTGGATTGTAAATTGTGTAAAATCTTCTTCTGTATCATTGCTGCCAGGCAGAAACCTTGTATCTCCATATTTCAACTATTTAATGTTTTAATGCTTTAGTTTGTTAAATGACAGTGTCAAGCTAAAGTTGCGGAAATAGCATCGCAACTCGTTGTGAGCTTGTAGATGCCTATGATGACATCAAAAATAGGGACCCCAGGTTCAACGTGGTTAAATGTGTCTGCGGGTTTTATTATACATACATATTTAACTAATGAAGAGTATCAACAAGAGCTTGTGACTAAACAATTACTATATATGGAACAAGGTTTCCACCTGGCAGCGACGATATAGATGGGATGTTTTGGTTCATGTTAATGTGCAATAGCTGATAGTTGAATAGAGTATTAAACAAAAACGAACATGAACGTGAATGTAAGAGTGAATTAATATTTACATTAGAGCAGGGGTCTTCAACATTTTTCAGGCCAAGGACCTCTTAGCTGAGAGAGAGATGAAGCAGGGACCCCCCAACTACATATTGTATAAAATGGTGTTGAAGATTACACTTTTTCATTGATTTCATAGATACTGGTAGTTAAGACTTGTTTGACTGCACTGTCATCAGTGAATGTTGGATTCATGTGTATTTTCATATATTTAACCACTTGAACCGTCAATACTTGGTACACTTGACCTTTCACTCTGTACTTGGTCCGCTCTTTTTTTCCCTCTACACCAAACCTCTTTGCCAAAAATTGCAGATCTACAAGCTCACAACGCCTCGCAGTGCGAGGCGTTGTGAGCTTGTAGATCTGCTATTTTTGGCCAAAGTTCTCAGAATAGGGATGCTGGGGTTCAAGTGGTTAATGGATTTTATCCAATCACAAAAAGATGTGGTGGCCCCCTTGTAGTAACTCTGAGGACCCCCTAGGAGTCCCGGGCCCCCTGTTGAAGACCCCTGCATTAGAGTGTAATCCAACGAGCTTTGCTAATTGCAGTCACCTATCTTTCCAGATGCTGAAGGATTCTTACAACAAACTCTACAATGCCAAAATCAAAAAGTTCATGAAGGCCGACTCCCCGAACGCCAAGGGACCATCGGTTGGAGCCGAGGGAACCACGCCACATCTTCCCAAGACCAGCTTAAAAGACGACACTGAAATGCCTCGCTTAGGAGTGGATTTTGGGGTTCTGAAAACAAAGACACCAAAATTAAAGGTACCAGATATCGGTGTCAAAGCTGAGACTCCTGCCTCAATGACGCCCGAATCTCCCAGTGGAGAACTCGCACTGCCCGATGCCAATCTGAGTGCACCGAACCTCTCGATACCTCAAGGCTTAAATGGAGCATTAGACGGTGATCTTTCAGGAAGCAACCTGAATCTTCCATTATCAAGCCTGGGCTTGAAAGCTCCCACTGATGATGTAGGTATTCAGGTACCACGTTTGAACATAGATGAAAGTCATTCAGATCTAAACGGTCCAGATATCCAACTATCTGGGACATTACCAGAGGGCCCGGCGCTAGATGCCAAAGCTGGTGTAAAACTGCCAAACGCAGAGGGTCCAGAAGTTGATTTGACAATGCCAGCAGATGTCGAAATACCTCAAATAATTGGACTGGAGAATTCTGTGGAAGTTGATGCAGCTTTGCCTAACGTTGATGTAAATCTCCCAGGTGTAGACCATAAAACACCAGAGCTTAAATTACCGTCGCATAAAATCAGAGTAAAGTCTTCCAAGAGACTCAGAAACCCTGTCCTAAATGTGGATGATCCCTCTGGCTACGTGGAACTGCCCAAGGTTGACTTAGGCTCCCCTGATCTTGACGTGTCTGTACCACAGATGAATCTACCAGATTGTAAACTTCCCAGTTTTAAAGGCCCTGATCTCGGTGACATGCCTTCAGGCGAACTCAATGTGCCATTTAAAAAAACACAGATTGACCTTAAAGTTCCTGATTTAGATTTAGATGCTCCTTCTGGTCATTTTAAGCTGCCTACATTTGGGCTGTCTGGCAGTAGACCAGATCTTAACATTGATGCTGATGTAAAAACACCCAGGCTTAGTCTCAAAACTCCCAAGATTGACGTCCCTGATGTTAATCTACCCAAAGTGGACCTAAGGGTACCTGACTTAGACATTGACACTCCAGAGGCTGACATCAAAGCACCATCAGGCAAATTCAAGATGCCCAAATTCAAGATGCCCAGCTTGGACCTTTCAGACCATCAAGGCCCAGAAATGAATGGTGATTATGAGATAAAGACCCCAGACATTGATCTGTCAGCGCCCAAGTTTAATGGTGAAATCAGTTCCCCATATATGAATTTGCCTGATCTTGATCTCAAAGGTCCCAAGCTAGATCCCAATGTTCCTTCTGGTAAACTAAAACTTCCCAAACTTAAATTGTTTGGCACATTACCAAAGAAGAAAGATTTGAAAATCAATGCTGATGCAAAAACGCCAACCCTAAATGTGAAAGGGTTAGAATCACCTGATTTGAATTTATCAAACACAGATCTCAAACCTCCAAAAGTAGAAGGGAAATTCAAAATGCCCAAACTTAAAATGCCCAATTTTGACATTTCAGGTCAGAAAGGGCTAAATCTTGACATAGATGGAGATCTAGATGGACCAGATGTAAGGTTGCCATCGGGTAATCTTAATCTAGATCCAACAAAGCCAGAGATGGGCATTGATGCACCAGAATTCAACCTAAAAACTCCAAAGACAGAGCTGAACATGCCTGATGTTGATATAGGAAGTCCATCAGGTCAATTCAAAATGCCAAGTTTAAAAATGCCAGATTTTGGGCTGAATGGTAGTGAACTAAAGACCCCAGATTTGAATTTGCCTGAGATGGACCTGAAACCCCCCAAGATTGACCTTAAAGCTCCAAAGATCAACAGTAATATTGGTGCCCCAGGCTTAAACTTACCTAACACTGACCTCAAGGCTCCCAAGTTAGATGTGAATTCTCCAGACATAAACATTGATTCACCCAAAATGAAATTCAAAATGCCAAAATTTAAAATGCCAAAATTGAGTCTACCAAGCCTTAAAGGGCCAGATGTGAACCTTGATGGCCCAGATATAGATATCGATGTGCCCAATGTCAACCTTAAGGGCCCCAATGGTGATTTCAGCAAAGGTTATTTCAAAGGTGTTGACCTTGATGGTGACTTAGAAGGCCCAGATGTAGATATAAATGCACCAGATGTAAATCTTAAAGGTCCCAAAAGTGGTTTTGAGATGCCTGACTTTGATTTGGGTGGCCCATCAGCCAAATTCAAAAAGCCACATTTGAAAATGCCAGATTTTGGTCTCTCTGGCCCAAAGTTGGAAGGCCCTGAAATGGATTTAAAATCACCAGATCTTGATTTATCAATACCTAAAGGGCCAGGTTTGGACACAAATACAGGTCTAAAAACACCAGACCTAAGCCTTAAAGCTCCAAAGATAAGAGGATTGGAATTACCAAACATGGATCTCAGAGCTCCCAAACTTGATGTAAATACACCAGATGTTAACATTAGTTCACCAAAAACAAAACTCAAAATGCCAAAATTGAAGATGCCCACTTTTACCCTTCCACGCATAAAAGGGCAAGGTGTTGACCTTGATGGTGACTTTGAAGGCCCAGAAGTAGATATAAATGCACCAAATGTAAACCTTAAAGGTCCCAAAGGTGGGTTTGAGATGCCTGATTTAGATTTTAGTGGCCCATCAGCCAAATTCAAAAAGCCACATTTGAAAATGCCAGATTTTGGTCTCTCTGGCCCAAAGTTGAAAGGCCCTGAAATGGATTTAAAATCACCAGGTCTTGATTTATCAATACCTAAAGGACCAGGTTTGGACATAGATACAGGTCTAAAAACACCAGACCTAAGCCTTAATGCTCCAAAGATAAGAGGACTGGATTTACCAAACATGGATCTCAGAGCTCCCAAACTTGATGTAAATACACCAGATGTTAACATTAGTTCACCAAAAACAAAACTCAAAATGCCAAAATTGAAGATGCCCACGTTTACCCTTCCACGGATAAAAGGGCAAGGTGTTGACCTTGATGGTGACTTTGAAGGCCCAGATGTAGATATAAATGCACCAAATGTAAACCTTAAAGGTCCCAAAGGTGGGCTTGAGATGCCTGATTTAGATTTTAGTGGCCCATCAACGAAATTCAAAAAGCCACATTTGAAAATGCCAGATTTTGGTCTCTCTGGCCCTAAGTTGAAAGGCCCTGAAATGGATTTAAAATCACCAGATCTTGATTTCTCAGTACCAAAAGGGCCAGAGCTAAGCCTGAAAGGGCCAAAGATAGAAGGTGGGATTGACACCCCTGGCTTGGATTTACCTGATATGGATCTCAAAGCTCCCAAGTTTGATGTGAATACTCCAGATATGGATATTAGTTCACCAAAACATAAATTCAAACTGCCAAAATTTAAAATGCCTACATTTAGCCTCCCAGGAATTAAAGGGCCAGATGCTGACCTTGACTGTGACTTAGAAGGCCCAGATGTAGATATAAATGTCCCCAACTTGAATCTTAAAGGTCCCAAAGGCGGCATCGAAATGCCTGATGCTGACTTTGGGGGCCCATCAATAAAATTCAAAAAGCCACATTTGAAAATGCCAGATTTTGGTCTCTCTGGCCCAAAGTTGGAAGGCCCTGAGATGGATTTAAAATCACCAGATCTTGATTTATCAATACCTAAAGGGCCAGGTTTGGACATAAATACAGGTCTAAAAACACCAGACCTAAGCCTTAAAGCTCCAAAGATAAAAGGTGGGATTGGCACCCCTGGACTGGATTTACCAAACATGGATCTCAAACGTCCAACATTTGACGCAAATACTCCAGATGTTAACATTAGTTCACCAAAAACAAAATTCAAAATGCCAAAATTGAAGATGCCCGCTTTTACCCTTCCACGGATAAAAGGGCAAGGTGTTGACCTTGATGGTGACTTTGAAGGCCCAGATGTAGATATAAATGCACCAAATGTAAACCTTAAAGGTCCCAAAAGTGGGCTTGAGATGCCTGACTTTGATTTTGCTGGCCCATCAGCAAAATTCAAAAAGCCACATTTGAAAATGCCAGATTTTGGTCTCTCTGGCCCAAAGTTGGAAGGCCCTAAAATGGATTTAAAATCACCAGATCTTGATTTATCAATACCTAAAGGGCCAGGTTTGGACATAAATACAGGTCTAAAAACACCAGACCTAAGCCTTAAAGCTCCAAAGATAAGAGGTGGGATTGGCACCCCTGGACTGGATTTACCAAACATGGATCTCAAACGTCCAACATTTGACGCAAATACTCCAGATGTCAACATTAGTTCACCAAAAACAAAATTCAAAATGCCAAAATTGAAGATGCCCACTTTTACCCTTCCACGCATAAAAGGGCAAGGTGTTGACCTTGATGGTGACTTAGAAGGCCCAGATGTAGATATAAATGCACCAAATGTAAACCTTAAAGGTCCCAAAGGTGGGCTTGAGATGCCTGACTTTGATTTGGGTGGCCCATCAGCCAAATTCAAAAAGCCACATTTGAAAATGCCAGATTTTGGTCTCTCTGGCCCTAAGTTGAAAGGCCCTGAAATGGATTTAAAATCACCAGATCTTGATTTATCCATACCAAAAGGGCCACACCTAAGCCTTAAAGCACCAAAGATTAAAGGTCAGATTGACACCTCTGGGTTGGATTTACCAAACATGGATCTCAAAGCTCCAGAATTAGATGTAAGCACTCCAGACATAAATATGGGTTCTCCCAAAACAAAATTCAAAATGCCCAAACTGAAAATGCCTACATTTGATTTCTCAGGTCCAAAAGGCCCTGATGTCAACATAGATGCGGACCTTCAGGGTCCTGACTTAAATTTCCCAAATGTTGACGTTGAGAATCCAAAGGGAAAGTTCAAAATGCCAAGTTTAGATATGCCAGACTGGAGTCTCTCTGGGCCCAAATTAAAAGCACCAGATATGTCAGGGGAATTGGACGCACCCAACTTGAACCTTAAAGCACCAAATGTAAGTGGCTCTATGGGTTCTCCAGACCTGCCATCAGTCAACACAGGGGCCTCTAAATTTGATGTGGACTCTCCAGATATAGACGTTGGCTCTCCCTCTTGGAAACTGAAAATGCCCAAAATGCCGACATTTGGCTTTCCTGGTGTAAAAAGTACAGATCTTGGAATGGAAGGTAACATAGAGGGGCCAGACATTACAATGTCATCACCAAAAGCAGGAATTAGTGCTCCTCAAATTGATACTGATTTGCAGGATAGAAAATTCAAACTTCCTTCCTTCAAAATGCCTCAATTTGGGAGCCCAGATCTTACTAGGACAGGATCTGATATTGACTTTGGTGCAACTATGAGAGCAGTAGATCTCAACATCTCTCCTCCAAATGCAAAAATCGATGTGAAAACACCAGACTTAAAGAGAGATGTTGTTGTTCCAAAGGTTCGCTCTCCAAAGGTTGACTTGAGCATGCCCAAAGCTAGTATCAGGAGTCCCCAGTATCATTTCAAAGCTCCGGAACTTGACGTTGATATTCCCTCATTAAAATACTCTGGGTCTTCCCATAAAAATCGGAGGTCTGACATCACAGGAGCAAATATGAAGACGCCTGTTCTGGACATAGATGCTGATGTGAAACTGCGTCACTCTGACAGAAAGTCTAGGAAGGCCAAAGCCAGGTCCAGCTACCCCCTTCTGGATTGTGACTTACCGAAAGTAGATTCCAATATTGATTTGAAAGCTTCAGATCTCAATATTGACGATTTCACCGGAAAGGATCATATTCCTAGAGCCAGAGGTTCCAAGTTGGACCTCACTGCGGCTGGAGTGCAGAATGATCAAAGTGTCAAAGTAGCAGTCCCCCAGTTGCCAATACCAAAGCTTTACGAGCAGGGTCACCACAGATCAGCCACTGTCGGTGAAATTGACATGAAAAGAGTTAGGTCAAAGAAGCAGAGCACAAAACAAAAAGCAGCCGATGACACAGACGGATATTATGTCACTGTTTTCCCCAAACAAGCGCATGACGGAAAGAAGTCGCACCGAAAATCTAACACACTTGGAAGGAATGACTTCCGTCCAGCAAATGTGGATCTAGAAGTTCCAGATGATAATGACCTGAAAGGGTCAACATACTGGTTTTCCAAACTTATCTAGTGCACTGTTTCCCAAACAGTGGGTCGGGACCCAAGTCGCGAGTAAATGTCCCCCTTTTTTTCGTTTCCTACAATACTTTATTTAAAATATATTATTTCAAAAAATGTCAAAAGGTTTAAACAAAAACAAAAAAAAACTTAAAGTATTTCATAGATAAAATCTAAAAATCTAATAATTTCCATTAAAGAAATCTGGTGAAAATATCAGATCCGCAAGCTTGCAACGCAGCGTGAGGCGATGCGTTGTGAGCTTGTAGATCTGATATTTTCACTAGTTTGGGACCCGGGCAAATGTAGCGGAATTCAGACCCCCTGCCATAAGAACTTTATTTTTAAAAGTTTATTTTAACCACTTAAACCCTATATGCTGTACTAGTTGACCGGTGTCCCTCAGGGCTCAATACTAAGCCCGCTAGTATTCCCCTCTACACCAACTTTCTTCACCCAAAAATAGCAGATTTACAAGGTCATTGTGTTAGGATCTTGTAGATCTGCTATTTTCTGAATGTTAGTTAACCCCAGAATACAGGGATGCTAGGGTTTAATTGGTTAATACAATGCTTATTTATTGTGACTCGTGATGCTGCTGTGGTTGTGTCTTCTCTTTCTATATTTTTATGAGCTATGTACAGCTAAATATGTCCTATTTGTTACAGAATAACACTCTTGCACTTATTTTATATGAGATAATATGCGACTGCATGTTTGTACAATACATTTGATATACTGTAGCTATGTGTTGGCTGTATATTAATTTTGTGAATTGAAGTGATATCCCAAGGTGTAGCTGCCCCAGGTTCAACAAATGTCCACGCATCATACAGATGTCTTTTTCTGGTATTTATTCCATCATAACTCTCCAAACTCCTCCATACAGACACCATACAAGACACCGTGAAAACTACAAAGAAATAAACATACATTTGTTCAGTTGAATCCATAATCATTATGAAACAGTCCTCTGATTAGTCAGTCCACACAGGTGCATCCAATTATTGTCATCTTACAATGAAGTCTTCCAAACAAAGTTTAACTTGCAAATAACAATGCACACAACAATACATCACAACTCAATGAAAGGCACAGAATGCAATAAACATTTACCGTGTGCGCCTCTTGAACCTTGTGCAGAACTATAGCAATTGTATCTCTCTCTCTGGAGTTTCTCAAGACGTGACCTCTCTGTGTCAGCTCTGCTTGCTTCTGACTTGATTGACAAGCTTCACTCTGACCATGTGACTCTGCCCAATTTACCATAAACCCTTCAAGCAATGGGCACCGCGTTTTTACCTTAAATCTTGTACTATATATAAACCTTTTTAATATATTTATTGTAACTTTAGTACTAATTATTCATAATTAAATGAATCTTTTATCCTAGTGTGTACATGAACTTTACATAAACAAAACATATTTATAATTATAACTGAAACCACTGTCGCTCTATCTGGGACAGTTACACTCCCACCAAATTACTGTAATTCTTTAGTGTACATATTTTAATAAATACAGTAATTTCTTTAACCAAACTTCTAACTCTCAGGTCAAGACCTTTAACCCTTTTTCTCACAGGTAAGATGAAATACACCAACTTTTACTCCACACAGGTAAGTACGTACAGGTTAGTTCACTTAGAACCCATTTTCTTTGTTTCCTATCAACACAACCAACTTAGGAAAAGGACCATTAATCAATACCCCTTTGGCACATTTCTAGGAAGGGAATAGGACCTCTAGTGGGTCAAACACAGAGGCTACAGTAGTGAGTATTCCACTCTGTGTTACTGGTTTCTCATTTGTGTCTTTATCTGCATGTATTTGCAGATTTTGCACTTTATGTTTCCTTTCCACTTCAGGTTCTGGTACCACTTTGTAAGTGCAGTGGGTCTCTTCCTTTGAGGCTTCCATCTCCTCTTCCAGACTGAATGCTGTGGAACTTGTGTCTTCTGTCTCAAGCTCTTTATCTCTGCTGTTCTCTGTGTCTCTATTGACAGGAGCTGGTGTCATTGGCAGAAGTTCTTTAACTGATATCCGATTACACAGACCAGTCACATCAGTTGACTTTACTTTCTGTGGTACGCTGCCAACTATGCTCCAGCCCAAGTCCGTCTTTATAGCATATGGCTCGTCATCACCTCCTGTGATAACTCTCCGTGGCGCTAATGCTTTAGAGCAGTCGTACCCTATTAGTAACCCCACCTTGACATCAATCAGCCCTGACATTTCGTATGCTATGCCATCCAAATGCTTCCATCTTCTGGCTGTCTCTGCGGTAGGTATTTGTGAACGCTCATGTGGGATAAAATCCCTGGTGTAGGCAGGTGGCAAGTCAATATATTTGTCTAAGTCAAGTCCTCTAACTCTTAGCCCACTAACTCTCTCACTCTTGACGCTGGAGTCTTTTCCCATCATAGTAGTTAGCTTTAAGTTGACTGGTTCCATACCTGCCCCAATCTTCTCACACACTTCCTTGTCTACAAAGGTGTTGCTACTCTGGGTGTCTAATAGGGCATACACTAGGGATTGTGTTTTAGGGGTGGTGGTCGAGGAAAGCCATACAGGTACTATCATGGATGTGCTCCCACCATCACCTGTGTTTACACTGCAAGTTAGGGAAGAGGTACTTTCTTCTACTTGCTCAACCTGAGAAGATGATTTGTCTCCAACAGGACGGTCTTCATGAAGGGGTGTCGGATGATATTTCTTACATATGTTGCAAGTAGCCTTTTTCTTGCAGTCCTTTGAAATGTGTCCTCTTCTTAGACAGCCGAAACATAGGTTATTGTCAAATACAAACTTTTTCTTGTCCTCAACAGATTTGTCACTGAACGTCTTGCATTTGTAGATGAAGTGACTCTCTCCACAGCATGTACATTTGACTGTGTTTGAGGATGCTGTTACTTCCTCATCTTCGGAAGCCTCCTCCGAGCTACTCTCCTCTGCACTGTGTGTTTTTGCCACTGTTTTTGGCTTGTCTCTGGTGCTTAGGTTTGTGACAAACACATTTGCTTTTGGGCGCGTCATGTCTCTAGATTGCCTCTCTTCAGTATGCTTCAGTGCATGGAAGGAGGTTATTGGATTGCACGCGATATATGCTTCTTGTGCAATATACTCAGCAAATTCTTTAAAACTAGGGTACTCTTCATTTTCTTTTAGGCATTTTGAAACTATGCGATTCCACCGAGAGGTAACCCAGTCAGGGAGTTTTTGAAGCATCTCTTGATTACTTTCACAGTCGTTCAACACTTGAAGCCCCTTTACATGTGGCATGGCATTGCTGCAAGCTTTAAGAAAATCACCGAACTGTCTTAGTTTAAATGACTCTCGAGAACCAATCTTTGGCCAGTTCTTCAGCTTATCTCTGAAGGCACGCTGGATTATGAACGGGTGACCATAACGCTCATTCAGTGCCTCCCATGCCTGACCGTAGGCTTCCTCATCCTTTCTGAAGAAGCTTCCTTCCAACACAGATCGTGCCTCTCCACTGACATATTTTTGCAGGTAAAAGAGCCTGTCTGCTGTATTTGTGCATCGGCGCTCAATTAATGCTTTGAAGCTCACGCTCCACTCTAGGAAGTTCAGTGGGTCGCCTGTGAAGATGGAGGGCTCAGGTGCAGGCAGTCTGGTAAGCACCATTGTGTCATAAAGGGCTTGTACTAATGACACTTCGTTGTTAGTACTGTTTGATTGTACATTGTCCTTATATGTTCTTTCACTTTTTATCTCTTTCTTAGGAACTGCATGAGGAAGAACCACTTCACTGCAAACTGATCTCTCATCACAGTCGGCTTCAGAGTATGCCTTAAGCTTGGCAGTTAGCACTTGAATATCCCTCTGATTTTCTAGCTTTTTAAGCTCTGCTGCCATAGTTTGTTGCTGTGCGGCCATATCTGCCGCCATAGTTTGTTGCTGTGCGGCCATAGTTTGTTGCTGTGCTGCCATAGCTTGTTTTTGTGCAGCAATAACATCCTCCATCTGCATTTCTACTTGTTTGGCAGCCAATTCTGCTGCATAATCTGCAATTTTTGCTGAGACACTTGGGTGATCTGATCCATGTTTTGAGTGTTGGGAAGTCCCTGCTATGGACTGGGCGTATTCTTTGTTAAACACCATATTGAGTCTTGCTCTTTCTGCGTCTGGATCAAACTCTTCCATTCCATTTTCAACCAAACGTATATTCATCAGCCTCATCAGGTCATTTGTTAGGTGTACGCAGCCATCTATTTTCCGCCTAATATCTGGAGACGGAGCTGATAATGTTCTCATACTATTATACACATCTTCCAATTGTTTCTCTAACCCTTCAACACTGTCCATCATCTCAGCCAAATTCAGGTCAGAGCATTCAAGTTTCAGATTTGCACGTGCAACTCTAACCTTGTCTTTCCAATGTCCATACAGTGAGTTGAATTTACTCTCCATTTTAGAAATCTCTTGTTGCTTCAGCTCCTGCATTTTTGGAGTGAACCTTCTCTCTCTACTGGATTTCCGGGTTTGATCTTGCTTTGGCGTGGAGGTAAGCTCCTTTTGAGACACTTGAAGTATTTGTATTTCAGCATGAATTTCACCTATTAGTGTCTCAAGCCGTTCTCTTTCTTTATCATCAGTTTCTGTTTCAAGTTGTTCTTTTAGTTTGTCATAGTCCTTTTGAAGAGACTCCATTTCTTTCTCATCACCTTGTGGTTTTCCACCGCCAGCAGGCATAATTCTGTTGTATGCTGTGCTGTATTTAACATCAACTTAAAGGGTGCTCTTAAACCTCGAGTGCAATGAGTGTAAACCAAAACTCTATACTGTATAGCAATTCAAAAATAAACTTTGTGTGCACTCTTTGATTACAGCGACTCTCAATTATCAAATGGCAATTAACTGTCAAACAATATGCATAGCAATGCAACATCAATACAGCAAATAACAATTACAATGTTTGTAAACAATTTCTTTTTTTTTCCTTTTCTTTTTTTTTGTTTGTTTTTCTCTTTTAACTTCTGTATCTTATCAACTGTTCTTCATGTGTTGCACTGTCAAACCTTGACGTCTGGGATGACGATACAATCCTGCACTCTCTTGGTTGCAGCGATGAGATGAAAACAGTCATGCGCACAAAAGCCTCTTGCAGAGCTGCAGTGTACACTGGGCAACGCTGCCCTCCGTGGGTGATACTGCGGTACTGCAGCTTCAGTTGTTCAAAGCAGACTGTACCTCTCCTCTCCGTCGGACATTATTTCACTGCGTTAGAGCTCTGTCACTCTTTTTACTACCACGTCCACGTTGGTGTATTCCGTTCCCTCTGGGACCACGCTGGCTTGACGTTCTCTCTTGGGGACCACGCTGGGCGTTACGTTTTCACTGTAGCTGCCCCAGGTTCAACAAATGTCCACGCATCATACAGATGTCTTTTTCTGGTATTTATTCCATCATAACTCTCCAAACTCCTCCATACAGACACCATACAAGACACCGTGAAAACTACAAAGAAATAAACATACATTTGTTCAGTTGAATCCATAATCATTATGAAACAGTCCTCTGATTAGTCAGTCCACACAGGTGCATCCAATTATTGTCATCTTACAATGAAGTCTTCCAAACAAAGTTTAACTTGCAAATAACAATGCACACAACAATACATCACAACTCAATGAAAGGCACAGAATGCAATAAACATTTACCGTGTGCGCCTCTTGAACCTTGTGCAGAACTATAGCAATTGTATCTCTCTCTCTGGAGTTTCTCAAGACGTGACCTCTCTGTGTCAGCTCTGCTTGCTTCTGACTTGATTGACAAGCTTCACTCTGACCATGTGACTCTGCCCAATTTACCATAAACCCTTCAAGCAATGGGCACCGCGTTTTTACCTTAAATCTTGTACTATATATAAACCTTTTTAATATATTTATTGTAACTTTAGTACTAATTATTCATAATTAAATGAATCTTTTATCCTAGTGTGTACATGAACTTTACATAAACAAAACATATTTATAATTATAACTGAAACCACTGTCGCTCTATCTGGGACAGTTACACAAGGTACCTTGCCTCAACATTTTTAAACGATATTAAATTGTCCTGTAAACAACAATCTTGTAAATCCTTTGTTAATAAAGATGCTATATTGCCATGAAGTCTCATTGTACATATTGGAATCGATATTTGTTGTGTGTGTGTGTGTGTGTGTGTGTGTGTGTGTGTGTGTGTGTGTGTGTGTGTGTGTGTGTGTGTGTGTGTGTGTACAAATATCAAAATCGGAATAAATAATAATAATCAGTTAATACTGGCTATCCTCATGACCTGTCCTCCTGTATCGCCTCAATTTACCTTTGGGGATTAATAAAGTATATCTTATCTCATCTCGTGCCTCATCCCAAGAGCTGAACTAAAGGTGTGGTGGCCCATAGAGTCCCCTCATACCCGGCAGTTGACCGTGTACAGAGACAGACCCAGCGCATGGCAGAGCTGGAGAACCTGGATACCACTTGTGTTTTTTAGTTTGTTAAAATTGTGTCTAGGCTAGCAGTCAGGGAGATGAATGCCCCTGGGGATTTTTGTGTTATCCTTTTAGCATAATCTTTGACTGTACTACCTGTACATCTTGTTAATAAAGTGTTGCAATCAATGCATCAATCAATCAACGCAGGTCGATCCAGGTACAGGTATGCAGAATCGGTTTTCTTAGCATTCAGGTCCCCACGCTCACTAAAACATCTCCCAGGGTTTTATAAAATGGTTTATCTCTCCCTCTAAGAACAGCAGCACACAATAAGTAGACATGTTGGTCAGCACAAATTATTTCTTTGCAATTTATTTTGCCAAATACTGTATTGGATTAGGATTCTACCTTTTTGATCACAGAGTGGGTTAGTTCTGAATCCTGAGTCCATCTGTGTGAGTGAAGTTTTTTTGTTGATGGCATAACCTCAGTGAACTGTAACTGTGAGAGCAACCAGTGGAAATGTCTCCTCTGCACCATGTCTCTTACGTAGCAGTCATTTATCTCTCTAATAAAATCTGGATTTTTGCTTTTTAATACAAGGCAGGCCTTGAACATGCTATGGTAAATGATTTACATCTTGAGATGTAAGATGTGAGATCTAATTACAAAAAAAAGATAAATATCGAAAACAACAAAAACAGTGAGTGAATACATTAATTCGAGTAAGTTAAATAAAACTAGGGGCAACCACATTAACTAGACATTTTGGGTGACAGTTATGATTCTATGCGGTATTGTGGACTATCACAGATGAATACATTTTCACTATCATCATAATGCCTCTGACTGTTCGACCATGTTGCTGAGACGAGAACAGAGCGGTTTCGATGTGGATCTCGGACTTTGTGTAGCCAGCCTGTGACGTCAGCCATCTGTGACGTCGGACATCCATCTGTGACATATCTATGATGTGACTCCAAATATGGGCAAGGTTTCAACCCAGTCAGAGCCCCATTGACTTCCATTATAAAATTATAAGTTAAATATTTCAAAAAGTAAAATACATGTGAACAATGTGGAGGTACTTCTGTGACTTACTGAGCCAGAGCCAGAGACAGACACACAGACAGACCGACTCTCTTATAGACAGCTACGGCTAGACTCCCATGGATTTATCCCATGGACTAAACACAGATGTTTCTCCTGGGTGTCATAGTGGTGTAGTGAAGCTAGTGGAGCTAGGTGACCACCAGTCCTTGGCTTTGGTCCAGTCCTCTGTCCTCCTTCTTTGATCTGTAGTCCACAGACATCTTGAAGGCTATCTATGAAATAAGTGAAAGTCAGCAGCAAGTCAAAGATGTCACCTGCTACTTCGTCTTTATGCTGTATTATGTAGCAGATTTATGAAGGCGGTCATATGGAAGCCAGAGATTCTGTTCATCAGCTTTCTGCTCACGGTATTTCTCCAGCAGATCACGATATTCGCTGAAGATTGGTGTGTAGCTGCTGTAGGCCTACGTTTGTTTTCCTCTGAATTTTCAAACTCCAGTAGGATTTTGTCCATGAAGCTCTGCTGGAACTCCTCATAGATGCAATCCAGTCCTAAATACATTCATTGCAAGAGAACTGTTTATGGAGGGGTATTGTTGTTCATCATT
This sequence comes from Gymnoscopelus microlampas, assembly GCF_963454915.1. Lineage (NCBI taxonomy): Eukaryota > Metazoa > Chordata > Actinopteri > Myctophiformes > Myctophidae > Gymnoscopelus > Gymnoscopelus microlampas. Next base: position 46,818,200 of record NC_139939.1, on the reverse strand, counting down.
TGACTGAGAAGGAGATGCCGCAGGAGCAGTTTTGATCTGCTTGAGGGTTCTTCAGTATTTGGAAGGAGGAGCGGATCAGCTCCTGGCTAAAGTCCAGGGTGGCTCCTTTCACAAACTCCAGGCTGTCCTGATCCACAAGCACTCCCACTCCGTCCTGTTCCAACAATCTGTCATCCTCTGCTATGCTACTACATACTGAAAAGTTATACTGGAATCCAGAACAGCCTCCTCCCTCCACTTGGATCCTCAGATACTCTCCCTTCTCCAGTATCTCCTTTAGTCTCCTAACACATGCTTCACTGAGGTGGACTTCATCTTCAGATGGAGTTGACGCCACTGGTTTCTCCTGGCCTGAGGTACTGTTGAAGCACTGAAGCCCAGCTGTGTAGGCAGGGTATGGGCTTTGGGGACGCCATTGCAATTGTTGTCTCACGCAGATATTGTGGAAAGACACAGAAGCCCCCCTAGCAATATTCAGTGCTCTTGTCCTTGATGCAGTTATCATGGCTGCTCTCAGGAATGACATCATCGTGTGTCTCTCCCTCCTTCCATGCGCCATTTTAATTAAATCCCAACTCGGCTTTCAGAGGGAGGTGGCCTGCCGGCCTCCCATTGGTCAGCCAAAGGCTGATGACGTCACTTGTAAACGTTGAGGGTCAGGTGAACTTCAATGTTTACACCTGACGTCATCAGCCTTTGGCCATGGTTATAAATTGTTGTGGTAGGCAAGCAGGGTGCAGAACTTGGTGAAGTTAATGAAGATCAGTGTAATTCTCATATGAATGGGTGATTGCAATGGATGAACGCTATGCTTTCCTTGTGGAGTGGTTTGACCCCTATCCGTCGCTCTTGCTGCGTTACCAACTGATGTACTACCCCAGAGATGGCACAGTGGAAATGTATGATATGAGAAACCAACGGCTCTTTCTGAAAAGGACCAGATGTGAAAACATTAATCAGTCGGATCTGTATATTGGGAATCGAGTAATTGTGTGCTCCCGGCAGCTCAATCTGGTCGGATACGGAGACCTGTACACAGAAAACATCCTCGACAGCCAAAAAGAAAGAACTCTCGCAATGATAAAACCGGACGCGATTACCAAGATAGGACACATCATTGAGATGATATACACCACCGACTTGACCGTGACCAAAGCCAAGATGACCAAGCTGACAGGGGGACAAGCAGCAGACTTTTATATGGAAGAAGAATCGAAACCTTACTCCACCTTTCTACACGTGGCGCAGCACGTGTCCTCGGGCCCTGTGATTGTCATGGAGCTCATGGGCGAGCAGGCCATAGCAATCTGGAGGAGACTGCTGGGACCAACGGAACCCTCTACGGCACAGGGCGAGGCTCCGCATAGCGTCCGGGCCCAGTTCGGAACAGATAGCGTCCAGAACGCGGCACATGGCTCTCACTCGTACAATGCAGCAGCGAGAGAACTTCAGTTTTTCTTCCCATCCCCTCCGACTCGCGGCCCCTCAAATACAGCAACATTTTTGGATTGCACGTGCTGCATCATTAAACCCCACGCCATGTCGGAACGCCTGGCCGGGAAGATACTGAAGTCCATCACTGCGGCTGGATTTGAGATCTCCGCTCTTCAGATGTTCAATATTGGCCGTGTCAATGCAGGAGACTTCTATGAAGTTTACCAAGGGGTTGTGAAAGAGAACACATACAGTAGCATGGTAAATGAGTTATGTTCTGGACCCTGCATGGTCATGGAGATCCGTGGCATGGGCTCACCGAACACATTCCGGGAATTCTGTGGACCGGTAGATCCGGAGGTCGGACGGATTCTACGTCCGACCTCGTTGCGCGCACTTTATGGCAAAGACAAAGTGCACAATGCTGTCCACTGTACAGACGTCCCAGAAGACGGAGTGTTGGAGGTGCAATACTTCTTCAAGATTTTGTCTGGTTGACTTGAATTTACAGTATATTGACTGTAACACACACACACAAGTTGTACATAATGTTGTATTTTCACGTGCATTCAAAAACATCAGGCTTATTTTCTGTCACACCAACATTTCACTGCTTGTACTTGTACGAGTGAGTGACAAATAAACCTCTGAATATTTGAATCAGATTAAATAAAGTGACAAGAGATAGAAACTGAACAAAAACTAGTCATATTGGGATTGACATCCCAAATAATATGGGGTTCGGTTCCACAGGCTCCATTTTTAGGTAAGTGGATAATCAGTGGGATATCGATCTGAGATAATGAATTCACAAAATGTGAAACATCTTCCGGGATTGGGTTCCTTGGCCTGCTGGCAGTGTGGACAAGACATCTGGTGTCTAGTGGTTTTTTGAGGGACAATTCAGACCGACAGGCGCACACACACACACACACACACACACACACACACACACACAGACGAGAGGCGGTGGCTCAGAAGCAAGAGTGTCCGCTTAGGAAATGTAAGGTTCCTAGTTTGACCCCCGGCTCTCCCTGTATTAGTGTCGAAGTCCCCCTGAGCAAGACACTTAACCCCTAACTGCTCCTGATGAGAGCAGGTTTGTGCCTTGCATGGTTTCCTCTGCCATCGGTGTGTGAATGGGTGAATGAAGGTTAATGCACATTGTAAAGCGCTTTGAATAAAGGCGCTATATAAATGCACCTTTTACCATTAGACACAAAAGGGCAAAAGCCTGTGGCGGAGATAACTAGAAACATGAGCTCTGCGGAGCGCAATTCTCTGCTAGAGAACATTTCTGATGTCCTGCAACACTGCTCCATATTGGCAAGACTCCGGTGGTTCAGTGGATTGACGGGAGGGTGAATCTCAGATTACAAATTCACGCAATGCGAGAAATATTCACAAAAAAAGAAACTCAAAAAGGAAATCATGTTGGATCTCGGGATCCACATAGAAGTGGCTAATGTGGATGTTGGGATAGGGATCTCGGACTTCATGTGACCAATAATGATAATGAATAATAAAAAAATAATTGACTTCCTTGGTTTACTGGCAGTGTGCACAAGAAGCTTGACAGTGATTGGTGTAGTGGTAGACAGACAGACAGACAGACAGACAGACAGACAGACAGACACGCGCACACGCACACGCACACGCACGCACGCACGCACGCACGCACGCACGCACGCACGCACGCACGCACGCACGCACGCACGCACACACACACACACACACACACACACACACACACACACACACACACACAGAGGCAAAGATATAATCCCCTGCCCCTCGGCCTGGTGTGTCTACCCTATACACCCTATCGTGATCCCATTCACAACATTTTCCAGAGGCTTGTAATAATCCAAGTCAAGTCGTCACCTAGTTAATATAATAGTACAAAACAACAGGAGCTGACCCAAAGTGCTTTCCAATAGACAGATGACAAAAAACTAAAACAAACTAATAACCATGTAATCAATAAAAGCAAGAATAAAGTGTAAAAACACATAAATCACAATACAATTATAGAAATAAAACAACTATGTCATAAATGTAAAAAGTGAAAAACTGAATAAAACAAACAATTTACAACAGATTAAAATAAAATACAATTGAATCAAATTGAATTAAAACAAATCCATTGAGTGGACTTGACAAGCAAAACCCATGGGGCAACCTCAGACTGAACTATTGTAAAAGCAAGAGAAGAAATGCAGTTCTTTACATTTACATTTCCACTTACTGTGTGTCACAGTGTTCAAAAACCTCCAGCATTATTTATCTCTTTTTTTCTCCTTTATTTTTTCTTATTTTTTTCTCAGGTGACTTAATTGTTAATCTGGTTGTGAACTTGTGACTGAAACAAATAACTGGAGGACACTGGAAAACACATTTCATTTTGTTGCGCTGTGATACTGTTATGATCCAGTAGATGGCGACAATATAAAGCTCATGGATGCCAACAGCTGTAAGGAGGAGAAGAAGAAGGACGTCATCAATCGTGCGACAAACAGTGAAAACCTACATCCACACATGACCTTTCAAGAAACTCCACTATTTTCATGATTTTCCAGACAATTATGATCTAAGAAGACTATTCAGTCGTGAGACTCAAAACAAAATGCTTCGCGTGTCAATTATAGCAGCGTGTGGCAGAGGCATCGCTAGAAGGGTGAGTACTGTTGGATAACAACACGTTAAACCAGATACCATGGCACCAGAATGTATTATACATTTGAAAAGATATGCAAGGGACCCCCGTAAGAGAAGATTTTTACGGCTCAGTGATTCTCAACCATTTTAATCAAGGACCCCCAGTTTGACATGCATTAGTCTACGGACCCCCATTTAATGGCATTTCTATATCTGGGACCCCAATTTATATTGTAAAATCAATGCTAATTTAAGAGTACAAATGGTTCTCTTTGTACACTCTCTGAGTTACAGACCCATAAGGGTCCATTTGGTTCCATTTGTACTCTGAGTTACAGACCCATAAGGGTCCATTTGGTTCCTGTCCATCATTTAGCTGGGGACCCCCTGGAACTCCCTCAAGGACCCCTGGGGGTCCCCGTACCCCACTTTGAGAACCAATGATGTATGCTACCAACAGACATCAAAATGTGTGACTCCTCACCCTCCTTCAAACCCACCATAAAAGAGCACTTGTAACAATTTGTAACTGGTCCTAGAAAAGTCTAGCAACTAAATGCTATTTTTAATATCTGGCATCTAGTTGCAATACCAACCCTTGACAGCCCATTCATCCAAACAGAAAAGTTTGATCTGATTGTATTAAACAACATGTAACTCACCAACATTGCAGCTGTACGGAAAGCTTGAATTATCCTCTTAGAGGATAATTCAAGCTTGTTTCATAAAAATCCACCGTAGACATGTTATTATGAGCTACTTTCTGTCAATAAAGAGTGCTTCCAAACTCGAACACTTAGAAAAATTATCACCTGCACGGAATGTATTGACAGAAAGTAGCTCATAACATGTCTATGGTGGATTTTTATGAAACAAAAACTTGGCAGTTACAAAGAGGATAATCCAAGCTTTCCGTACGACTGCAATGTTGGTGAGTTTAACATTGTTTAATACAATCAGATCAGACTTTTCTGTTTGGATGAATGGGCTGTCAAGGGTTGGTATTGCTACTCTAGATGCCAGATATTAAAAACAGCATCTAAGAGTTGCTTGTGGCTAGCTTAACACCAGAAATGACCGCCCCCCCCCCCCAATGTTTACTAGTGTACACATATAAGTTTATTGCTAGTGTTGATGATGTCTTGTATATTATTGTATGTCTTTATGAATTGAATACACAGGACCACAATGGAAACAAGCCCTTAGGGCATTTTGTGTTATCCTTTTAGCATCATTGTATAATCGTACCACTGTACTATTTGCAAACTGTTAATAAAGTATTCAATCAATCAAATACTTTAAACCTCTTCAGCTTTTTCCCTATTTTGGCACGCCAAATTTCTTTCTCCATCAAATATCTACAAGCAGATCTACAAGCTCACAACGAGTCACAAGCTTGTAGGTCTGCTATTATTGAACATTTTTTAATAAGTGGTTATAGGGAGTGGCTGATATCTACTGCATGCATTTCAGTGGTGGGATTCAACTTTGTGTGGCATTCTCATTTGTACCGCATTGTGTGTAGGACTCACTCAATAATGTGTGTATGTAGTTTCACATCCACTTGAAAGTTCTGGCAGAAAAACGTGCATTTAGTAAAAAAATAAATATCTGCACTTTTCCACTAGATTAATTTCACGCGGGCAACATTCTCTGTATGTGAAAAGGATGACATTCACAGCAACTCTAAACACGAGGTAAACTTCCTTCAACCAGCATATACATTGTGGTTGATGCAGAGTAATTATAATTGCACTTACAGTAGCTCTGGTCCATAGCCTTAAGGAGAACTCCTAACACTATGGACCAGAGCTAAATTGCACCCTACATAGACTGTTGTCTGGGAATCCGGTGGAAAAGTGTTTTAATAAATACATTTTCTGCCAGACATTTCAATTGATTATGTTACTACTAGTGGATAAGACGTTTGGCTTTAGTGTCCCTTCCCCACGGCGAGACCTGGGTTCGAATGTAGGGGCGTTAAAAGTACATGACTAGAGCTGACATACCAAGTCACAGCAATTATTTGTATGGGTGAGTACACAGAGAGTGCTACAAATTAGAATGCAGACAAGATGAATCCCTCTATGGAATCACACCTGAGTTTTCTATGGCCGTATAGAAAGAACACTTGATTGAATATTTTATTAGACAGAGATGTAAAACAGCATGAGCACAGTCAAACAGTTTGACTAAAAGGATAACACCAAAAAAGTCCTTGTGGTCTTGTTTCCATTGGGGTCCTATGTAAAAAAAAAAATAGCACCAAACATACAATGTATTCTGTTTGATCCACCATCCTCGGCTAGTTCTACATCTTAATGAAAGCATTTCTCCCTCAGCTCTCCTCGTCGTTCGCCGGAGAGAACGCGGTCCTGTCCAACCTGCTCATCCCCCCGAATCTCGTGGATCCTTCGAGAACAAGTAAAAGGCTCTTTCTCTCCCAGTAGTTATTCAAACAATCAACAAAAAAAAACACGTTATTATGACACATTTAATATCCTTCATGACACTTTGTGATAAGAGTTGAATTCAGTTTGGTCTTGATGTTTTTTCCTTTGCAGAAAGACCCCCGCCCCCTCTAGATTGTAGCCTCCCCCTCTTGAGACGGTGCGATGAGCCGATCCCGTCTCACCTGAGCCCGCTACGGACCTGGGTGGACAGCCTGGAGACACAGGACGGTGAAGCTGTGGGTTTGGCTCAACTCCATCCTGATGTCTTTGCGGTGCCTGCCAGGTAAAGCCCATACCAGTGGCTCTTACCCCAATTAACCCATTCAATCCGGGAACGCATCTGTGTCATTTTAGATTTCTTTGGCAAAAATAGCAGATCTACAAGCTCATAGCGTGGCCCTGAGTGCCACGCTATGAGCTTGTAGATCTGCTATTTTTGAAAGATTGTGAACATTTTGTGCAATTTTTTGAATATATATATATATTTTTAAGCGAACATTTGTAACTGTCAAATGTCTCAACAAATGTCTTCATTTTTCTAAAAAACTATTGTTGCTATATCAGTGGTTCTCAAACTTTTTCATGACAAGGACCACCGAAAATGAAATGATGCATTTGGCCACTGACCCCCATCTCAAAATATTTAGTTCAAGGGACCCCCTAGAAGCAAAGATTTGAGTGAAAAAATGTCACTTTAAAAAAATATATATTCAAAGATGTGCAAACATTTTCACGATTTTTCTAAAATAGCAGATCTACAAGCTCATAGCTAAAATATAGTATAAAATAATGGTGGTTTAAGTGTAAGGGTTAAAACCGGTAAAGCATCTGTGTCATTTTAGATTTTAGCTATACCATGTGTATATATATATAATTTAGCAACATACGTTTTTCAGAAAACTCTTAGGATTTAGAACAGTGGTTTAAATAGCAGATATACAGTACAAGCTCACAGCGTGTCACTTACAAACTGAAGATGACATAAATCAAATAATGTTCTCTTATCCCCCCCATTAGGCTTGACATTCTCTACGAAGTTGAAATGTGGCAAAGAAAATATCAGAGAATTGTAAGTTATTTGTGATAAACGTTTTAAAGTTATGAAATATGTTGCCGTCAATCGTTATACAGTAAACTACTCTTGCTGTGAATTACGTTCTTCTTTGAATCCCCCAGAGCCATGCTAACACAAAGACCAGGGCAGAGGTCAGGGGTGGCGGTAAGAAACCGTGGAGACAGAAGGGAAGCGGACGCGCTCGTCACGGAAGTATCAGATCACCTTTATGGAAAGGAGGTACGATGAAGCATGAAATGCAGTAATGATGACTGTTCATTTAGTGATGATGATTGTATTAATTTAACTCAAAGTGTACATTTGATACCGTTTGTACACTTATTTAATACAGCTAAATTCACCAGCAGCACTTTAAAACAGGACCATGATGTACAGTACACCATTGGGGATATACTTTGTTATCAATAAAAGAGAGATATAAGCTAGGCACACGTCTACGTACAGTACAGTATATTCATGTTGTATTTGTCCCTGGAGTTAATAGAAAGTAAGCAATCCCAGAAAGTACAAGATGAGGTGTATTTTCGATCAATTACACACCCCATGGAGCCTTGAATTCTTTTTAGTTTTTTGGCGCATTCCTAAGCCAATAATTTGATGACCAGCGGAGTTTCCGGTAGGGGACTCAATGGAGACTCTTTGAGTCTCCTACCGGACACTCTGCCGGAAAAAAAGTCATTTTGGGGGTGAACTATCCCTTTTCATTGATCCTGTGTGGGAAATTCAGTCACCAGAGGGCAGCACAGCAGTTAAGATACAGTTACAGGCCAAGAGAAAGAAGTACTGTAAGCAGGGTAAAAAACATCACACGCAAAAGAAAATAACCTTCAATAATGAACAATAGTATATACATCAGTTATACACCTTCAACAAAAGCTTGCATTATGCAGTGCAAAAGAAACAATAAGAGTACACACAGTAACCATGTCAAGGGATACTTAAAACATCAAACGTCAACCTTAAAAGACACTTTAGATAAGTGTCCTGTACTGTAATGAACCGTTGTAACGGAATGATTGTATATTTCAGGTGGGGTCGCTCATGGACCAAGAGGTCCGACCAGTTATTATTACATGTTGCCTATGAAGATGCGTGTGCAGGGACTGAAGGTAGCTCTCAGCTCTAAGCTGACTCAGGTAACTGGAATGCTTTTAACAAAAAACATTCATTTGTGAAATTGTGATGCTCATCTAAATCCAACCTTTTATTTTTCATTAGAATGAGAAGCCTGGGCATGGATTAAAGTTCTCGGCCTTATTTCAGTCATTTGGATTCCATATGAAGCCAGCATGTCTTCTATGGAAGCATGTTGCGCAGCGTACATAGGCTATTTTCGGTCATTATTTTAAGATTAGAGCATTTGAAGTGGTCAAACTAGCGATATGTACAGACGCATCTTCCATACAATCTTAATAGTCTTGGATATTTCGTATAAAAGCAAAAGGTTAAAGCCTCAATCTGTGATTTCTTCACCTGTTTGGCAGGAACAGTTACTAAAACATAATCGTGTTAATTGTTTAGGAATCAGCACTAATGTGGTGGGGGGGCTCCTTTCACACCGTTTCACAAATTGCGCGTTAGGACTTGGTCATACAAACATTTTCAGTCGTGAGATTCGTGATCTTGTGTGCCGTGAGATCAAGTACCTTGGTCATTGTATCTCTGATGATCTCACAGATGACAAAGACATCCATAGACAACGTTGAAAACTGTATGCCCAGGCAAACATACTAATGCGGACATTTCACAAATGCTCTGTAGATGTCATGGTATCACTTTTTAAAGCTTCCTGTACACCGTTGTATACGGCTCACCTTTGGAGTAACTAAAAGGCTAGCAGCATGCAAAAACTTGAAGTTGCGGCTAGCAGCATGCAAAAACGTGAAGTTGCATACAACGATGCCTTACGGTTGCTGGTGAGAGTACCAAGATGGCACAGTGCCAGCCAGCAGCTACGTGGGGGTACCTACCTGTCAAGCCTTTTTAAGAAATTTAATGTACAAATTCATATGTCGTCTTGAAGAGTCTGACAATCGTGTTATTACGATTTTAATTAACCCTGTGAAGAGTTCTACTCGGTTCTCTTCTATGATGTGGAGACATTGGCGCAACAGCCTCTACAGACTGTGAGCAGCTGTAGTTGTACTGATTTTATGTTTTTCTTTTGTTGTTTTTCTTTTTAATGTATTTATCGTTGTGTATGTGTCATGCTGTCTGTGATATGGACCTTGAGTCTGAAATAAAGATTGAATTTAATTCTGCTTTAATCCATTGGCCTGGGGCTGTATGTCTATGTATAGGTTCAGAAGAACATCTACTTTTCAAAATGACACTCACTCACTCACTCTCATTTAGATGGTGTCTCATGCAAAATGATTCCAAGCTGCTTTAAAAATATATATTTTGATTTGTATTATTATTATTCCAGGATTACCTCCATGTTGTGGACTCCCTGAATATTCCCACTCCTGACTCACAGTACCTCATGGATCTGATCAGAGACAGACACTGGGGAGAATCTGTGCTAATAGTAGATGTGTAAGTATCAATACTGTAACCTTTATTTATCCAGGGTAGCTTCACTGAGCACAAATGTCCTGCTTCACACTTGCATACATTCTAACCTAGGAGAATGTGTGTACAACACAGTCTTAAGTCCAAATTATACTTTCCGCGTAGATGCGAAGATACGCATGGTGTCCATTTCATCAGCAACTGTCCACGCAGACATCCGGGTGCTTCCCAGATTTTGTGACCATGCATACTTTAATGTGATTGTTGACTGCACATGCACAAGAAGAAAAAGTTGCTTTTGAGGAGTTGGTTTAGGAGATCTCTCACTACCACTGTGGTTATAAGCATGTGTCAATAATGGACTTGAACTCAAAGCAATGTTTATTAGATGGTATACAATCAAAAGTCCCCCAGAGTCGGCTATATCAGTCTATTTGGAAAAATAAGCCAAAAAAAGGTCACGGTACAATATAAATGTATTACATATTCATCAGCTGCTCCAGCTCGCATTGGCCTTTCATTTAACAGCATTCTGCGTCAGTCTCAAAGATGCCCTCTGTGGGTACAAAATGACAGCAATCCATTGTGGCAACAGAGAACTTTAAGCCCTGTGGGTATTGAGTGTTGCTCACTCGCTTCCCCAGCCAGTTCAGGCTGGGTATGAAACCGTCAACCTTCTGTCTACAAGCATGCTTCTCTAACCTTTAGTATAACTTAAAAATTCCCTATATAAACACTATCACAATTACATTGTTCACAATATGTTGTATTGATTTTAATTAATAGATTGCACCAGCTGCTGTCAAGGTTCCTAACTATGAGGTTCCTCCTAATTGAAATGTCCAGTGTATCCAGCAGGATATTTTATCTATCATTTATATGTAAATGAAGTCTGTTTTTAAAAGTGGATCTCCCATCCTTTAACCTTTTTGTTTCTGTGTGCCTTTAGGGGTGAAGAGTTTCCTGAAAACATGCTTCAAGCCACAGCAGGTCTCAAGTCTGTGAATATCATTCCAGCAATTGGTAAGGTTACACCTGGCAGAAAGTATTTAAAAGGATACATTATAAAGTATAGAGACAAAGTAAGGTTTTCCCTGAAGGTTCAAGTCGTCATTATGGAGCATAAGTTACTCTAGTCTTGTGTAGACAGATGATCGGAGATCTCCACTCGGTAGAAACAATTTGGAAATTTGTAAAAAACAAACTGCATTGCCGAACCAACTTAGGGTGGTCCTGACTCCTTCATATTGGGAGTGGGACGGTTTCAGAATTGGCTTTCAAAAGCAGTAGTTTGATAGCCATCATTGTTCTGTTCTAGCCCATACACTAAATTGAACTTTAACACTTTCCCTAGACATTTCGGTAGTTGGAGATTTCTGATCGTCTGGCTATGCAAGACTAAGTTGCCCTTGAGTACCTGCCATTGTTCACAACCACAATTTATCCCCTGTGGACTGTCAAAGAGTAATATAACCAGTGGCACCAGTATTATTTTATATAACGTTTATAAGTAATATCTCCACAATATTTCTATATTTTCCTATAATTAAATAACAGCCCTCAACAGCAAATAATTTTCTTTTCCAGGCCTGAATGTCCACAGCATGCTGAAGCACGAGTCTATCATCCTCACCCTGGAAACAGTCAAATTTTTGGAAAGCAAACTGCTTTGGCACGACCAACGTTATTCGCCTGTGTACCCGTATAAGTTGCCCTACTCTGACCTCCCATAGGACCGCCCAGAAAAGATCAACATGTACATTTATATTCATCAACACCTCAATTGGTTTCATGTCTTTATTTGTAACACAAACTTGTCAATAAATAAATGTCAATGATAAAAATAGATTTCATGTAGTCATTAATCTAAGTCTAGTGGCTCTTTTTGACTTCAAACGAAGGGTAACCCCACTTCCATAACCTGAAACCTTCCGTTTACGTTTCCATTATAACCAGAACCACTCCTGAAGGGGAAGGTACGTATAAAAAAGTATAAAATAGGGCTTAAGTGGTTAAACATGGCGGTGTTGTGTTGCTATAGGGGTTGGTTCCAGTGTTGTCATGTCAGCTTGACGAATCCAGAGCAACAGCACCACTTACTCCTTCCACTGGGTTCCCAGAACAGTTCTTGTAGTCAAAAAGAGCCATAAAAGGCATGCACAGCACAGCCAAAAAGGCCTAAAATCGATAATTGGGTCTGGGTGGTACGAGGCCGTTGGCCAAATCATTCCTGATATCCCAACGCAGGGCTGTGCGTTTCTTCTCTGTTGGCACAACGTAGGTATTGGGCACATATACTTTTCGTGGTTTAGGCTGGAAAAGAGAGAGAGAAACCTAAATTGCATTGTGTGCCAAATTCCAAATCTGCATTTATTCACACTTAATTGCATAAAATTGCAGATCCTGTTAGTCCAATACTTACCGGTGGAGGCTGATATGCAAGCTGTTCCTGAAAAGTGAAGAAAAACATTTAAATCATTCAATAAGTACCACGGGAGGCATTGACACTGAGGCATTGACACTGAGCCAAAACAATGTTTTAAAAGACAGTATGTGTAAGATAGTAACCTCCTGGTTTGATTACCCATCCCACATAGTGCAAAGTTAAAGTAGTAACTTGGACTGCATAATACTGTATTGTGTTGGATAGAATCCACAATAGACTTTTCACAGCAGACATTTTGAAAGGTAAAATGAGGGTGGGGAGAGGCAACCAGGCCCATGTAGTTAGGAGACCATTTGTGTACTATTGGCAAGGCGTGAGATTGATTATCTTGCTAAATTATATGATGTCAAACCAGGAAGCTACTGATTTTATGTGCATGTTCCCCAACTAAGAAATCAACTTATTTGTTATTTTCAAACTACTTACCCGGATCTCCCGATGTAGTACTTTCCTGTCCCTTTCTCCAGGAAGTTTGAATGTCTCCCAGTGTTGCTTGTATTCAAAATACCTTCGAGAGATTAGTGAGATTTATGTTAAAGTAATAAACATGTGTCTAAAGTCCAGGATGATGTTGAATGCTGATTTGACAGTTTGACAAAAATGACAGTTTCAGTATGGTATCGTATTCTCAAACGGAACTCATGAGCAGGACGCAATGTAATTTTGTTATTCTTTGCACTTGTCCTGTGTGTAGTTTAATGTTACAAAAGAGAATAGTCTGCACTGGTGATGCTGAAAAAGCTCCGCTGTATTATTATTAAGATTATCAGGACATATACAGTTTATATAGTTTATTGTTAACCGTGATTATACACAGTTGGTTCTGATCAAGAATTCTGATTGGCTGAGAGCCGTGTCATTTCCATAACGTTTTAAAGTAAGCACAAGTCCCTCTCGTGGTGTTCTATTGGTTTGAATCAAATGTGATATTTAACAACGGAAATTACACACAGATCGACACTTACCTTGTGACGGGGTCATTCTTCTTTAGGTTTCTCGTGTGAGGGTGACCCCGTGCTGGACGGATGACTGGTTAGGGAATATGAGTTGGTTAGCAAAGTATCGCAGTGGTCCTGTTGGACTGCTATTTGCTCGTCTACAAGCTCACACCGCTTCGCAGTGCAAGGAGCGTGTAGATCGGCTATTTTCACAATGTTTGCCTCTTTTTTTTACGTAATAGTCAATTTGGTTTAATTAAAAAGGTCTTATGTCATTATGTGCAGAAACCCTGTTTACACTTATCCTGTATGTTGGCTTGTTTACTGTTGAGTGAGAAAACAATGTTGCACATTTATCTAATCAATTGGGGACCCCTGGCTTGGGAACCGCTGTGCTAGATACTTACAGGACTTGGGTTTTGGCTTGAAGTCATGATCAGTCTGCATTCGACTCTGGCAGAAATGAAATAGATTTGTTTAGAGTTTTGAAGAGACATGGCATTTAATGATTGTGTATTGGAAATATTCTAGACCTGCAGCAAACTCATCTCATATAGACAGAAGTTACAGAAGAAATATATTGACTACACTTGCCTCTATAGCTGTTACATCATATGCAACACGAACTACACCATAATATCTGTACATTCTTCAACCTGTACATAACTCTTTGCTCACAACAGAGGATGTATACCGTTTATTCTGTATATCCTTATTGCTAAACAATTCAACTCAAACTCACTTTAACCTTTTCTTAAATGGTATTATTTTATATTAAATATTGCTACCACAGTACGTGGAGCATGTCACACAATCATTTCTGCACATACAGTTTTTTTTATTTTGAATACTTAAGATACTTGGTTATTTATTTAGTTATATTTTCGTCGTAACGACTACAATACCCACCATGCCTCTGATGTAGGCTTCAAAGGCACTCAATCCATCATTCTCCGAGCTCTGTTCGTCACTCTGACTTCTGCCGTCTTCAAACTCTGGTTCAGAGTTTTCCTGGGTGGGCATGGACACATGCAGGCCTCCCAGACGTTCTTCCAGACCGCTTACTGCATCTGCAGGGGACAAACCACAAATGTACAGTTAGAATGACTTACTAAGTGACTTACTAAGAAGAGATTTACTGTGTTTTTTAAATAAACAAACTGAGGCTTTGTAGAGCCTCTCTATCATATTTTGTAGGGAATAAGCATAAAATATGTCTTCAAACATGTAAGAGTTTTAGGAGAAATTATTCATAGTGACCCGTTAACTCAACATCTATTCATTATATAGTAAGTGAGTACAATGTTTTTCTCTGAGGGATGTCAGGCTTGTATGTCGAAGCATTAGGAACGCACTGATGATAACTTATTTTAGACTTCAGCCATGATCTGACACGATTTTATTATGTATATAGACAGACAGACTCGAGCAACTTTCAATTTCTTTGCTTTGAAATCTTCTATTTTAGCTTAGGATTGACACAACAATCCATCCCAGAATTAAATGAAAATAAGGCATAAAACTGTACTCTAGTGATGCAACAATAACTATTTACCCTGTCTATAGTTCCCTTCCCATTCCTCATAAGGTTGATGATTATACGTCACGTAGATGGAATCCACTTTGGAATCAATGAACTTGATGTCCTTATTGCTTGAGGACTCTTCCGCAGCATCCTCCCAATCCAACTCATCTTCCGCTCCTTTCTCCGCTACTCCTTCTTCCTCAAGTGACTGCATCTCTACCACCAGCCTTTCATAATCTTCATCATCATCAAGTGCACTCTGCTCATCCGTGGGAAACCCGCTGGCCTCCACCTCCATACCGTGGTGCTCATCTTCCCCCTGTGATCTAATATCTGGAACACCTTTGTCGTCAAACCAGGCATGGAGGTGTTCGTCACTCTCATCTTCCAGAGGCTTCCGGCCTGTTGGACACTTACGATCTTCTACCTCTGCAATGAGATGCTCATCTTCCTGAGTTGTCATATCTGTAAGATCGTGAAGATGATCATCACTCTTATCTTCCAATGGTTTTGCGTCCGTCAGACATGTATAATTTTCTTCAGCATTGCAGGGGTCATCTACTTCTAGTCCTGCATCTTTGATATCCTCATTGTCCAGATCTGTGTGTAGATCACATCTAGGATAAGCTTCATTTGAATCATGTTGACCATCCTCCAACTCAGCCAACAGATGTCCGTCTTCATAGTTTAGCATGTCACCGGGCTCCCCACCGTCCCCGCCATAGTTAGAAAGAGAACAACAGTCCTGTTCGCCGTCCCTCGTCTCAGAGAGGCACTGAGACGAGGGACTTTCTCTGTCAAACTCGGCGATGGTACTGCGGTCGTCTCCGCAGTCGCTCCCCTCTCGCTCCTCCTTCCACACAGAGTCTGGTCTGTAGGTGCCGTAGCCGGATGTTAGCATGCTCAGCGCTGGACTGCAGCCTCCTCCGTCGGTCCTTTTCTTGTCATTTTCTTCTGGAAACTCTCCTCCGACATCGCCCTGCGTGCTCTGCTCACTTTCATTTTGCACGGAAGGGTCTGAGCTCTCGTCCTCAGAGATTATGGACTCTTGCTCCTCACACGCACGTTCAATGTCCTCGTCCTTCTCTTCCTCCGACGACTTTGGACTGTTCTCCTCTGAGCTCTCATCCTCACATTGAGCGTTGTACATTTTGTACATGGTTAATAGAAAAAGAGGCCTTGTACACCTGCTGTGGTGTGGTCTATAGGTGAACGAACTGCTGAGGCAGATGGCTCAAGACAAGTACTATAAGAGGATTAGCCAGTACTCAAGATCCTTAACTCTAGCCTATTGTCAGCGCTCTGCTCCCAGTGTCACAGCACCCAATACTGGAGACCAGGGGGATTGCATCTCTAACTTTTCTATCCGAGGCAAATTAACAAATAAAATATGAGTGCTGGCTTAATTTCAAAATGTCATTATGTGTGGAAAAAATAACCTAGTTAATAAGTTAATGCTCGGTTCTTTTTTTTCAAAGATGATAGTATAGTAGTAGAGTCTTTATTTGATTTATTTTAGTGTGGGTGTGTACATTGTTCATTACTGGATCTCTCCTTTTGGAATTACGGGTTTATTATATACTTTTCAAAAACCTAAATATGGATGCTATCTTTCTTACCTAAGTCTTCACTGTGTACTGATTCATCACACACCACACGTTGTCCTTTATGCTTCCTTTAGAAAAAACAAAACAAAATGTCTTACAATAGTATTGTTTCACTTGACAACAATGACACAACATGTGTAGTTGGTATGAAGCTTTCTGAAACCTGAATGGATTTGTAACAAAGCTGTGATATTTAGTGTTATCTGACAAAAACCCTGACAATTTCCACATTTGCACCATTTTGTCCAAACTCTTATGTCTAGTGGCCATTAATTGTCCAAAGCAGGGGCCTGATTGGCGATTAACACATTTAAGACCTGTGATTCTACAAATGCCTTCTAAATCAGTTCTCAAACTTTTGTGCCAAGGAGGACCCCCAAATTGATATATATTTGGCCACGGACCCCCCCATCTGAAAATGCTTTGTGCCAGGGACCCCCAAGAAGAGACGATTTGTGATAAGAAAGAATATATAAAAATTAAGACTTTCATAATTTTTTTCAAAAATATGTGCAAGCTTGCAGGGCGGCACGAAGTGACGAGCTGTGAGCTTGTAGATCTGCTATTTTTGAGAACCACGGTTCTAAACCAATGTTCTAAATCTTAAGAGTTTTCTGAAAAACCTATGTTGCCATGTATAGCTAAAAATCTAAAATGACACAGGTAGTCGTTTATAATAATCGTGAATCTTCCCGTTGGTGTGATATTATTACCTCAAAACCTTTCTCTTGATGAAGTTCCTCCCACTATGTGCCTGTCCTCCTGCGTCTCTGTCTGGGGTGGATGTCTGGCTGAAGGTGTATCGGGTGTCTGTTGGGCCGGGCTCCACCTCTAGACTGATGGGAGCTGATGAGGGCCGTGTGGACTTGGGAGCCACTGAGTGCTGAGCGTAAGAGTCACCGTATCCATCCATCCTGGTCCCATTGTATTGATTCTGACAGGGCATAAGTACCTATGTAGGGTGGGAATAATACAGTTTATCAATAGAGGTGTAACGATACAGTAACTGCATCGACGCGTCGATTTTAATTTCAGCTATCCAACAATATCGATATGTAAACAGAAAAATATCGTATCGTTTGACTTTGTATCCAATCGTTATGCAATGCAAATGGAAGGGAAGAGAATAGAGCACCGAAGTCTGACTGACGTAATTTCCGCATCCTACCAGGGTCACATCTTTTTTTCCTCCATTCAGAATTCCCATAAACATGTTTAATATTGCGTTAAATAAGAACTGTGTTCCAAAAATCGAATGAGCCCGGCAGTTTGACTCATATGGATATGAAGCATCAACTGACTGTGAGAAAACGCTAACGTGGCCAAATTAGTTACATTTTCGCGAGAAACAGGCTTTATCAAATATGAGTGACTGACTATCGTAAACGATACAGAGCCACCTACCCGATAATATCGCCGGGACAGTTTGTTTATTTTTGGACCACAATTCTTATTAGACGATTCTAAGATGACCCAATGTTATTCTCCATAGAGAAATTACTTCTGTGGCCCAGGGGATGAACGAGTGACGTCAGGACTTCGGTACTCTATATTGAACCTTTGAAACAACCCTTGGACATAGTTATTAATACAGTTGACAAAAAAGGTGACAAAAAGGTCTGTTTATGCAGCCTGTTTTTGCAGTTTTGCTATGGGCAGTTCTGCTCGTTTTCCCTGCTCATATGTGTGGCTTTCATAGTGTGACACGCTATGCACAATCTATACTTCACCACGTCACCTGTCAAAATATTCACAATTTGAATGATACCAATCCCCCCCCCCCCAACGACAAATGAAGTATATTAAAACAAAGAGCAAACAACAAAGGTTCCCCAGACAAACAACAAAACTATTAATGCACATTAAATTCATACAGGCTGGGCAAGTTCAATGATGACTAGTACATACCTGTCTTTCTTGGTCTGGATTACCAGGATGCAAGAAGAACCCATCACCAGGGTCTGCAATATAAGACTGATTAACTGTGGAGAGAAAGATAGCAGTCAGATTACTACAACAAAAATGAATTTTAACTTCCCTTTATTATAATGTTACATAGTATTGTACCATTTCCTCCCTGAGGACCGACATTATTAACGGAATCTTACAGCACTTGGTAACTTTAACAATGTTTTGACAAGAAAGCTTGCTTTGCGTTTCAACATTGAGCTTATTTAAAACAAATTTGGATGGATGGTTTCCAAACTTGAAAGGTACACATTATCCTAATGATATATACATGAAAAGGCTGTGGTGAAACTAGATCATGGGAAGTTGTTCCTCAAAGCAAACATCTAAACCACAACCTAACCATTAGATGAGATGTTTATACCGCGTGGTCAGCTCCATAAATTAGTTATTACCTCAGTCAAACCTTATCATTCTGTTTTACAACAATTGCTTTGCTTCTACCATCTTCTCCACCCAGAATAAAGATGCTGTACAAATATGATTGTAAGTTACTAGCCTTCAATCAAGACTATCAGATGTATTTTATCGAGTCTGACTTTTGCTTTCGTATCATAGATACGAAAGCAAAAGTCAGACTCGATAAAATACATATATGATAGTCTTGATCCAAGGCTAGTAATTTACAATACAGCAGTGTTGATTTTGTCAACTAAAACTATGACGAAAAATGTTTGTCGACTACATTTTTCACTGATGAAAACTAGATACACTAAATAAAAACATAGCTACGATGACTAAAGCTAATAAATATATTGACAATTTCGTCAATAAATAAAAATGTGACTAAAATGTTAGTGAGGGACTAGTGGAGAAGAGATCCAGTAGAACTAAAAGACAAGTCATTTTATGTTTGGTTGCGCTCAGGTGTTGAACTCTGAAAATGCTATTTTCAGCATGCAACCAAGTGTAAAATCATCCATTACGACGCCATCAAGGCACCGCCAACATAACATTTTAGTCGACAAAATCAACTGTAGATTTAGTCGACTATAATCTTACGGTATTTAGTCGACTAAAACTAGACAAAAACTAAAACATTTCGGATGACTAAAATATGACTAAAACTACATGGAATGTTATTCAAAAGACTATGACCGAAACTAAATCAAAAGTTGCTGTCAAAATCAACACTACAACACAGACACATACCTTTTTCCTTGATGACCGCAGGAGGACTTGGCTGGGATGAGACTGTGTAGGAGTTCAGTTCAAAGGATGATGACTCATCGTGGGTCTTTGATTTCTCATGTCGTATCAGTTCATCGAGATCTAAAGATTACAGATTGAGAGACAGCGTTGGGTGTTCTTCCACTGTCCTCCTCAGCCCACACAATATGCATGTTGCACCCACGTTTAAGAGTAGATAGAGTGATACAAAGGCGGATATTTTTGGGGTGGGCAGTCCCTAAGATGACAGACCCATTTAATAATTAATACCTAAATATATATATATATATTTATACAGTATATAAGAAAAGAAAAAGACAGATATATTGATCAGTGGTTCTTCTCAACCTGTGGGTCGGGACCCCCACATAATTTATTTATTTTTGTTGGGGGAGGGGGGGGTTCCCACATGACAGTGAAGTGACAATTTAAGGACCTTTTATTGAAAGAAAAAGACCATTACTGCATCAAGTAATCAACAAACTATACTATAAAAACGGGTCAAACATTGGCCAAATTATATAAGAAATAGGCAAAAAAATCGGAAAATATTTTCACAATATTTATCTGTGGAACCGAGTCAAACAATGTCTCAACTCTTACAATTCCAAGTGCTTGTCGGGGTGGGGGGTCCCCAGTTCAAATATGATTATTTTGAGGGGTCCCCAGTTCAAATATGATTATTTTGAGGGGTCGCGGCCTGAAAGGATTGAGAAGAACCACTGATATAGATTATAATCTACCAACCTCGTTTGAATTGACGCAGTCGGTGCTTGGGTATGTCCCTGTACCCCAGAGAGGCCAGTTGATGCTCTATCTCCTCTTCAGAGAAATCCAGAATGTTGTCCATAACACTCTCACACACACACACACACACACACACACACACACACACACACACACACACCAGACCTCCTCCTAGACACACACACACACACACACACACACACACACACACACACACACACACACACACACACACACACACAGTTACACACCTCCTCCTAGCATTACACTGTTACAGGAAATGAGCAGTGGTGGAAAAAGTACTCACATTTTTTACTTAAGTAATGTAGAAATACTCTGTTACAAGTAGAAGTCCGCAACAAAAAATGAACTTGAGTAAAAGTACAAAAGTATTGGTATCAAAATGCAATTAAAGTACCAAAAGTAGAAAGTACTCATTACACAGAATGTCCCATTTCACAAGTTTTCAAATGTATAACATCTTTTGAAAAAATATCTACAAGCTCACGATGCGACGCATTGTCAGCTTGTAGATCTGCTATTTTCAAATGGTCGAAATGTACATAGGGCTGAAGTGGTTAATGTATGTTTTGTAATAATAATCAAAACCTAAGGTTTTCAAATAATTCTAGTGGAGTAAAAGAACAATATTTGCCTCTGAGATGTAGTGGAGTAGAAAGAAGTAAGAGTAGAAGAAGGAGAGTAAAACCCTACTCTCCTTCAAAACTGCCCTAAAAGCTTCAGGTGGCTGCAATTCAAAACTGGCCACTGTAAAAGTCATAACCTTACTGTACACATATTTTTGTTTTTTTAAACTGTTTATATGATGTTCTGCATAGTAGTGTATATCTGTCTGTCATTTAATGTCACTATGAATTGAGTTCATGGGGACCCCATCTGAAACAAAAAAGTACTGAACATTGGAAATACTCCAGTATAGTAAAACATACCTCAAAAAGTACAGTACTTGAGTACATGTACTTAGTTACTTTACACCACTGGAAACGAGCCGTTAAAGAACCAAACCACAGTCAATTCATGAATTGTGAATGCAGCAAGGTATCACTGCTTCAAGGACAGAGACAGAGTAACAGAACACCTTTAATACAGGTTAACGTGATATCTGATGTCTTTCTACCAACCACACTATCCTAACGTTACCTTTAAACCCCAACGAAGCTAACAGCTAGCAGCAATGAAGCTAATCTACTGTGTTGTTGTTGGGCTAGAAGTTAAAGTTCCAAAACAACCGCTTTGTTGTGTCAAAAGTCCTATTTATATATGATGTTTGATGGGTTTGTATCCTACCTTTAACACAGACGGGTTGGTGAAGGTATCTAGTAATACGTTAGTCCATAAAACACAGCAGAGCTCCAGTGTTGTTTACAATAATAAAATCCAACACCAAGACAACAACACTGTTATAGCCGTTTGAAAGGGACGCCCTGGTCAGGGTTGCCAGGCAAGCCTAAAAAGAAGCGATTTAGGCCAGTGAATCTCAAACCTTTTCATATCAAGGACCACCTAATCTCCCCAAACCCAAAATGTATTTGGCCGCGGACCCCCATCTGAACATGTTTTGTGCCAGGGACTAGGGATCCCCATGAAGCAAAGATTTGAGTTGGCGTTAAAAATATATATATTTGAAGATTTTTCAAGATTTTTCAAAAACAGCAGATCTACAAGCTTGTAGCGCGGCACTCGGTGTCGCGATATGAGCTTGCAGATCTTCTATTTTTAAATAGCCCAAGTATAAAAGGTTGGTTAAAATGACTGTGAAGCCATGTTAACACATTTTGCTGGGGACCCCCTGGAACCCCTCGACGGACCCCCGACCTCACTTTGAGAACCAATGGACTAGGCCACATGGGTCTATTTGAAAATAGCAGATCACCAAGCTTGTAGATCTGCTATTTCCACAAAAAAAGAATAAAAGAAAGAAAAAAGGAATGTTATTAAACAACACAAATCTTGTACGGGGTTCTTGGGCAGTGGCACCAAATACATATTATTCTGGGGGTCCTTGACGCGTTATTATGAATCCCACGCCGCGTCCTGGATTTAGACCCGCCTTACGTGTCTGATTGGCTCCCCGGCAGGCATAGTTTTACTGAGGTTAGGGTTAGGGTTAGGTTTAGGCATAGTCTTACTGAGGTTAGGGTTAGGGTTAGGGTTAGGTTTAGGCATAGTTTTACTGAGGTTAGGGTTAGGGTTGAGGTTAGGTATAGGCATAGTAGCAAAAACGAGAACTGTCAATCACAGCGACTACTGACCAATCACAGCGCCCGCTCAGCGGGTTTGCCACGACGCGGTGTGGGAATCATAATAACGCGTCCTTGACATGAAAATGTTTGAGAACCACTGGTTTAAACAACAATAGGAAACAAGCCCCAAATAAGCAACTACACTTTATCGTTTCAAATATTTTTATTTTATATTTTATTGTGAAGCACAGGAGGATACAAATATACAATTTCTGTTCAAGTATATGGATTGCTTCCTTTTACCCCCAAAAAAACAAACAGACATACACACAAAACAGCAACTACACTATAGAAAAAAGCCCCAAAAAACTCAACCCGCAACTACCAGTTTTACAAGCGACTTTACAGAAAAACAAGCCCAAAGTCGCTTATAATAAGCAGACATGGCAACGTTGGCCCTAGTCATGTCTTTGCGGATGTGTGCTGCTGTGTTGGTTTAGAAACAGCGCCCACGTGTGTTTTGGAGAACCGTAAAAGAATCTACTACTATAATCTAAAGCAGAAATGCATTTATTTTGCATTTAAGTTAAGTTACTTACCCGGTTGCCCCAAATGTTAACTAGTGGTCCGGAGTCTTTGTAAAATATATTAGTCCGTATTTTTCCGTCTGTGGCCGATTCTGTCGGAAGTTTCCAATGGGCGGTAGTCACGGGGCGCATCCGGTGAAAGCCGGAATTACACTCAATGTAAACAGGAAGTAAACGAGTGGGGAAAATGGCGTTTGGCCACAGACGGGATTAAAACGCATGTCCATTGAAAGATACGGACTAATACATTGCACAAAAACTCCGGACCGCTAGTTAATATTAGCCCAAATTGCCAATATGAAGCACCTTATATTTTGCATTGTACATGTACGGAGAAGTATGGGCTTTACTGAAAGTCCAGGGCATTCTGGGGGGGTTGTTGCTAAGACGCTCGTAGCAATAAAAATGTCAAAATACATCAAATACATCTACGATAGTCTTGATATAAAGCTATATTAGGCCTATATATGTGCAAAAGTATAGAGGGTATGCGCATGCTTAAAGTGAATGGCACATCGAGTGGCAAAGCAACATGCAAAGTGAGTTTAACATTGTTTAATGTTGTTTAATGCAATCAGATATGACTTTTCTGTTTGGATGCATGGGCTGTCAAGGCCAGAAAGTATTTTTTTGACACTCAGTAGTCATTCCTGCATAACTTCCGGGTTTGATGATGATTGATGTCACACGCATATCCTCTATTGTAGAAAATATGGACTTTTTCTACAATACAGTATTTTAAATACAAAAATACAAGACATGTGGGCACAAGGACATCTGGGCACCAAAACCATCTGGGCACTAGGGACATGTGGGCACCTGGACGAGTGGGCACTTAGGGGTGGATTTAACTGGGCACCTGGAGAGGTGGGTACCAAAACCATCTGGGCACCTGGACAAGTGGGCATCTGAATTTGGGTTCGTGTCCACAAGTGTTTTTCTTTACTTTACATAGCATGCTTTTTTGTTGGTATAATTGATATTTAACCCACTGTTCTTTTCCTTCTATTTTTTAACAGTAGGCTACTAATTTTGATCTATTGTTTTAACAGTAGGTTACTATTTATCTCCATTTTTCTATTTTATTTGTATTAGTTTTTTTTTAATTAATAATAATAATAAATGTATTAGTGTTATTATTTTATATTTAACAGTAGGCTACTATATATTTTTCTATCATTTTATAGTGTACTGTTTAGCTATGTTTTCTCTATCTTAACATTGATCATTTGGCAAATCTTTTGGTATCTTTGATTATTTTTGGTATTTTACTGTTTTCCCAATTTGTTCTATATTTTTTATTTATTTAGTAGCCAATAGTTTGTTACCCCCTTTTTCTCCCCAATGTAGTCGTTATGCCAATTCACTCCTCCCCACACACATTTCTGTGTTGTCACTGCTGTTATAACCTACTGACTCACCTGCCAGTGAGGAGCCCCCACCGGGAGGACGTAGAGCCTTCGTCCTACTCCTCCCGCCCAACACTCCCTGCTGACACTGTGCCACCTGAGCACCCAATTTGACCTATTTTTTAGCACTACTTGTATTTTGGCAAATAAACACTTATATTGTGCTTTTGAGCTCGTTGTTGTGTTGTGTTTGGGGGTTTAAAGAACAGTGGGTTAAATATCACTTACCAACAACAAAGCAGCATGTTATGTAAAGTTAAAAAACTCTTATGGACACAAATCCTAATTCAGGTGCACACTCATCCAGGTGCCCACATGTCCCTATTGCCCAGATGGTTTTGGTGCCCAGTTGTCCTGGTGCCCACCCAGGGGCGTCAATTGGGTATGGCAGGCTATTGCAGCTGCCATACCCTGGCTCCAGGGGAGAAAAAAAAAAAGAGTACTTTTTTTGACAATAAATCGGGAAAATCAGGCAAAAATAAGAATTAAATAACATAACCCTAACCTAACCCGAATCCTAACCCTAAAACCGAAATAAAGTAACCAAAAACTGGAAAAAAACGAACTCAACCCGCCCAGAACCGCACAAAAATTGGGGGTGACCTCATGCACGCGCGCTGTGCGCGCGTGCATGAGGTCGCGTGCATGCTGCCATACCCTAGCTTTTGCTGAACTGACGCCACTGTGCCCACCTCTTCAGGTGCCCAGTTATCTCCACCCCTAAGTGCCCACTCGTCCAGGTGCCCACATGTCCATAGTGCCGAGATGGTTTTGGTGCCCAGTTGTCCTGGTGCCCACCTCTCCAGGTACCCACTCATCCAGGTGCCCAGTTGTATGCCCAGTTGGCCCCAGTCCCTAGTGCCCAGGTTTTGGTGCCAACCTGTCGTGTTACCAAATAGAATACCCCAACAAAAGCTGAAACGTGAATTCTCCCATGGGGATTAGGGATTATTATTATTATCATCATCATTATCATCAAATACAATTTGACTAATTGAGTAATTTGCATGGTATATTCCCAGCAGTGTAGGTTTTGGCACTTTTATTTAATTTCTGCTGGATATTATGGAATAAGAGGCCAGGGCAAATAACGGGTCCATTTGGTTCCATATTGTACACCGTCAGAGACACGTTTATATGGGGTCCTCCTTGAAATTAAAAAAGCTTGAGAACCAACCACTGTCCACTGGTTTAGGGTATTTATAAGAAGTAGGCCTAATGCTAGAAGATTAGAAGAAGCCCACCCTCCCTCGTGTAGAAACTCACTCCCCCAGCAGCACGCACCTTCAGTCCCTCCTCCAACCACTGTGTGCAGCGATGGAGCGCCTCATGAATAAACATGAGTGTTTAATAGTACATCGTACCTTCTCAGTGCACGGTGGGGTTCAGTTAGGGGGATATTGACAGGTGCTCCGAGGAACCCCAACTAATCCGGGAAAAGGGACTTTTTGCGTCTTCCCCACGTCGTTAGGAAGACCATGGCCGGCGCCAGGATCTCCCGGGAGCCTTTGTTGGTGATTTTATTGCAAATCGTCCTAATTTGCTCCGCTCAGGTAAGTGATAAATTGTTCTCTAATTCAGCTCTCTTTTTTATCAATAGTAGTTGGTTGCTTTTGTTCTGTGGGCTAGTTGTTTAGGCTACTGTATCAATGAATAGCATTATGTAATCTGCTAATTCTGGATTTAATATACATTTTACATTTTACATTTATACATACAGATAGCCAACCCTCCATCCTTGCTAAGTATATTTTTTTGAAAGGAAAAAATAACTCCACACAGGTTTCCTTTGTGTGATATCTTTAATACATTTGGAACTCAAAACAGGAATGAACGGTGTGTGTATCCTCTCATGTGGACACATGGAACCAATGAGACTAAAACAACAGTTAATCTCAGCACATGCAGTTCAGAGTTCCTCGACTATAATGGGATAGTATGCCTTTAGTTCATATTTCTTGACCTTATTATTTCTAGCACCATGACTGCTCCCACACAAAGGGACTTTGTGTGAGCTACTCTTTGCAGACCACCACACCAACCCTGGTTTGAGGATGGATTTCAGCAGAAAATAATGATTTTATTTTGGGGTTGTTTTTGTTGTTTATCTGCAGAGGGGCCCGGTTGGTCCCAGGGGTCCTGAAGGACCGGCAGGAATAGCTGGGGTACCTGGCGTAGATGGCATTGATGTGAGCTGAATTTTATTTATTATCTAATGAGATATCTATCAAAGCTGGGGTCAGTATCAACTTCAGTATAATCAAATCCAAAATAATGTCAAGACACTATTTATTAGTCAGTAATAGAGCATTAATTCACAAATATTTGATTTCTGATCATAGAACATACATGTACCGTTTTAATAGTTTGTGTTCCATTTAGTTGGTTTTGAACATTCCACTTCCTGAATGGTTTAAAATAAAAAATGTCAGTGACACCAGCTTTGTTATTTATGACCATTATGTCTTCACTGCTTCATTCTATTTCCCTAAATATTTCACTTAAGAAGTAACATCACATGCATTACATTTGTAATATTTTTTTCAGGGTGAGAGAGGAGAAGACAACTTTGTTGAAGGCGGACCTGTGAGTGGAATTCTTTCCCTGCATTATTAATCTCACATGCATGAACAGATATGATAACTACTTACTGTGGAGTTAATTAATATGTTTGTTTTCACCACTAAATGAACATTGTGATTCCAGGGCCCGGATGGTGATAATGGCAAAGACGGAGTTCCTGGCACAGCGGGCCTCCCAGGCGCAGACGTAAGTTAAACACCAGGGTAACAACCTGAGAAATCAAAACTAAGAAATTTCTAAACCAGTATGTTTTCTATTCTAAAAGGCAATTTGGTAAAGACTGTACATGTTGCACTCAACCAGTCTTAACCAACCATTGTAATGGATAAGAAAGTCATTCTATTAGTTAACTGTAGTAGGGGGGAGTGGGGGAGGGGTGATAAAAGATTGTGTTGAATCACTGTAGTGTCTGAAGGACTCAAGATATGCACATCTACGACTGGCAAAAGTAGTTTATCTTGGCCGCAGAGCAAAAGAGTTGAGGAAACATGTCCCCTGAAAAAAACAAAGTCTTGAATACATCAATATTTAGGTGAGTGAGTAGAGTGTGCCTCAAATAGCTTCCTGACAGAAACAGAAGTCTTTTTGTATAAGGCAGGGGGGTGCTGGGCCGGCGGGGTGGGGGTTCAACTGCCCAGGGATGGCTGACAGGAAAGAGCTGTATGCTGCTAAAGGCTGGCTGTGCAAAATGGACCCAGTGTGTGCAGGCTGCTGCACCCCATACCTGGTGTGTGTGCTGATGGTCCTGGGTACAGACAGACAGCCTGGTTAAAATGAATAAGCAGCTGGACAGAAGTGGTGGACAGGATCAGTGTGAACTGCTGTGCAGTACAGATAAAGGTTTTGAAATAGACTAAAACATATATTATGTATAATTTGATGGACATGTTGGTCCATGGCATCCTGCAATACAATACATGTACAACATGCTTCTTTTTCTTTTACTTTAGGATCCCCAGTGGTAGTGGGGGGCCTATCCTTGGCAATATTAGTGCTGTGTTGTAAGAAAACTGTAATCTCTGAATGTTTAATTTGAGGTGTTTTCTCGTGCTCTTTGGCTGCTAAGACCTCTGAATGGTCAGAATGCAAGGCAAAAGTTGTTAATATGTGGTGGTTGATGGGGGAGGGCCTGTGGAAAGGGAACCGCCCTCTTTCACAATATACTGCTGTGTCTTCATTCATCTCTTACACTGTGATGTGTAAATGTGAAAGACTTGAAAGAGATTGTAGATCTGCTATTTTCGCTGTTTTTGAAGATATTATGAAAATGTTCTTAACATTTTGGCCTATAATTTCATGTCCAAAATATAGATGGCAGGTTGAAAGTGGTTAAGGATAAACCAATCTCTGGAAATTCCAGTGGTTTATACAGTCAATAAGCTTCTCCGACTTACTTACTTACTTACTTAATTGAAATGTCATTCACATTTGTTGTCTCATATGAATTCCAATATGAATTCCACAGCAATAAAATAAACAGAAGAAGCTTAATTCTGTCAAGATATTAAAAGTCACATGATGTAGTCACAGTCTCAGTCACGACCATTAGGTGGCAATGAACACAGAAGTAGGGTGCTTAATATGACCTTTCTGTTCTTTTATATGTAGTAGTGCAGTACAGTTGTCAGAAGGGTATTATGACACCAGTACCTGACTGTTGTCAGAGTATTTGGAGGGTAGTCTATGACAGTGGTTCCAAAACCTTTTAGCTTGAGACCCAAAAGAGAAAATAGCAGATCTACAAGCTCTACAAGCTTGTAGATCTTAGCAGCTATTTTCACTACTTCTTAAGTATTTCTTTCCCTTTAAGGATTATTTTGAAAAAGGTTTGAATTTGTTTTTAACATATGACACATTTAGAATCTTTTGGGACTTTTTTAATAAATCTTGTGAAATAACAAAATTTAGGAATAGGGGTATGTTAGGACTTACTATAAAAATGTGTCCGCGGCCCACATATGTGTCCCGACCCAATGTTTGGGAAACAATGGTCTATGACATCAGTACTGTGCCGTCAGTGCTGTGATGCCAATACTGTGAGGTCACCGGTCAGTAATCTTTATTACTGACCTGACTAACTATGAAGCACCAACTTGGGGATATCTAGATGGGCATAAAAGGGGTGTGACAGACAGACAGACAGACAGACAGACAGACAGAGAGAGATTTATAGATAGATGTTCCCATCCTATTGACAAAGAGGTAGACGTCGTACTGTATGTCACTATCCCTCACACAGTTGGCTCCTTGTTGCTCTTACTTTTGTTTCATTTTTATTGGGATGTTCTTGGCATGTATTATAGAAAAAGCATACCGGGAAAATGAGCGTGCACACGTTTTGCATGAACTGAAGGCATGAAATTATAGCAAATTAGCCAGCTGTGACAGTATACATAGGCTTTGGTCAGTCCTGAATGTAAACGTGTACAATGGGCTTTATCAAATGATTCTGACCTGCATAGTCATCTATTCCTGTTTTCTTTGACCCTTTTTTCTCCCAGACAAATCCTTCCATTTCATTCAATTAGAGGTTGCTGGGCTAATTCAGTCATGCAGGTTTAAATGTCCCAAGGCATTGGAATTAGATTTGAGTCTTGAAATTGCTCCAATTTAAAAGGGGATGAAATCCTAGGCTGATTTTGTAGCTTGTTTTTCAGTTCAGGATAAAAGCTACAGCAGGGTAAAAAAAATAATGGCAGGCTGCATGAGACTGACCTTATAGTACATCATGATGTAAGCAATGCAATTATAAATTGTATTAGCTGCAACTGTGTTGTTTACTACCCTGCCAAGTGTATAACCTACTGTAGCTTTAAACCTGAATTGGAAAACATCATCAAAATCAGCCAGGGTTTCATGTGCCTTTAAGTTCACTGCTTGTTACTTCATTTGGCCTCTGGTCAGGTGTTTTTGAAATGGCTTAATAGGCTCTATGCACAGCAGCCATTTTGGCTTCTTCTTACTTCCTTCACAGGTGTTACCAATGATACTAATGAAGGCTCTGTTCCATTCTGGTCAAACAGAGTCAGGGTGCTGATATTGTCCATGTTGGCTCACTAGAAATACTAGTGGGTCTCAAAGTGTGGTCCAGGGACCCTCATGGTTCCTTGAGAGGGTGTATCTCTGAGAGTTATGGGGGTCCTTGAAATTAAAAAGTCTGAGAACCACTGTGCTACACTAAATGGAACAGAGCCTTCATTAGTGTCATTGGAAACACCTGTGAAGGAAGCAAGGAAGGGGCCCAATTTCTTTCCAATATGGCTGCTGTGCATAGAGCCTATTCAGTGAGCAGTTAATGTGAGGCTGTGGAGCAGTTCATTTTAACTCAGAACTTGTAGGCCTATATTTAGCTATACCTTCTAATTATTTCTTTCAGGCCGCATTTGCTATTGACTTTGATGATGAAGTATACCCTACTTCATCATCAAATTTTTAATTAATGGGACCTATCCTAGCAATTGAAAGAAGCCTTTAAGCCTCTGAAAGCATAAATTATTCATGACGAAGGATTTCTAAGGTAATAAAATCAAGTGTAAAGTCCAATCCCCATTGTAATCCCCACCTGCTAGGCAATTAATGAGAACTGCAGGGAATTTGGCACTTCCTTATTGGCTTCATTTTAAAAACTGGATGCTAATGTGTTTTTTGTAACAAAAAAACACATCTTGCCTGTAATTGAATGCAATTACAGGCAAGGGGTATGGCATATCAAAACCATGTTTGACAGTCAGTGTCTCCGCCAGGCCGAAGGCGTGGCAGAGACTATGTTTTGCACCCTGTCCGTCTGACTGTCCGTCCGTCCGTCCGTCCATGTATCCATGTGTGTGTTTTTATATTACTCCTACAGATTTTGACCAAACATCATGCAAATGGGTACACAGTATCTCTATAGTCATTGAACCAAACGTGTCTTTCAGATTTTTCAGATATTCCATCCTGATTGTCTAAGATTGGCTTCCAAAGTTTGCAGGAGCGTTCTGTTTTGAACAAAATGCCTCAAATAAGGAACGCAGCGTGTGATTGCCGTGAAACTTTGCATGGACATTCCCACTAGGCCGAGGAAGTACACATTATCTCTAGTCATGTGATCAAGATGGATCTGTCCGATTCTTCATATTCCATCAACATTGCTGGCCCACAATAACCTACCTGACCTGGCGGAGACCTGTGCTGCGAGGAGCCCTTCTTCTAGCTGTCACATGATTCACGACACCATTTGTGCCACCACAGGACACCATTGTGATCAGAAAATCACATTTCAACAACAAACATTGACATTTGTAGCATTTGTGGTTCCCCTTGCTGGTTGACATAAAATTACTTGTAGAGGCCCCTCAATATGAGATTCAAATTTGGGCTGGATCGGACGCTGCGTTCAGGATTTGTGGCAATTCTTGCTAAATGGGCCCCTCCTGCAAATGTTGGAAGTCAATCGGAATGGAATCAGAAAAAAACAGACTGATACATCTTGATCACATGACTCCTGAGATATTGTGCACCGGTTCGCGTGAGTTCTGGACAAAATCTGTATGAGTAGTAGCAAAATATGTGTTTAGAAGTAAACGCAAAATGGTGGAAAATCTCGTCAGGTAGAAATGGTCCTATATGGGGAGTTGCATCATAATCCTTTTTGATTGTACAACATGGTTCAAGAGTTATAGGCCAAAATGTTACATCACACACACACACACACACACACACACACACACACACACACACACACACACACACACACACACACACACACACACACACACACACACACACACACACACACACACACACACACACACACACACACACACACACACACAGACGGATAGGGGTCTCCGCCTCTCAAAGGTTCCCTCATTTTACAGAAGGATAGAAGGATTATTTTGGTTGATGTATTGATATACCTGCTGGTTGTATGATGTTTGGTTTATTAGAAGATGTATTCAGAGTATTGATCATTCATTTGTCATTTTTGTCATTTTTGTGGTGCCACAGATAGAAACCCCATTCATTTTTCCCATAGAGATTTCCGAAAATATTTATAAAAATCATTTTGAGCCCTGGAAGAAGCCATCCAGGCTAAAAAGATATTTGGGTATTCATTAAATATAGGCTTAATAAATATTCAAATATTTTTTGAAATCTCTTTGATTGATTGATTGAATACTTTATTAGCAGTTTGTTAAAACGTTTTTTTTTACAATGATTGTTAAAATGATAACACAAAAAAAGCCCTAGGGGCTTGTTTCCATTGTGGTCCTCTATGGGGAAAAATGATAGATTTTCTATCTGTGGCACCACAAAATGGTGGCAAAACTGCTATGCCCTATGGTGGGGAACTTTTGTCAACCCGTGTGATCTGGCCAATACAATGCCAAGCTACAGCTGACCAATCAGCGCAGTTTCACAGTGCACTGAACTGAACTGCCACTGTGAGCATCCTCACTGCTGAAGGAACTAACAATGTCAAACATGGACAAGACTCCATTGGTAGAATTACTGTCTGAAGAGACACTGGAGTAGGCATGGGATGATAATAGTTATTATCGTTTATCGTGATAAAAAAAACGCTCACAATAATCATATCACCGGAGGTTTTAATTTATCATTAAATTGTCCTCCGTCATACACTAGGATGAATTAGCTTTTGTTGAGAATTCAGTTCCACTTAAACCCTCTATGCTTGATAAAACTGACCTGTAAAGAGCGCATTGGTACGCTCTTATTTCACTCTACAAAAGTCAATTTGAGCCCCCCCGCCCCCCCCCCCCCACACACACACACACACACACACACACACACACACACACACACACACACACACACACACACACACACACACACACACACACACACACACACACACACACACACACACACACACACACACACACACACACACACACACACATACACACACACACACACACACACACACACACACACACACACACACTCACACACACACACACACAGGTAGAGAACCACTGCTCTAGGGCAGTTACTCATTTGTACTATTGGGCGTATTCATTTAAAAAATGAAAACATTATTTTCCCCCAATGTTGGTTTTGTTGACGTGTTGTGATTTTGTTTTCTCTTTAGGGACCTGTAGGACCCTCCGGAGATCCTGGCGCAGATGGTGCAATAGGGGCAAAAGTAAGTTGAACATTATCGCCTACTGTGAAGGCCAATATGGAATAGTTCACTGTCAAAATGTGTGGATTTTAATCAATGTGTGAAATTAACTGTGTTGATCGTTTTGATTACATGCAATACCGGCTGAGAAATGACATTTTCTGTCCCATTCTGAACATGGCGCTTTGCCGCCTGGTCCTCTAATACCCATATTTCTCCTGTGTGTGTACATCTGTCTGTATGTCTGTGGGCAAATTAACTTGATAATGGGCTTGCAGATTTTCATGAAACCTGGAGGCAATGAATTGGCGTGTGAGGAACTGGAACAAAAATATTTTTACTCTTATCTTACCATCTACAAGATGTAACAATAAGATGTGTAATGTAATTCATTATTTTTCACTGTATATATATACACATACGTGATTTTTTTCCTCTACAAATGTGTCCTTTTACCCATATAATCATAAGGAGCAGTGAGCAGCTACTGTGCCGCGCTCGGATTACCTTTTAGGGTTGAAAGGGTCAAAGGTCACAGACAAAGGTCAAGATCAAAATGATCATATCCCAGGGACAGACACACAGGCATCAATCATGAGGATGTCCCACACCAACCTACATGGACTTACTAAAGAAAGATGCAGAAGGGAGGAAAGTACACCAGATGTATGGAGGATCAAGATGACTTGAAATGGCGCTGGAGGGCTCGTCCGAGGATGACCAACAGAGAGAGAGAGAGGAGAAGGGACACTTGTAGGGAGTTGGAATCGGGCTGGGTTTGCACCACTAGGTTCATTTAACTTACGTTTTGTTTGCAGGGTGAAACTGGTGAGGCTGGAGAGGCTGGAGAGATTGTAAGTTGCACATATTATCCTGATTTAAGTACTGCATATACTGTTAACCAAAGTTTCATCATCAAAATGTTCGTCGATCATAGTGTGGCTCTGTGGTACATTGTGCTCCGTGGTCTAGGAAATTATTGAATCTTAAGATTATCATTTTGGAAACAACTCCAGGTTATTGTTCCAATCATTTATGAACCTCATGTATTTGTCTTTAGATTTTCCCCTTTATTTGTTACATTCAGCTTTTTTACTTGTATTGATTTATCTTGTGAGTGGCAGTTTTTTCTTTACATTTAAAGGGTTGTCTGTTCACAATATCCTTATATAGAGCTATATAGTAATAAATACAAGTAATAATTACATTCATACAACAGTGTTATTTGTTAACAGGTCTCTCTCCTTTTTATAACATTTGTTTCCAACACACACATTCAAACGATCCTTCATTATATCATGCTTACCATGATTTGTCTCCTGTCTCCCACAGGGCGAGGGAGCTGACGGTCTCGATGTAAGTACTTCCTGGATATTTGTGTCACTCTTTTAAAGATAAATTCTATCCATGCAGCATTCAAAGTAAAATACACTAATAAAGAAATGTTGCCTTCATTGCAACAGCAAGACGACTCATCAAACTTTCTTGTTTCTTTGCTTTTTGTTTCCAGGGTATTCCTGGTACAGATGGGCTTCCAGGTGAACTTGGCAAAGTTGGATCTCCTGTGAGTAATTGAAATTAGCACATCAGTGTTATCAATACAACCCTTTTAATTAGAGTATTTGTAAATCTTTGTCTCAATTTCATTACATGATGAAAATTTTACTGTTCATAGTACTTTTTATAGTATTAATTAAACAGGTTTTCATTTGACTCATGATCGCTTTACAGGGAGCAAGAGGAAAGAGAGGTCCAGTTGGTCTTCCCGGCACCGCTGGGCCCAGGGTAAATATCATAACTATGTCTGTAAAACTGTCAGAGATGCTGCCACTACGCAACCCAACAGAGTGGCCCATCAACCACGTTTTAATGCATGAAAACGGAGGGCAGAGCTGTTTTCTGTTCTGCCAAGTTCAAGTCAAGTTACAAATCATTTGAGACAAGTCCAAGTCAAGTCACAAGTCCTGAATTTTGTGATGTACAGTAAATCCTACTCAAGTTTAAGTTTCATATCTCAAGTCAACCCATGACTTGCCTGCAAATCATGGGTTAAAACTTATGATTTGTAGGTAATTCTGGACACAATGGAAAACCTTGAGCTTGACTCCAAAACCGTGTTCCAGTGGTGTAGTCTAGTTTCTTTTGCTGTGGGTGTACCTCAGGGGCACAGGATTGTACTAGGAAGTGGGGGGACTCTAACGTGAATATAAGATAACGGGAACATTTTGTGATGTGGTGGGCCTGGTCTGGGGGTGAACTGGGCTCTTTTGCGAAGCATTACCTTTGGATATTTAATTAAGTGTCCTTCTATGTTGTCTTAGTAAAGTATTATGTTTAATTACGCATGCATGAGGTGGTTCACTGCTTCTGTTTTAAAGACTAAAACATGCTACCACAGAAAATAAATACAGTATAACAAATGTTTAGGCCTATGTGGTTCTTAGTTTCTGGGAGGGATTATTAGTTTACAAACACACAGTTGTTACATATGAGACATGACTGAAACAAATATTGTCTTCCCATTCTGCTGTCTTTTGTATTGGTGTCTCTTCCCGAACTCAATCTCAGTAAGTTTGTCTCATATGGTCTCTCATTATCGGTGATTTAAACGTACAGTAGTTGTAGCAGCCGGGGACGGTACTTTAATTAGCTCCCACCCGTTGATATGCAACCAGGGACAGGCCATTCATGTTAATTTGCGCTGTGCCAATCCACTATTTGTTGGGTTTCACATTCAAACCACCAATTCTACAGTGATTGTTTTCGGCGAGCATAATGAATGTGTTTTGCGCCTCCCCCTGGGTACACAGGACCTGGTTCATTTTGCAGTGATATTTCAGACTTTTTTTTAACTTTCTCATTGTATACACACATTGTAGCCATTGACCATGAATACGGTATACACCAAATGTATGAGCTGCAGCTACTTAAGAGAATTCCAAGCAAGCCCAAGCTGTTTTTTATTGTTTCTTTCCTAGGGGCCTCCAGGCGTGTGGGATGGGGAGGACCTGGTGAGTTTGACCCAAATGTAGTTATGGTCTGTGTCACTTTGATGTATTTAAGTGTGAATCTCAGGAAATGGCATGATGAACCAGATTCAAATTAATGACATGACAACTGTGGTCTGTGCCCAATGAGCCACCCGTACTTCACGTGTTCCTGAAATTATGTTTTAGATTCCCCAATTCCCACACATTTGTAATACCAGCAAAACATCATGATCATCATGATGATGCTAAGATGGCAACGTTTCCAACACAGCACAATTCATTGTTAGTTTAACAGTGAGAGTGTACAAAGCTAACACTGAATATTTTGCTGTGTACACTTAAAAAGTGAAAGTTGTTTATACAGACCCCTTGGAATATTGGAATGATAGCCTTTCAGGATTATTGTGGAGGACCATACACACACACGCACGCACGCACGCACGCACGCACGCACGCATACATGCATACATACATACATACATACATAAAAAGCTATTTATTGTGCTATTTATTTATTTGTGGTTTGTATTTATTTATGTATTAGTGCCAAAATGGTCCTCCATAAATGATTACCTGTTTTCAGCTTTAAAATACCAGGTTAGAATTAGGCACATTCGAAACATTTCACAGTGCTTTGGGTTGTTAAAATATTGTGGGGGTTTTCAAATATGTTGTTGTTTATGAAATGTTTTGGATTTTTTTAATGCATGCATTGACAAGGACATTACAATTACTATGCACAATAAATGTAGCACTCAAAGTACAATTTGCTTACTATATGGCTATTCTAGATACCATTTTCCTTTTGCTTTACATTATGCTAACAAGGTGAGCTACTGTCAGTGGAGCCCCCTAGTGGCAGGGCTCTTCCATGACCTCAAATAGGCTGACTTTGTGTTTTTCAGTGCCCCAATGCCTGCTCTGCAGGTCTAGCTGGATATTCTGGGCTACCAGGCATGAAAGTAAGTAAATAACATGGTTCTCAAAGTTAACTTACACCTATACAACCACAATAGAAACAAGCTTATTGCGATTATCCTTTTAGCAATATTGTATAACTGTACCTCTGTACTTTTTGCAAGCTGTTAATAAAGTATCCAATCAATCAATCAATGTTGGAATTCACACATAATAGACACACAGACACATATAAATATATATTATGGCATTGTATCTGAACATTTGTGATGTATTTTGTCCAGTTTAGCTTCATGCATTCCAGTGAACTTTGTGAAGAAATTATTTTCTTAAAAAACAGTTGATTACAAATTTTGACTTAATCGGCATGTCTTTTCTGCAATTAGGGTCACAAAGGAGCCAAGGGTGAATCTGGCGAGCCTGGAAAACAAGGGCACAAGGTAGTGTTTCACTTTCATCCTCACAAAGCACCTATCCTTATTGAGGACATAGCATGAACGCTATTTCTCGCCCACTATCATTAAAGCAGCACTACGTAGTTTAGAGGCCACTTTGGAAATGAATAACATGGCAGCCAACGTCTTTGACTTCATTACCCAAGAGTCTCTGCAAGCATGTACGGCGAGGATGCGCTGTGATTGGCCAGTCTTCGCTTTGACTGGCAGTTCTGCGTTGGTGACTTGGCAAATGCCAGGATGAAACTCATTGTCTCCCCTATACATAGTAATGTGTCTATACATGTATGGAAGGAGGATTGCTATTGCTTAAACATGTAACTTTATAATTTTGTGGGGCATAATATTCTATATAGTTGTTACATAGTTGTTACAAGTTACATAGTGCTGCTTTAATTTGCCGTTTAAAAAGTGAATAGTACAATGATGTCACCATAGCATAGGATTACACTACATTTACTATGACTGCAGTATTTCGATACTAATCAGATTAAGAAAATAATATGAATAAGACATTACCCTGTAATGCTGGTTTCTGATTAGGGCATAATCAGAGTAAGCATAATCCAATTAAGACTTTTAGTTTAATTATTTAAGGGCATTTTAGACGTGTACATCTAACTAACTATGGTTATCAGAGGTTATGTCTGTGGTGAGGCTACAACTGTCACCATGCGTAGGATTTTGAGGATGAGGGATATCATGACTTTTTTTAAATCGACGCAAACATGGCAACTGGGATTTTTCAAAATGGTTGCTGACCAAATGAAGGAAGAGAACCCTCTTGTTCAAATGCATTTGAACACATCTGTGTGCATTTGAACAAATTGTCTAAAGTGTAGAGTCAATGAAGAGCAATCATGTTTTTGTTCCCTTCTAGATGAATAAAAAAAAAGATTGGGGTGAAGTAGCATCTTCAACCCTTCTCCTGGCCATACAGTATAAGTAAATTGGAGGCATAGAGGCATACTTGCATGTAAATAAGAATATGAATGGAATTGTTCAATAATCATCTTGATCAAAATATTGTATTATCTGGAATAAGGCCAATAGACAGATTATTGCAGTCCACACTGTAAATTCAGTCAATAACAAAACATTTGGGGTTTATTTGCTTAATCGAATATTTCAACTGCAAGAGACAGAGTGTGTGGATTTTCTTTGCATAATGTGTTGTAGGAGCAATAGTCATCTCATTCTCCTGTGCAACTGTCACCAACATCACTCAGGTGTGTGAGGGACTTGCAGAATGAGAATATGCGGTGACAAATATTAACACACGTTTGGGTCGCGTTCTCTCTTTCAGGGCTATGAGGGTGAACAAGGAGAGCTGGGTGACTTGGGAGCGCAAGGACTACCAGTAAAATATTTTATTTTTTCTCAACAGTGTTATAATGCATTTTGTTTGTCTTTGTATATCTCAAACATGTTAACATGATAATCTGGTTCTGTCTCTCTCCTTCCTTCTGCTGAGTGATTTTAGGGTCAAGGTGGGCCAAGGGGCATCACAGGGATAGTGGGATCCAAAGGTGATCGGGTAAACGAGTTTACACCCCTATACTCTGACACACATTAATCTCTTGTCATACCGTGTCCTGTTTTGGAACAAAGGCGGTTGTGTACGCTGAATAACTTATTTCACAAACTTCATATCCAAACAGGGACCTCGTGGAAAGTCTGGTGATCTGGGTGGTCAGGGAATCGTGGGCGGCCCAGTAAGTTGCTTCTGTGTTTTACCGCTGTTGTTGTTGTGCCACTTTTGTTACCTCTGTCAAGCCATCTCTGCTGCTTGTCGATGGACGACCCTTAAATGGACTGTGGTCATTTTTTTGTAGGGTGACCTGGGTCAGAGAGGAGTGGTAGGCGAGACCGGGCCAGGCGGAGCACAAGTAAGTAAACGCCTCGGACAAGTCAAATGGTGGCACAGTGAGGAAAGATCCACACAAAACAATGCTAATGTACATGTAAAAGCATCGTATACATTACTGTGTCTAGTCTAGTCTTCAGACTAATATCTAAAAGCATAGCAACCATCCGCACTTAACATTGTTCTGTCAATATGTCCTCTGAGTGTAATCTATTGTGTGCATGATTATAACATGAAATATGTGCAATATGTACTTATTGTTTTGTGTATGTATGTAGTTTTAATTGTTTAATTGTGTTTAATTGTTAGTGTTGAATGTAATAAAAATCACGTCATATAGCTTTGCTGTCGGGTGGAAACCTTGTATGTCCAAAACCGTTACTTTTCAGGAAATTGATTCATCAGGAAATGGAAACATCTTTCAGAAATAGTGAAAATATTTCTGTACTGTGAATATTTCAGTACTTGTGCTCGACACTCTTGTATGATGACGTAAACGACAGCGAAATGCGGTTTCCGCTCCGACAGCAACGTTATGATCATTCTTATTGTGGTGGTATTACATTTTGATGCTTGGTGATTTTCAGGGGCCTCGCGGTCCATTTGGAATCAGGGGCGTTCCAGGGCCCAAAGGAGAGCCTGTGAGTGACACAACACAATTGTTGGTGTTGAATGTGATAAAAAAAATACATACATTTACAGCATCTATCTATCTATCTATCTATCTATCTATCTATCTATCTATCTATCTATCTATCTA
Source organism: Gymnoscopelus microlampas (assembly GCF_963454915.1). Taxonomy (NCBI): domain Eukaryota; kingdom Metazoa; phylum Chordata; class Actinopteri; order Myctophiformes; family Myctophidae; genus Gymnoscopelus; species Gymnoscopelus microlampas. Next base: position 46,777,762 of record NC_139939.1, on the reverse strand, counting down.
TCTATCTATCTATCTGTCTGTCTGTCTGTCTGTCTGTCTGTCTGTCTGTCTGTCTGTCTGTCTGTCTGTCTGTCTGTCTGTCTGTCTGTCTGTCTGTCTATCTATCTATCTATCTATCTATCTATCTATCTATCTATCTATCTATATATCTGTAACAGTGTTAACAGTGTTCAAAATAAAAAAAACAATCTGTTTGTCTGTCTGTCTTGATAGCCATCCATGGTGGGGGGGGGGGGGGGGTAGTATTTGTAGTATCTGTCTAGGACAAGTATTTGTCAATCAAACACAGATTATGTGGATTTCCCTGTTCTTTCTCTCATAAACAGGGCCTTGCTGGTCCAGATGGCCGTGAGGGAATTCCTGGGTTGCCAGGATCCAAGGTATTGTTCAACTATTTGATTGAATTGGCTGTGAAGCAAGTAGATCAACGTATGGGTGCTGGTTGGTTGCCTAAAGATTTGAGAAGTGGGTTTGTGGGTGGAAGACTCCTGGTTTGAATCTCCAGACTGCAGAGAAAAGTCTGTGCTGGGAAACAACTGCTGCAGTCCAGGGCCCTTGAGCAAGGCACTTAAGCACCAATTGCTCCACTGATGCTACTCAGCGGTCAACATTTTTTATAGTTTAATTGTATCTACTGTGTGCGAAGCAGAGCAGTGCTGAGTTATGCTCAACACTCTTCCTTTGATAAATAAACAACTATAAACAACTCATGCTAATTGTTTCTATTATTATACAGAATGTTCCAGGGAAAAATGGAGCTCCAGGCGATGCCGGCCTCCAAGGACTTCCTGTATGTATTACCTCTGACTGCAATACATCTCTGATTAAAGCCCAACAGTGTCAAACTGAGCCTTCTGGACTTAACTGGCCTTAATGTGATTCTTTTTATAGGGTTTGCCAGGTTCTTTTGGACAAAAAGGCGTCGCAGGCGAGACGGTATGATGTACATTTCTGCTAATAATGTATGACATAGTATAAACTAAAGTATAATAAATAGTACAACATGGATGATAATTCTGTACATATGTTCATCTCCTCCAGGGTATTTCTGGGGACCCAGGTGTTGTTGGAGTGATGGGGTCTCCAGGGAAAACAGTAAGTATGGAGCAAGTTGAAACAACCTTCATGCTAGATGGGGCTTTCAGGTGGTGTAGAGATATAAGACCACAGTGGTTCCCAACCACCTCCTATTGGGGGGCGGGCACCAAAGACAGCAGGGGGGACGTGAGGCCTTGTCTTGAGGCAATCTGGGAACCCATCGGCAAAAAAAAGGAAGGAAAGAAAACCTTGTAACATCATTGTGGAGCACAATAAACTTGTTTAAAAAAAAAATGTTTCAAAAGTTTAAATAATTGCAAATACAGCCGCAAATCTATTAAGTTGCGATGCAACATGTTGTGAGCTTGTAGTACCGGATATTATTACTACTGCTACTAGAGGTTCGGCCTGCTATGTGGCTGTACATCGCACCGCCGATCCGACCGATATGCCCATATATGGATATCTCTGTATCTGTCAGTCCTTGTCCCTTTTACGCCCATATATGGAGATACCTGATGTCATCAGTATATGCCTATATATGGGCATGCACCCTTTTGTGTGTGTGTGCGTGTGTGTGTTCTTTTTACCTCTTTTTCTCCCCAATTTTGTCGTTTTTGCCAATTGATTCCACACACATTTGTGTGTTGCCACTGCTGTTGTATCCTACTGACTCACCTGCCAGTGAGGAGCCCCCACCGGGAGGACGTAGAGCCCTTGTCCTACTCCTCCCACCCAACACTCCCTGCTGACTCCAGGTGCCCCCCCCCCCCCCAGCCCGTAGGAATATATGCAGTGATATCACCCTCCCCGCACGGCTTCCGTCCCCCGAACATGGGCCAATTGTGTTCGTATAGACGCTCGACAAAGCCGGATGCACCACGATGGATTCGAACCCTTTACTGTAAAAATAAATGGACAAAGTTACGCCCATAGACTCTACAGACCGTAAATGAAGCCTATTTTTCAGCAATTTCAAATCCGCCATCTTTCTGTATCACATCATATCGCGTCATATCCTATGCACACGGAAATTAATGCTATTGGTTGGGACCAGAGCGGGGGTGGGGAATGAATGCTATTGGTTGTGTAGCTTGTCACTCAAATCATCACAAGGTAGCCACGCCCCTCCTACAGCATACCCTACTTTATCATCAATTTTAAAATAAATGGGACCATAATTTACCAAAACGCATGTCATGGTGATTGAAAAAGACTCTAAACTAGTGACTGGAAGCATATAGTATTTATGACGATGTTTATTAAGGTAATAACATCAAGTCTAAAGTCCGGCCAGTCCTCCCGTTAGCCAATTTGAATATAAGATTCGTAATACGATTATAGGGCGTGCGTGCGTGCGTGCGTGCGTGCGTGTGTGTGCACAATGCTGGGACTAAAGTAACGACACCAAAGTATCATTGATTTGGTTCTGTGCCCTTTCAACATTGTGCCATATGCCATGGTCACAGACGTCAGGCAACATCTCTCTTGCTTACAGGGCGAACGTGGTGACCAGGGAGAAGTTGGACCTCCTGGACCAAGAGGTGGACCTGTGAGTATTTTTTGGGGCCTTTTATTGCACAGATCAAATGTGTTTTAAGGAACAGAAATACGTATGTAATTTATGATAAGCTGCGACCAGCTCCTCTTTTGCACTCAAAACCTTTGTATAACACAGACCGACCGACAGACATACTGACTGATCGACCGAAAGAGTGGCTTATTCTAGCTGGTCACAGCTAAATAATTATACTCTATACCATGTTCATTGCACTTAGACATGAAAAAAGTTGCACTGGTTTTCTCCTCTGTTCTAGCCCTACATTATTACATTTTAATTGGTGGAGATCTCTAATCATCTGCCTATGTAAGACTATCAAAGATTCTAGTTTGCATAATAGAGAGACATATGCAATTACATTTAAGGAATTCACAACATTTTTGTCTGAACATGAACGGAAGGTGTTTGTTGTCAATGGGCGATAAGTGGGATCTTTCAAGTCATCAGGGTTATCCATGTCATTATGACAGCTCTCTCTTTAGCCTGTTGCTGAGTTAACTCTTCCTTCTTTTTAGGGGGAGCGAGGAGGGAGGGGCAATGATGGCCCTGCGGGAGAACAAGGACCCAGGGTAAGTCATGAGAAGAATGAAGATATTGTAAAGGACCCAAGAGGTATCAAATTAGTCATACGGCATCTTGATTATCCCAGTCACCTATCACCACTTTCCCCTCAACATCCAAGCTATGGAGGGACTGACACTAGACATGGGTAGACCAGATATATTGATAAATGTTGCTGCAAAAATATCTGTAATTTATCACAGACATTACCAGTAGACCAGTGACCTTATGAACTGGCCCAGGAAGCGTTATAGAGGTTGATGGTGATGCTTGAAATGAATGTTGGCCGAAACTGCAAACTGAAGAATGGAAAAAAATATATTCCGAGATGTTTCATGGTGCAGAGATGATGTGCATGCATGGTGTCTGCAACAATACTGGGTATGACAGAACTAACAAGTAACATGTTTTAACCTCCTTAGAAGAGCCAATGGTTGATTGGAGTCTGCTCCATCAGAACAATTGAAAGTGTCCGTTAAGTGATCAATTACAGAAATGAACGCTAAATGGTCTTCTCCAAATACTTTCTTCTGATTGTCTAAACTCTCTGGTGCTGATGTTGTTGTTGTTGTACTGTCATCCATTTGGTTGTCCGAGGAGGTTAAAATAAATGGAAATAATTAAGAAATGTGCTGTACTCTGAGCCTTGTGCTACTCTACATCTGTTGAGAGAAGAACTGCTACTATCTGTGCTTTGGTACCTTTTTATTATGACAATGAACAAGACAAGAAAACCTTCATCTTGGACACACCAGTTCATAGTATTAGGAATAACACAATGAGAGCATTTCTAAGGAGACCAGGTAAGAGATGTAACCTTGATGAGGTCTTGATGAACTTGACTCTTAAAAGGATCCCTGGCTAATAAGCCAAATATGTCTTAATACATTATAATTGTCCTCTTTAACTAAAATGTAAAATTAAAAACACCTTAAATATTTTATTTATTTTAGAAATAGCTAATCTTTCACTCAATAGGGGCAATGCCCGTCGCAAGTTGATGATGTCATTTGTCCATGTGTGGTCTAGCCCTATGGAATTTATGGAATGCATATGAAAATAAAAAACAACTTTATACTTCCTACGGTTAATATGAGCATCAAAACAATATTTTAAATATGTTTTATTAGCATATGCATTCCATAGATTCCATAGGGCTAGACCACACATGGACAAATGACATCATCAACTTGCGACGGGCATTGCCCCTATTGAGTGAAAGATCAACTGTTTCAAAAAATATATTGTAGTTATAGAGGGCAATTTTAATGTATTAAGGCACCTGTGTTCCAATGGATCCAATGTAGTTATTTGTTAGTCACAAAGCTCTAGTTAATAATTTTTGGCATTGGTTCAATATTTATAAAACCCACAGACACACTTAACCACATATGGAGAAGATGCAAGGTTTCTGACTGACAGCAGCGAAGTAAAGATGATGAAAAAGGATAAGGTTGTTGGACAGACTGAATGGATTTCCCATTCAACCTGTTACATTCTTATAAAAACCCTGAGAAAATAACAATATGATTTTGATATTAGCATAATGGTAAAGGAAATTTAGGCAGATATCAAGAAAGGAAAGAAAATAATCTGAGGATATGAAATTATTTTGGGCCATGCAGCAGTGAATAAGCGTGAAGAGATAAAAACCAAAGATGTTGTAGATATGGAAAATGTATTACTTAAATCATCCCATTAATTTCCCTCTGGTGATCACTTCTCAAGTCCCATGGAGCAAAAAGAAATTAGGCCAAACTAAGCTATTTCACCAAATTCCAACCTGATTTGTATTACTGCACCTTGGCCTGTTAAACTGTTGAACTAGAAATATAAATCCATTCCCTGTGACATAAAGCAAGTGATCATCAGCGTACATAAATAACATCTATCATCCTGTGCATTATTATTCAATCAACACGGGGAACACTGACCAAGATGAACCTCATATCTTGCTTGAACATCTGCTGCAGGGAAATGGAGCCATGTGCTGGTCTATATTAAAAGTGTCAGGCCTTTCTAAACCTTTGGCCCTCTGTTAATGCAGTAATCCACTTGTAAGAAGGGGGGTATGAATGGACTCTTGTTACAAAGGCCCAGGGGGACCAGGAGTATTTCTTCAGTTAAAGGGGATTCAGGGCAGGGAAAAAAAAATCTGAGAAATCCTGAAAGAGACCTCTGTTCCCAAGGAATGCTTGCGATCGGTTTGCCCACAGGATGCCACAATCAGTACCCCCACTTACACACACACACACACACACACACACACACACACACACACACACACACACACACACACACACACACACACACACACACACACACACACACACACACACACACACACACACACACACACACACACAGAAATATCTGAGTGAAGCAGTTTATCCCCAATACTTCTACTGCTTCACCATTCAGAGTCAGACAAGGCTTTTTTCATTCTGGAAATATGGTTGGTTGGCTCAATGTCATGGTGGGAGCATATAGCTTCTCACAGGTGATCCAGTGTTTTGATTATTGTGTGTGTGTGTGTGTGTGTGTGTGTGTGTGTGTGTGTGTGTGTGTGTGTGTGTGTGTGTGTGTGTGTGTGTGTGTGTGTGTGTGTGTGTGTGTGTGTGTGTGTGTGTGTGTGTGTGTGTGTGTGTGTTCATACAGGGAGGTATCGGGGCTCTTGGTCTTCCAGGTCTCCCAGGACCCGCTGGTTTGTTTGGTCAGCAGGGTGACAGGGTAAGAGCAACTAAAGTGACAGTACCACACAATGACCATGCTAGATAAATTGGCATAGCTCAAAAATTAAGCTGATGAGTGTCATTCATAAAAGCATTTTGTGCATATGAATATGTCCCAGACAAAGGTGTTGTTATTAAAATGTATTTATTTTATGTGAAATTAAGCAGTAACACTTTCTCAAAAAAGGTTCAGGAAACTTTACGTTAATACCGAAGTTGATGATTTATAAATGATTTTTCATTGTTTTCAATGTTTTTTAAAAACATATTAAGTCAAGGATTAACCACTTAACCCCTATAGTCTAGAGCAGGGGTCTTCAAGGTTTTTCAGGCCAGGGACCCCTTAGCTGAGAGAGAGATGAAGCAGGGACCCCCCACTACATATTGTATGTGTTGCAACTGTGTTTCAGATTACACATTCATCAACATCAACACACGCTGCAAGGCGTTGTGAGCTTGTAGATCTGCTTTTTTTGGCTAAAGTTCTCCTCAGAATAGGGATGCTACGGTTCAATCCTATCACACAAAGATTTGGCGGCCCCCCTGTAGTAACTCTGAGGACCCCCAAGGGGTCCCGGACCCCCTGTTGAAGACCCCTGTTCTAGAGAACTGGACTTGAGTTACGACTGTACTTTGACCGCTTTCTTCCGTCTACACCAAAAATAGCCGATCTACAAGCTCTCAACGTGTCGCCTTTGATATACGTTGTGAACTTGTAGATCGGCGATTTTTGGCAAATGTCCCCCCCCCCACCCAGAATAGACATGCTGGGGTTCAAGGGGTTAAGTAGAAGGTTATTCACTGAAATGAGGTAAAATTAGTGAATTCTGTCAACATACATCAAAGAAGTCACAATGCCAGGTTATGCCAAGTTATCTGTTCTCTTTTTGCAGGGTGGTGTCGGTCTAGATGGTCCGGTGGGAGAACAAGTATGTTTTACAAGATGCAATATTACATCTGATTAAAATCTTCTCTATAGGCTTTCAGAATTTCATTTTGGACTCGGGCCAAAGATGTGACATGTTCTCCTGTGTTTCAGGGCGATGCAGGTGCTGAGGGCACGGCAGGAGAGAGAGGAGACTTGGTGAGTGATCAACCACCAAAATATGTGCTTCATTCATTTATTTATTTATTTATACACACCTTGTGTTTTAGCATTGTCATATGACCAAATATTGTTTGTTGTTGCTTTATTTAGATTAGGCTAGTAGAGAGACAGGAAACTGAGGGCAGAGAGGGGGATATAACTCCATATAAACAAACTTTTCAACTAAAACTATAATCCTAATTTTCCCTAATCTACTATGTATGCTTTAAATCATGGTAGCAGATCTATCTACTTGAACTGACTGAATTTGTTATATCATGCTATGTATCCGTCTATTCCTTTCCAGGGCGATGAGGGTGAACCAGGAGAAAAAGGATCGGTATGTTCAGCACAAAATAGCCGTACATCCATGAAGCACCATTTGACTAGTTACTACTGTAGTAGTGTGCACTTTAATGTCTTTTAGCCTTGCCTCTCCATGTGCATTCTAATAATGCATCATGTGTTCAAACCTGCATACTAAGGCAATATATTGGTTATTACTGAAACACGCTCACGTAATCTGATTATCAAAATCTGGTTTCGGTCGTAATCAAGAGTATTTATCTTATTAAGACACCTGTTATTTGCACAATTTTTCAATTTACGCCTGGTCAAGATTTCCTCTGGGCTACTTAGTGGCACATGTCTCTATCTATGCTTGTCTGAAAACATATAAACCAGGGTTATTGCCATAATAATCACGCCAATTCTATGCATGTAAATGCTTCAATCAAATCATTGCAACAATAACCTGATTATTGCCAGTATAATGGTGGCATTGGGTGTGCATGTAAACACACTCACACTGTGTTGTTTCAGACAGGCCCACCAGGAGAGACAGGAAACAAAGGACCTGAGGGAGGCAGAGGTCAAGAAGGGAAAGAGGGCAAGGAAGGATTGCCTGGACCACGAGGCATGCAGGGAGACAGGGGGCTACCAGGGGTGCGAGGACCACAGGGGCCGGCGGTAAGGCGCACTGCAATAAAAAATGTTCTCTCCAGTACATCAGTGGTTACCAAACTGGGGGTCCCCAAATGATTTTAGGGGGTCCCCGGATGATTAGCTTAATGTGCAACATCGTTTTATCACTCGGATCTCACTCAGTTCAAAACGCATCGCTTCGCGCCGCGTTTCAAGCTTGCAGATCTGCTACTTTTGATGCTGATGCTGTAGTATGATCAAAGTAGGACATTCATTTACGAAACAACTGCAACCACAACCACACAAAAAAAGACCATACATATCCTTAGGCTATTAGGAGCTGCTGCTACAAAAGCCATGGCGTATAGAAAACCTGGTCAAGCGCATATACTGTAAATGCCTGCACCTGAGGCTTATGTTGATGCTGTGAACGATGTGGTTTCTCTGTACTTACCAATCCTTGTTCTAACAGGGCAAGACACCAACAGATACGCACGTCAAACAAGTTTGCATGAGGGTAATGCAAGGTAAGTGTCAGTCATCTTCATATTTTGTACTTTTTTGGGGGCTCTTGGGTGGCGCAGTGGTCCCTGCCCACCACCACGGAGGTTGTGGGCTCGAATCCACCGTGGTGCATCCGGTGTGGATATTTGGCGGGAGGAGTAGGACAAAGGGCTCTACGTCCTCCTGGTGGGGGCTCCTCACTGGTAGGTGAGCCAGTGGGATACGACAGCAGTGACAACACAGAAATGTGTGTTGGGAGGAATTAATTGGCATAACGACTAAATTGGGGAGAAAAAGGGGTAAAATATAATTGGCTACTCTAAATAAAATTAAAAAAGTAAACTTTTTGCTCTGTGTAAGTCACCCTGGATAAGGCATTTTGTATCAGACGAGTAGCGATGTCACTGCTGAACTCACTGAGATTGTGGATTAATGTGTCAGCGAAATGCCTAAAATGTAAGCGGAAACAATGCGTTGCTGTCTGTGTCACAGAGCAGCTGGCCCAGCTAGCAGCCAGCCTGAGCAGGCCTGAAGAAGGCATGTCTGGCCTGCCAGGTCCACCGGGTCCGCCCGGACCTCCGGGCCCTGCTGGAGACAACGGTTTCCCCGGACACACCGGAACAAGAGGACTGCCCGGTCTCAAGGGACCACCAGGGCTGCTGGGTCGCAAAGGACAAAGAGGTGAGATTATTATAGGATTCAGAGATGCAGAATCAGATCTTTTCACATGTCCTCAGTAACTGTACATTGTTTCCAAATGAAAATCTACAAGCTCACAACATGTTGTAACGCGATGCATTGTGAGCTTGTAGATTGGAAAAAAGGAACAGATCAAGTATAGAGACTAGAGATCAAGTATAGAGGTCAATTAAGTATTTTTTTTAGGGTTTTAAGGTTTTAAGTGGTGAAGTATCTGAGGTGTGACAAATGATTCTGGATAGTAACACCTTTCCAATCATATTTTTCTTTGTCCACAGGTGACACTGGTGACAGAGGTGACAGAGGGCCCACAGCAAGAGGGTCCAAGGGAGAACCTGGCGCACCTGGTCTACCAGGTAAATACAGCATATACTTCCAGGCAGAACCCTGCAGATCTGCTGTTAGATGATGTGATATGTATGCCTCATCAAGGCCAAGATACAAGACAACAGGGCCAGTTCAGACAAACATAGTGCAAATATTCATAGTTTATATTCATACAAGATAGAGCTCATCAACTTGTTCACACACACTGTTCACAGTTGTAACCTAGGCAGGCCACCCGCCAGGCTGGGTGGCCTACCTAGGACTGTGCAAGTCGCGGGTTGTAGCTGTCAGGAGTCAGGACCCGAGGAAGCTGTGGGGGGAAATAGAATTTCTATGACATACGGTTAACTTTTTTTGCATTTGTGGGCAGAAGTGAAAGAAGTTTTAGAGGTGCACTCTATAGACCTCATAGTCTACAGTGCCTCAACATGCAATTCCAATTCGTGGTTGATTGGATGTTGAGTTCATGATTTATGGCAATAGGCCTTTCCCACAACTTTTGGATGCCAATTACAGGCATATAGTATGGAATCTAAAAAAGCAGTTTGCCGTTGATTGTCATATGACTCCTGAGATCGTATGTACCTAATTTGGTCGAAATCACATCTTTCTGCAACAAACATTGACATTTGTCGCATTGGGGGTGCCCTCCATGGGTGTAAGTGAACTCACTTTTGGCTCTGCACTGTTTAGGGGCTCCTCAATATGTGCTTCAAAGTTGGGGTCGAACAGGCAATGCATTCAAGATTTTTGTCATCTCTTAGTAAAAATTGTTATTATAGCCAATCGGTATGGAATATAAAAAATCTATATGATACATGTTTAGCAAATATAACTCCAGAGATATGTGTCAGATGTGTAATGACATGTGTGAGCTTTACACAAACTCTGCAGGAGTAGTAGCATAAAGTGTTTTGAAGAAACAGTGGAAAATCTACAGTAGGCCAGTGGTTCTCAAACTTTTTCATGTCAAGGACCCCCAAAATGACACTTATTAGCCCGCGGACCTAACCTGACTCCGTCAAATGGAAGAAGCTTGCGACACACATTTTGTTTCACAGCGTACTTCCATCTGAGACTCCGGTAGCAGAATCGATGACAGACGGCGTTTTCATTTTTTCAAGCTACTTGGCAGGTGATTGGATGATCCCGCCCCTAGCAGCCGCTGATTGGTTCTAACACGCAGCCGACCGGGCAGCTTTACTCCCTGAGCAATCCCAGACTCCTTCCTGAAATCAAATGCAAATGAGATTTCCGGAGGGAGGGGGGTTTACCAGGCTACCGCGGACCCCCATTTGAAAAGATATGCCAGGGACCCCCTAAGAGAAGCAGCTCTAGCAGTGATTCTCAACCATTTTAATTTCAAGGAACCCCCAGTTTGACGTGCATTAGGCTACAGACCCCCATTGAATGGCATTGCCATCTCTGGGACCTCAATTTATATTGTAAAATCAATGTTGATTTAGCTCTGAGAGTGTACAAATGGAACCAAATGGACCCGTACACTCTCAGAGTTAGAGACCCAATAGGGTCCATTTGATTCCTAACTATCCATCATTTCGCTGGGGAACCCCTGGAACTCCCTCAAGGACCAGATGCTAAAGAAATATCCTGTCAGTGCGGATAATTCCAAGTTCTACGCGTGTAAACCCCCATCATTGATATCGTTGTTGTCGGGCAGAAACCTCGGCTATCTCCATATTCTAACTGTTTGTGTTTTCTTGTAAATTAGCGTCCTACTTGATCATACTACGGCGTCACACAAAAGCATCAAAAGTAGCAGATCCACATGTTTCGAGCTTTAAGATCTGCTACTTTTGCTATTTTTGAATTTGAACCCTGAAAAGTAACAGTTTTGGACATATGAGGTTTCCACCCCGACAGCGACGACATGGTGTTCCTCATGTGGGTGTATAAGCAAAATATTCCATGGACAATGTGCAATTTTTACTGTTTTGAATCTAACAGGACCTATCTTTTTTTCCCCAGGTGATCATGGCAGAGCAGCCTATGGCACAGACGGCCGTGAAGGACTGAGGGGACCGCGCGGAGTCCCCGGTGTTCCTGGCGTTCCTGGGCCTCCCGGGTCTCAAGGACTTAACGGCTATTGTGAATCGTCACAGTGCATCCTTCCCATGGTGGCGTCGCCGGTGTCCGCCAAGGATTCTGGGATGAAGGGCCCCAATGAGATGTGAAGTGGGCCTGTGATGGACCCCTGAACTTGAAGGGGAGGGGGGGGAGGAGGAGGAGGCAACTGAGAGACTAATGGAGAAAATATCACTCCAGAGAAGATTTGTCCATTGTGTTTTGTCACTTGATTTGTCTTGTTGGTTGTTTTCATTCATTTGGAACATAATACAATTTTCTATCAATGCCATTTCTGTGGCGGTTGTTCGACCCCCTATAAAGAAACGTAAATGTGGACTAATAGCAGTGCTCCGCTGAATGACAAATGGTTTTATTTTTACCTCGCCGTCTGTGTAAAATAATAAATAATCAGCTCTTGTTTTTGAGAAAATGGGTACTCTAATCTATGTTAACAATACAACCTACCCGTCCCTCCCCTTACAGTGAAGCAAAATGCAACAATGTGGCAAGTCTAAAACATGTGCTGTATGTGTGTTTATGTAAATGTGTCAATATGAAATTCATATGCAAATTATACTGCTGGATAACTTACAATTGTTTGTGAGTATCTTTGCTTATCCACTCAACAGCCCCTGTGCTTCTTCCTCTCAGTGTAGGTAGGATATTTTGAATTCTTTGTCATGCTGACGGTGTTTTTTGTGATTGGAGGGCAGCATTGTTTGAAAACCTATCTAGCAGTTTTATATGACATTTTTATTTATTATATCAAGGTCCGACGTGGTATCAAGTTGTACAAAAGAGGAAATAAACACATTTTGATAACCGTTTGCATGTTTTGTATAGAATAATCAAAAGAAGCAACTCATTTTAAATTCCTTTCTATTCAGGAGAGCATTCAACAATGTAATTACACATTTCCCTCCCTTTTCTTCTCAGAAGACAGCCAAGCTCCAGCAATTCATTTATTATGGTTGAAAAACTGTGTTGAGGAAGATAAATTGTGTAAAAATTGTGTTTTGAAGAAAGCCCAGGCCGAAATGGGTGGGGCCTATATGGGAAGTTGCATGATCCAAGGAAATGCAATCCATGGGAAAACATTTTTGATTGTATGACCTACGGTTCAACAGTTTGTGGCTGACATAGGGATACTGACCAGGATACTGACATGATACTGACCATTACTGACCATTACTGACCATTATACTGACATGATACTGAGGATTATACTGACATGGTACTGACATGATACTGAGGATTATACTGACATGGTACTGACATGATACTGACCATGATACTACCATGCTACTGACCATGATACTGACCTCTTTATTTTTTTTCATATGCGTACATGTGCATGTGTTTGTGAGTGAGCATGATGTCATTAAAATAGGATTCCCACTGCTAAAACAAAATCCACAATACACCCTTGGTCCTGTTGACTGCACCCCACAACAACTAACAGTCCTGGGTAGGCAACCCGGCCTGGCGGAGATCCCACTGAAGAGTTTACAGGCAAATCCACCGGTTAGACGTTGTCGCCCTCTTGTGGTTGGAAGTATTAGCAACTCCTATCAATAAGCACCATGCACAGCAGCCATATTGGAAATAAATTGTGCCCCTGCCTTACTTCCTTCACAGGTGTTATTAATTATTCTAATGAACTTGAAGGCTCTGTTCCATTTGGTGTAGCGGTTCTCCAACATTTTAATTTCAAGGACCCCCATAACTCTGAGAGTGTACAAATGGAACCAAATGGACCCGAAGACAGGTTCCAATTGTACACTCTCAGAGCAGAGTGTTTCCATTGAGTCAATGGAAACACTCTGCTCTGAGAGTGTACAATTGGTTGAGCAAACATGTGCACAATCAGCACCCAAAAAAAGCAAGTCAAAACCACTAGAAGATACCTGCTGGGACACAGTGAGAGATGGTGTAATGGGATAGTGATCAGACTCTCAGCACTGAGGTTCCATGATCAAATCCCTGTCGTCCCATATTTCAATGTTGTAGTACTTTGAAATTTTCAAGGTCAAAATACAAAAAAACAAAGTCAAAATGAATCACTAGAAGACACCTGCTGAGTGATGGTGTAATGGGATAGTGATCGGAATCTCAGCACTGAGGTTCCATGTTCAAATCCCAGTTGTCCCATTGTTCAATATTGTAGTACTTTGACATTTTCAAGGCCAAAACACAAAAAAACAAGTCAAAAGCACTAGAAGACACATCCTGAGAGATGGTGTAATGGGATAGTGATTAAAATCTCAGCACTGAGGTTCCATGTTCAAATCCCAGTTGTCCCAGTTTGTGGGTTCAAACCCTGCTCACTCTTTACCCCGAAACCTTCCTTTAAAGTCTGAGTACCAGAAGAAAAAGTCAGTACCAGAGTATTAGTGTATGTAGGATTAGTAGCCTGTACTCGTTTCCCTTTAAATGTCCATTAAGGCATTGTCCATCGACCTCCATTATAAATCTCTGAACTTTTAAAGGAGTACAATTCTAAAACTATTAAACATTTCAAAGATTCCTTGGTAACACTTTACAATAATGACCCATTATAAAGCATTTATAAACGTTTATAAGTAGTTTGTAGACTATTAACAAATCATTAACAACCTGTTTGTTGACATTCGTAAATGATTACTAAAACCTTTATAACTACAGTTACAAATCATTTATAAAGTATTAGTAAATAGTGAACTATTCATTAATAAGCCATTTATATACATCTGTAAAAGATTATTAAATCATTTGTAACGACCCACGCTAAAGCATCTATAAACGTTTATAAGCAGTTTGTAGACTATTAACAAATCATTAACAACCTGTTTATTGACATTCGTAAATGATTACTAAAACCTTTATAACTACGGTTACAAATCATCTATAAAGGTATTTTATGACTATTCATGAATAAGACATGTATAATATATCTGTAAATGATTATTAAATCATTTGTAACTGATGTTACATAATATATACAAGCTATTGGTAGCTTGTTCATGTTTAACATATGCTTTGTTAAACATTCCTAAAGTATCTATAAATCCTTAATACATGTTATTATGTGCCCTATAGTAAAGTGAAGACAGTTCATCATTTACAACTGTCTGTTAATGTGTTTGTTCATGTTTAACATGCTTTGTAAAACATTCCTAAAATATCTAAGACTATGCATTATTATACTCTACCAGGAAGGCTGTACTTGTCAGCCATCTGTTAGCTCAATGGGTTGAGACGTAGTATTCATGATCCAGAGGCCATGAGTTCGAATCCCATTGATGTCTTTCCTATGATTCTTTCCTTTGCAGACTGGCTTCCAGAAGATCAACTGAAAATTACCAGGAAGGCTATATTTGTCATCCAACTGTTAGCTCAATGGCTTGAGACGCAGTATACATGATCCAGAGGCCATGAGTTCAAATCCCATTGATGTCTTTCCTATGATTCTTTCCTTTGCAGACTGGCTTCCAGAATATCAACTGAAAACTACCAGGAAGGCTGTACTTGTCAGCCATCTGTTAGCTCAATGGGTTGAGACGCAGTATTCATGATCCAGAGGCCATGAGTTCAAATCCCATTGATGTCTTTCCTATGATTCTTTCCTTGAGTGGGTTCGATTCCCACTCCGAGGCATGTGTCCCCGGTAACTTGGGGCAACGGATAAATTGACTGATATCCTTAGTGATGCTTCCCTTTGCAGGGAGGCATGCGTTAATCCGACAGACCTTTTCTCCGACTATGTGGCATCCGCGTGCGGTTAGGGTTAGGGTGCGGGTTTGGTTCGGGTTTACTGTTTAATGTCGGAGCACTGCGCTGTCGGAGGAATGCGCTGTCGGACTAACGTATTGCACCCCCCTTTGCAGACTAACTTCTAGAAAACAAGTTAAAACCACCAGGAAACCTGTAACTCTCAGCCAACAGCATAGCTCGACTGGTAGAGCGTCTGTCCAATAACATGACTTGACTTGACTTGAGTAACGTCATTCATACTTTAAAATGTTCATCTTACTGTGGACATGTTTGCCTGAAAAGGAATCTTTGAAATGTTGCATAGTTTTAGAATTGTACTCCTTTAAAAGTTCAGAGATTTATAATGAAGGCGGATGGAAGGTTTTGGGACCTCAAAAAAACACTTTCACCTAGAAACTCCATTCACAGTTCAAAAATTCCACCTTACTATGGACATGCATGCTTGAGATTTTTTCTTTTGAAATTATTTGTAGTTTTGGAGATATTTAACTTTAAGCACCCCATTCATTGTCGATGCGGCAATGGACATTTAAAGGACATTTAAAGGCAGGCTTACAACTACATACTTACGCCTAGTAACCTCATTCATACTTTAAAATGTTCATCTTACTCTGGACATGTTTGCCTGAAAAGGAATCTTTGAAATGTTGCATAGTTTTAGAATTGTACTCCTTTAAAAGTTCAGAGATTTATAATGGAGGCGGATGTAGTTGTAAGCCTGCCTTTAAATGTCCATTGCCGCATCGACAATGAATGGGGCGCTTAAAGTTAAATATCTCCAAAACTACAAATGATTTCAAAAGAAAAAAGTCTCAAGCATGCATGTCCACAGTAAGGTGGAATTTTTGAAATGTGAATGGAGTTTCTAGGTGAACGTGTTTTTTTGAGGTCCCTATACCCTAACCCTAACCTTCCATCCGCCTCCATTCTAAATCTCTGAACTTTTAAAGGAGTACAATTCTAAAACTATGCAACATTTCAAAGATTCCTTTTCAGGCAAACATGTCCAGAGTAAGTTCAACATTTTAAAGTATGAATGAGGTTACTAGACGTAAGTATGTAGTTGTAAGCCTGCCTTTAAATGTCCATTGCCGCATCGACAATGAATGGGGCGCTTAAAGTTAAATATCTCCAAAACTACAAATGATTTCAAAAGAAAAAATCTCAAGCATGCATGTCCACAGTAAGGTGGAATTTTTGAAATGTGAATGGAGTTTCTAGGTGAATGTGTTTTTTTGAGGTCCCTATACCCTAACCCTAACCTTCCATCCGCCTCCATTCTAAATCTCTGAACTTTTAAAGGAGTACAATTCTAAAACTATGCAACATTTCAAAGATTCCTTTTCAGGCAAACATGTCCAGAGTAAGATCAACATTTTAAAGTATGAATGAGGTTACTAGGCGTAAGTATGTAGTTGTAAGCCTGCCTTTAAATGTCCATTGCCGCATCGACAATGAATGGGGCGCTTAAAGTTAAATATCTCCAAAACTACAAATGATTTCAAAAGAAAAAATCTCAAGCATGCATGTCCACAGTAAGGTGGAATTTTTGAACTGTGAATGGAGTTTCTAGGTGAAAGTGTTTTTTTGAGGTCCCAAATTTGTCCATCGACCTCCATTATAAATCTCTGAACTTTTAAAGGAGTACAATTCTAAAACTATTAAACATTTCAAAGATTCCCTTTCAGGCAAACATGTCCACAGTAAGATGAACATTTTAAAGTTTGAATGGGGTTTCTATTCTATATATGACATTTTGAATCATTACAGTCAGTTCACCTTCTTTTGGGTCTTGAGTCGAACCAATTACTCCCGCGGAGACATCAAATTTCTCTTTTGGGCCTTGAGTCTTGGGACTCAAGGCCCAAAAGAGAAATTTGATGTCTCCGCGGGAGTAATTGGTTCGACTCAAGACTCTTTTGGGTCTTGAGTCTTGGGAAAGAAAAAAAAAGTGTGGCAGTTAGATTTGAACCAGGAATCTTCTGGTTGCAAGTCCTGTATCTAAACCACTGCACCACAGAGGTCCTCACATGTTCTGTTGACTTGCGTGGAATTTGTCTGAAAGATTATATAAAGGTAAAAGCCCCAGGTAAAAGTTAGAAAGATGTCCTTGCGAGATTTGAACTCAGGACCTTCAGTGTGTAAGGCCTGAATCTTAACCACTGCTCCATCATGGTACATACTTTCTATGGTGTCTTACACGCTTTCCAGTGAAAGATCAGATAAAGTGCAAGAGTCAGGTATTTGTTGGAAACCTGTCCTGGTCGGATTTGAACCGGTAACCTTCTGGTTGCAGGTCCTGTAACTAAACCACTGCACCACAGAGGTTCTGACTTATTCTGTTAACTTAGCCTTCAAAACTTTGTACCCTTTTCCCTTTAAATATCCATTGCCATTGACAATGCATTAGGCGCTTAAAGTTAAATATTTCAAAAACTACAAATCTTTACAAGTTAAAACATCTCAAGGATGCATGTCCACAGTAAGGGGGAATTTTTGAACTGTGAATGGAGTTTCTAGGTGAAAGTGTTTTTTTGAGGTCCCAAAACCTTCCATCCGCCTCCATTCTAAATCTCTGAACTTTTAAAGGAGTACAATTCTAAAACTATGCAACATTTCAAAGATTCCTTTTCAGGCAAACATGTCCAGAGTAAGATCAACATTTTAAAGTATGAATGAGGTTACTAGACGTAAGTATGTAGTTGTAAGCCTGCCTTTAAATGTCCATTGCCGCATCGACAATGAATGGGGCGCTTAAAGTTAAATATCTCCAAAACTACAAATGATTTCAAAAGAAAAAATCTCAAGCATGCATGTCCACAGTAAGGTGGAATTTTTGAAATGTGAATGGAGTTTCTAGGTGAACGTGTTTTTTTGAGGTCCCTATACCCTAACCCTAACCTTCCATCCGCCTCCATTCTAAATCTCTGAACTTTTAAAGGAGTACAATTCTAAAACTATGCAACATTTCAAAGATTCCTTTTCAGGCAAACATGTCCAGAGTAAGATCAACATTTTAAAGTATGAATGAGGTTACTAGGCGTAAGTATGTAGTTGTAAGCCTGCCTTTAAATGTCCATTGCCGCATCGACAATGAATGGGGCGCTTAAAGTTAAATATCTCCAAAACTACAAATGATTTCAAAAGAAAAAATCTCAAGCATGCATGTCCACAGTAAGGTGGAATTTTTGAACTGTGAATGGAGTTTCTAGGTGAAAGTGTTTTTTTGAGGTCCCAAATTTGTCCATCGACCTCCATTATAAATCTCTGAACTTTTAAAGGAGTACAATTCTAAAACTATTAAACATTTCAAAGATTCCCTTTCAGGCAAACATGTCCACAGTAAGATGAACATTTTAAAGTTTGAATGGGGTTTCTATTCTATATATGACATTTTGAATCATTACAGTCAGTTCACCTTCTTTTGGGTCTTGAGTCGAACCAATTACTCCCGCGGAGACATCAAATTTCTCTTTTGGGCCTTGAGTCTTGGGACTCAAGGCCCAAAAGAGAAATTTGATGTCTCCGCGGGAGTAATTGGTTCGACTCAAGACTCTTTTGGGTCTTGAGTCTTGGGAAAGAAAAAAAAAGTGTGGCAGTTAGATTTGAACCAGGAATCTTCTGGTTGCAAGTCCTGTATCTAAACCACTGCACCACAGAGGTCCTCACATGTTCTGTTGACTTGCGTGGAATTTGTCTGAAAGATTATATAAAGGTAAAAGCCCCAGGTAAAAGTTAGAAAGATGTCCTTGCGAGATTTGAACTCAGGACCTTCAGTGTGTAAGGCCTGAATCTTAACCACTGCTCCATCATGGTACATACTTTCTATGGTGTCTTACACGCTTTCCAGTGAAAGATCAGATAAAGTGCAAGAGTCAGGTATTTGTTGGAAACCTGTCCTGGTCGGATTTGAACCGGTAACCTTCTGGTTGCAGGTCCTGTAACTAAACCACTGCACCACAGAGGTTCTGACTTATTCTGTTAACTTAGCCTTCAAAACTTTGTACCCTTTTCCCTTTAAATATCCATTGCCATTGACAATGCATTAGGCGCTTAAAGTTAAATATTTCAAAAACTACAAATCTTTACAAGTTAAAACATCTCAAGGATGCATGTCCACAGTAAGGGGGAATTTTTGAACTGTGAATGGAGTTTCTAGGTGAAAGTGTTTTTTTGAGGTCCCAAAACCTTCCATCCGCCTCCATTCTAAATCTCTGAACTTTTAAAGGAGTACAATTCTAAAACTATGCAACATTTCAAAGATTCCTTTTCAGGCAAACATGTCCAGAGTAAGATCAACATTTTAAAGTATGAATGAGGTTACTAGACGTAAGTATGTAGTTGTAAGCCTGCCTTTAAATGTCCATTGCCGCATCGACAATGAATGGGGCGCTTAAAGTTAAATATCTCCAAAACTACAAATGATTTCAAAAGAAAAAATCTCAAGCATGCATGTCCACAGTAAGGTGGAATTTTTGAAATGTGAATGGAGTTTCTAGGTGAACGTGTTTTTTTGAGGTCCCAAAACCTTCCATCCGCCTCCATTCTAAATCTCTGAACTTTTAAAGGAGTACAATTCTAAAACTATGCAACATTTCAAAGATTCCTTTTCAGGCAAACATGTCCAGAGTAAGATCAACATTTTAAAGTATGAATGAGGTTACTAGGCGTAAGTATGTAGTTGTAAGCCTGCCTTTAAATGTCCATTGCCGCATCGACAATGAATGGGGCGCTTAAAGTTAAATATCTCCAAAACTACAAATGATTTCAAAAGAAAAAATCTCAAGCATGCATGTCCACAGTAAGGTGGAATTTTTGAACTGTGAATGGAGTTTCTAGGTGAAAGTGTTTTTTTGAGGTCCCAAATTTGTCCATCGACCTCCATTATAAATCTCTGAACTTTTAAAGGAGTACAATTCTAAAACTATTAAACATTTCAAAGATTCCCTTTCAGGCAAACATGTCCACAGTAAGATGAACATTTTAAAGTTTGAATGGGGTTTCTATTCTATATATGACATTTTGAATCATTACAGTCAGTTCACCTTCTTTTGGGTCTTGAGTCGAACCAATTACTCCCGCGGAGACATCAAATTTCTCTTTTGGGCCTTGAGTCTTGGGACTCAAGGCCCAAAAGAGAAATTTGATGTCTCCGCGGGAGTAATTGGTTCGACTCAAGACTCTTTTGGGTCTTGAGTCTTGGGAAAGAAAAAAAAAGTGTGGCAGTTAGATTTGAACCAGGAATCTTCTGGTTGCAAGTCCTGTATCTAAACCACTGCACCACAGAGGTCCTCACATGTTCTGTTGACTTGCGTGGAATTTGTCTGAAAGATTATATAAAGGTAAAAGCCCCAGGTAAAAGTTAGAAAGATGTCCTTGCGAGATTTGAACTCAGGACCTTCAGTGTGTAAGGCCTGAATCTTAACCACTGCTCCATCATGGTACATACTTTCTATGGTGTCTTACACGCTTTCCAGTGAAAGATCAGATAAAGTGCAAGAGTCAGGTATTTGTTGGAAACCTGTCCTGGTCGGATTTGAACCGGTAACCTTCTGGTTGCAGGTCCTGTAACTAAACCACTGCACCACAGAGGTTCTGACTTATTCTGTTAACTTAGCCTTCAAAACTTTGTACCCTTTTCCCTTTAAATATCCATTGCCATTGACAATGCATTAGGCGCTTAAAGTTAAATATTTCAAAAACTACAAATCTTTACAAGTTAAAACATCTCAAGGATGCATGTCCACAGTAAGGGGGAATTTTTGAACTGTGAATGGAGTTTCTAGGTGAAAGTGTTTTTTTGAGGTCCCAAAACCTTCCATCCGCCTCCATTCTAAATCTCTGAACTTTTAAAGGAGTACAATTCTAAAACTATGCAACATTTCAAAGATTCCTTTTCAGGCAAACATGTCCAGAGTAAGATCAACATTTTAAAGTATGAATGAGGTTACTAGACGTAAGTATGTAGTTGTAAGCCTGCCTTTAAATGTCCATTGCCGCATCGACAATGAATGGGGCGCTTAAAGTTAAATATCTCCAAAACTACAAATGATTTCAAAAGAAAAAATCTCAAGCATGCATGTCCACAGTAAGGTGGAATTTTTGAAATGTGAATGGAGTTTCTAGGTGAACGTGTTTTTTTGAGGTCCCTATACCCTAACCCTAACCTTCCATCCGCCTCCATTCTAAATCTCTGAACTTTTAAAGGAGTACAATTCTAAAACTATGCAACATTTCAAAGATTCCTTTTCAGGCAAACATGTCCAGAGTAAGATCAACATTTTAAAGTATGAATGAGGTTACTAGGCGTAAGTATGTAGTTGTAAGCCTGCCTTTAAATGTCCATTGCCGCATCGACAATGAATGGGGCGCTTAAAGTTAAATATCTCCAAAACTACAAATGATTTCAAAAGAAAAAATCTCAAGCATGCATGTCCACAGTAAGGTGGAATTTTTGAACTGTGAATGGAGTTTCTAGGTGAAAGTGTTTTTTTGAGGTCCCAAATTTGTCCATCGACCTCCATTATAAATCTCTGAACTTTTAAAGGAGTACAATTCTAAAACTATTAAACATTTCAAAGATTCCCTTTCAGGCAAACATGTCCACAGTAAGATGAACATTTTAAAGTTTGAATGGGGTTTCTATTCTATATATGACATTTTGAATCATTACAGTCAGTTCACCTTCTTTTGGGTCTTGAGTCGAACCAATTACTCCCGCGGAGACATCAAATTTCTCTTTTGGGCCTTGAGTCTTGGGACTCAAGGCCCAAAAGAGAAATTTGATGTCTCCGCGGGAGTAATTGGTTCGACTCAAGACTCTTTTGGGTCTTGAGTCTTGGGAAAGAAAAAAAAAGTGTGGCAGTTAGATTTGAACCAGGAATCTTCTGGTTGCAAGTCCTGTATCTAAACCACTGCACCACAGAGGTCCTCACATGTTCTGTTGACTTGCGTGGAATTTGTCTGAAAGATTATATAAAGGTAAAAGCCCCAGGTAAAAGTTAGAAAGATGTCCTTGCGAGATTTGAACTCAGGACCTTCAGTGTGTAAGGCCTGAATCTTAACCACTGCTCCATCATGGTACATACTTTCTATGGTGTCTTACACGCTTTCCAGTGAAAGATCAGATAAAGTGCAAGAGTCAGGTATTTGTTGGAAACCTGTCCTGGTCGGATTTGAACCGGTAACCTTCTGGTTGCAGGTCCTGTAACTAAACCACTGCACCACAGAGGTTCTGACTTGTTCTGTTAACTTAGCCTTCAAAACTTTGTACCCTTTTCCCTTTAAATATCCATTGCCATTGACAATGCATTAGGCGCTTAAAGTTAAATATTTCAAAAACTACAAATCTTTACAAGTTAAAACATCTCAAGGATGCATGTCCACAGTAAGGGGGAATTTTTGAACTGTGAATGGAGTTTCTAGGTGAAAGTGTTTTTTTGAGGTCCCAAAACCTTCCATCCGCCTCCATTCTAAATCTCTGAACTTTTAAAGGAGTACAATTCTAAAACTATGCAACATTTCAAAGATTCCTTTTCAGGCAAACATGTCCAGAGTAAGATCAACATTTTAAAGTATGAATGAGGTTACTAGACGTAAGTATGTAGTTGTAAGCCTGCCTTTAAATGTCCATTGCCGCATCGACAATGAATGGGGCGCTTAAAGTTAAATATCTCCAAAACTACAAATGATTTCAAAAGAAAAAATCTCAAGCATGCATGTCCACAGTAAGGTGGAATTTTTGAAATGTGAATGGAGTTTCTAGGTGAACGTGTTTTTTTGAGGTCCCTATACCCTAACCCTAACCTTCCATCCGCCTCCATTCTAAATCTCTGAACTTTTAAAGGAGTACAATTCTAAAACTATGCAACATTTCAAAGATTCCTTTTCAGGCAAATGTGACGGTGGCCAGGTTGTCACATGTAACTTGCCACTTCTTTTTAGAATGCTGACACTCTTTACTTTGTCTCAATAATAAATAAATAACAATACACATTAAACTCACAACAATAAAATATCAGTTGCACGGTAAAGTGCGGGGTGCGTAATTACTGTGAGAATAATACTGTTTGTTAGGTACTGCAAGACTACGCCACCTTTTTATTTAAGAGGTAGGGTCCTCTGTAACACTCTTTCTTAGGCTATTCACAGGTTCGAGTTTACCCAGGTAAGTACAATACTTTTAAATGAGAACAACACTTCAACACATATCCCTTGGAGAAAGCTGGACGGAAACAGGTTTGTATAAAAAGGTAATCTATTTTATTAAGCTAATACAGTGGCGTCTATAAGCCATAAAATATTGAAAAGCATAAACAAAATATAACACTAATTCTAAAACCTCAACCTCCTAATGCGCCCACTAACTAACTAAAATACAGGAATACAGACAATCACCAAACACTAAAAACAGACAGGGCTTGTGCAAACTATAGCAAATAAATAATGAATTTAGCGTTAAAGTGCCAACTATTACTGAAGCAGTAAAGTGCCAAGTGCCAATTCAATTGCTATATGTCATATACTCATCACGGTTCAATGCAAAAGGTGGGAATGTCCTTATATGGGGTTTAACTGGAGCGGGGGTTTAGGCCAGGAATCACTGTCTCTTCTTGTCTTCGTACGTATTGCCTGCAATCATAGAAACTAGAACCAGTTCATCTGTTCAGGTATATTTCACATATGAGGTTTAGGACCGTGGGTTTATAAAGGTAACGTTGCATAGAAGGACACTTACTCGCCCGCCAGACTGTACGTCTGGCTTTGAGGGTGTGAAGCGCGCAACGTTATCGCCACTGGACCTCTCCTCCGTTCCTTGGTTCGTCTGTCTGTCCTCCCCGTCTCTGCTGCTACTGCGCCGTCTGCTCACCGTCCGCTGCTGGTGGCTTAGTACGTGCCGCGATCACTGTATTCCCCACCTCTGCTCCGTGGTATGTCTGCTCCTCCTGTGCACAACCGTCCCTTCTGGCTGTCACTTCCACACTGCCCTGTATGCCTGTCTCTCTGCTGTCCAAGTGGCTCGCGCTCACTTTTGAATAAGGTGGGCCACACCCTACTCCGCCCTCATTCGCTCTGCCACCAGCGTGACCTGGGGACATTGGCCGTCCGCTGTCACAAGGCCAATGTCACACAGCCTATAGGGGAGTCCAATGTCAAGTGGCTCGGGGACCGGGGGGAAATACATTGTCAACCATAAAACATGCAGTGCAGAAATATAGTTAAGAGAATGATGTTTTTAAGTGCGTAATACAGGTTTTTCATCATCAATAAAAAATGTTACAATTTGGTTTCACCCCCCTGCTTTGACCCTGTCACATCCCCCCCCACTTTTCCGTTGCCAGTCCCTGCAACTGTCCCTAATCATGTCCATACCTCTGGGGTGGCTGGCCTATATTTGCTCTTCCCGAGCGCCGTGGCTCATCTGGTGCTCTCGGGACGGAGAGAAACCCATAATACTGCGGCGTTGTTGCTTCTACCTGCTCGGGCTGCACTACAGCTGGGGGGTCCTCGTGGGGCGACCTGGGGGCTACACACACATTCAACGCATTTCTATGTATGGTCTTTTCTCGCCCCCCCTTCTCGGGTCTGACTCGGTACACCAACCCCGTAGCTCCCACCTGTTCCATCACTGCGTAAGGCTCGGGGTCCCACCACGTACTCAATTTCCCCTGGCCATCTCTCTTCCTATTTCGAATCCACACTCTCTCTCCTGGTAATAGGGGTGTAATACCGGCCCTACGGTCATAAACCTGCTTTCTCCTCTTGGCCGTTTCTCCCATCCTCTCCCCTGCGGTCCTATAAGCTGTCGCCATTCTCTGTTGGTGGTCCTGTACCCAGCCACCCACTCCCATGCGCTCTTGCGCTGACTGCACTCCTAACTGGACATCTATAGGGCGCCTCAAATGTCGGCCAAACATTAAGTAGGCGGGGGCATAACCCGTAGCACTATGGATCGTGTTGTTATAAGCATGAACTAACTCGGGTAAGTGCTCATTCCATCTTCCTTGTTTATCAGTGTCTAGTGATCGCAACATGTTCAGTAATGTCTGATTAAATCGTTCCACTCCACCGTTCCCAGCCGGGTGGTACGGAGTGGTGCGACTTTTTGCAATACCATAAGTCTGACATAAATGGTGCATTAACTCGGACTCGAAGTTGGGGCCTCGATCTGAGTGGAACCGGGCCGGACAGCCGAACGGCTGGATAATATGCGTCCATAACGCACGGACAGTGGTGTGCGCAGTCTGGTCTCGGGTGGCAATAGCCCAACTATAACGGGTGAATAAGTCAGTAGCTACCAGAATGTTTTGCCACGCATCAGCAGGCCTACCTAATGTGAGGAAAACAATGGCTATTACTTCTAGTGGATATGAGACTTCAAAGGGTTGTAAGGGGGCCCGAGGCTCTGACCTGTTCCTCTGCAGGCTGCAGGCGACACAACCCTGTTGTAACTGACGCACCGCTCCCTCCATGCCTGGCCAATAGAACCGACGTCGCAGCTGGGCCAAGGTCCTCTCCAACCCAGCATGCGCCGCGGCCGTGTGGATTCCTCTCCATACCTCCTCTCTGCGTGAACCTGGACAAATGATCTGTGAGTATTGTTCTTTGGTATAAGGATCGGTCACCTTCCTATATAACACATGATTTCGTATAATCAGTTTGTTCCACTGGCGTAACAGTTGCCGCGCTCCCCGAGTCCAATTCTTCCTCTCCACCATATTAGGGGCTCTCCCCCGTTCCACGCACCTCTTCACCACCTGCACATCTGGATCCCGATCCTGCGTCTCTCTCCACTCATCCTCCCGGGCTGCTGGCGTCGATTGTACAGCCGCCACATCTACAGGCTGCACTGGGAACCGCGATAGGGCATCAGCGCTGGCGTTGTTTTTGCCCGGTCGATACTTGATGTCGAAAGTAAACGACGCAAGTTGAGCAGCCCACCGTTGTTCCACAGCTCCCAATCTAGCCGTTTGGAGATGCGCAACAGGGTTATTGTCCGTGAATATTGTGAATCGAGCGCCAGTGAGATAATCTTTAAACTTCTCGGTCACGGCCCATTTAAGGGCCAAAAGCTCCAATTTGAACGAGCTATAATTTGCGTCATTCTGCTCGGTCGGGTGGAGACTGCGGCTTGCATAAGCTATTACACGTTCGTGACCGTCTTGGACCTGGGCTAGAACCGCTCCCAACCCACGGCCACTCGCATCAGTGTAAACCACAAAAGGCTGTGTATAATCCGCATACGCTAACACCGGGGCTTGTGTGAGGGCACTCTTTAACGCATCAAACGCCCGCTGGCACTCCGAAGTCCACTCGACTTTACACTGGTGGGATTTTACGTCATTTGGGATTCCTATCAATAAGTTGTTTAAGGGTCGTGCTATAGCAGCAAAAGAGGACACGAAACGCCTATAGTAACCCGCTAGACCTAGAAACGCGCGGACCTCGCGGACCGTTGAGGGTGGTGTCCAGTCCCGCACTGCCACCACTTTCTCCGGATCGGGCCGCACTCCCTCTTTGTCCACGACATGGCCCAGAAATTGCACTTCCCTCCGCAGAAGTTTGCATTTGTCTAACCGCAGCTTCAGTCCATGTCTCCACAGGCGTTGGAAGACGAGCTCGAGGTGCTGTAGATGAGAGGAGAAGTCAGGTGAATATACTATAATGTCATCAAGATATACCAGCAAGGATTCTGTCACCTGACCACTCAGACACTGCTGCATCAGCCTCTGGAACGTCGCGGGCGCATTACAAAGCCCGAACGGCATGCGTTGAAACTCGAACAGGCCCAGCGGGGTCGTAAAGGCGGTCTTCTCCCGGTCCCGGGGATCCATTCCTACTTGCCAATACCCGCTGGCCAGGTCTAACGTGGAGAACCATTGCGCCTTCGTCAGGCTGGTGAGCGTCTCTTCTATCCTGGGTAGGGGGAAGGCGTCCTTGTGCGTCACGGCGTTAAGTTTCCTGTAGTCGACGCAGAACCTCCAGCTGCCATCTTTCTTCTTGACCAGTACGATAGGTGCCGCCCACGGACTGCAACTCTCCTTGATGACTCCCTTCTCCAGCATCTCATTCAGGAGGGTCTTCATCTCCCGGTACATGGAGGGCGGCAACGGCCGGTGTCGCTCTCGTATGGGTGCCGCGTCTCCGGTCGGTATCTGGTGTTGCACGACGTCCGTCCGTCCGAAATCCTCGTCATGGATGGCGAACACCTTCTTCCACCGACACAACATCTCGTGTAACTCTCTCTTCTGCGCCTCCGGCAGGTCATCACGCTCCGTCAACACTTCCATCTCTTCGGGCAGGGTCTTCAGTGGTCCATCATCTTCCACACTGATTACGGCCACTTCCACCTCTCCGTCGGTCCCCAGGGACAGGCTCAGGTCCCTGCCGCCTCGGACATCCGCTTCTTCCACCGGGTACAGCCTCCCCAGCTTCTGGTGGCGGTCCAGGACCAGACTATATGCGTGTGGGTTGCACACTCGTATGGGAACACGTCCGTGGCGCACCGTGACGAGGGCACGGGCCACTCCCAAATCTTTTCCATCCGGCAAGGCTTCCATCAAGGCCTCGTAGTCCGCTCCATTTGGTCCTCTCCAAGCGCGGCCCCAGATCATCACTTCACTCTGCGCGGGGATTCGAATCTTCCGCCGGCCGACCGGCCACACATAACCGATGGACCCATCTTCGTTCGTCACTGCCTCCACCCTCCTACAGGTGGCGAATGCGTCCTTCCACAGCGTCCTTCCCTGCTGACATGGAAACACAGGCCTCCCAGGCCATTTAAAGAGGGCATGCCATACAGCGTTCACGACATTCATCCCAATAATCAGCGGTTGAGTACAATGTTCATCTTTCACGATTACAACTCCTCTCCCTGGGATCTTCATTCCCTCCAGCTCTAGGTCCAATATGGCATAGCCAGTGTACGGTAAGTCAAGACCATTAGCGGCGCGTAATTTAAAAACAAGGGGCCCATTTCCCAACGTTAGGTGTGAGAATTTTTCCTCAAATAAGCTTTGCTGCATTAATGTGACTTGTGACCCAGTATCCAGTAACCCCCTTAAGTGGACTCCTCCCATAGTGATCCCAATAGTCGGACAGTCCCCAATAAACACTTCATTAGCCCTTGATCTGGCGAGTGCGCGCTGCACCCCTGTCTCCCGGACCTCGGCGACAGGGCGTACTAGTTTAAATGATTGGGGTCAGATTTACAAAAGCGAGCAATGTGCCCAGACTGCCTACAGCTCCTACAGATCGGCCTACCTCCCTCATCCCACTCGTTGCGTTGGTACGGCTCCCGGCGTCGTTCAGATGGAGGCGAACCGCGAGGTCGTGTATCGGTGGTGTTGGGTCGAAGGAGCGGTCTGATCTCTTTCATGAGCTCCTGCGTAAACCCCTGCATTTGCGATTTGACGTCTTCCATAATCTCCTGTTTCAGTTTCTCTCTCCATTCAGATTCCTGTGAGGGTGTTGGGATAGAGACAGGTTTAACAGCATGGCACAAGATTTCAGCAGTCCCTTCTCTTCTATGTTCAGTGTCTAGTAGGAAGGCCTCATTTTTTAGGGCGGCGAAGTCTTCTGTGGGGTTTCGACGGGCATATATTCTTAAGGCTTGACCCAGAGGGCCTTCAGACAGTCCTACAAGTAACTGCTCTCGCAGAATGGCATCGGAGGGAGCGGTGTCTGGGTCGAGCCGCCGCAGCCCGCAGAACAACTCTCTAAGCCTCAAAATATAAGCCTGCACACTTTCGCCTGCGCGTTGCGCACAGCCATAGAACAAGGCACGAGCTTGGGAAGCAGAAACAGATGTTTTATACAACGTGTCTAAACATTTAAAGACTTTGGCCACTGTATTGCGATCTTCCTTGTCAATTACACTAATTTGTCGCTTAGCTTCCTCAGTAAGGGTCTGTACTACAAAAGCAACTTTTTTCTCCTCTGTTAAATCCTGAGTGCCCAATAATCCTTTAATCTGTTCTCTCCATTCCCTGTATTTCTCCTCACCTTCTATGCCCGAAAACTTAGGTAGCCACGGTGCCCCTGGATACACTGGCATCATCATCATTACTTTCTTGATTCAACCAAACAAAACAAAACAAAAAGCAGCAAAACAGCAAAATTTCAATACAGTTTCTCTTAGGGATTTTGTGTTGTTCTCTACCCAGTCCTGCCGCGCTACGCCAAATATGTGACGGTGGCCAGGTTGTCACATGTAACTTGCCACTTCTTTTTAGAATGCTGACACTCTTTACTTTGTCTCAATAATAAATAAATAACAATACACATTAAACTCACAACAATAAAATATCAGTTGCACGGTAAAGTGCGGGGTGCGTAATTACTGTGAGAATAATACTGTTTGTTAGGTACTGCAAGACTACGCCACCTTTTTATTTAAGAGGTAGGGTCCTCTGTAACACTCTTTCTTAGGCTATTCACAGGTTCGAGTTTACCCAGGTAAGTACAATACTTTTAAATGAGAACAACACTTCAACACATATCCCTTGGAGAAAGCTGGACGGAAACAGGTTTGTATAAAAAGGTAATCTATTTTATTAAGCTAATACAGTGGCGTCTATAAGCCATAAAATATTGAAAAGCATAAACAAAATATAACACTAATTCTAAAACCTCAACCTCCTAATGCGCCCACTAACTAACTAAAATACAGGAATACAGACAATCACCAAACACTAAAAACAGACAGGGCTTGTGCAAACTATAGCAAATAAATAATGAATTTAGCGTTAAAGTGCCAACTATTACTGAAGCAGTAAAGTGCCAAGTGCCAATTCAATTGCTATATGTCATATACTCATCACGGTTCAATGCAAAAGGTGGGAATGTCCTTATATGGGGTTTAACTGGAGCGGGGGTTTAGGCCAGGAATCACTGTCTCTTCTTGTCTTCGTGCGTATTGCCTGCAATCATAGAAACTAGAACCAGTTCATCTGTTCAGGTATATTTCACATATGAGGTTTAGGACCGTGGGTTTATAAAGGTAACGTTGCATAGAAGGACACTTACTCGCCCGCCAGACTGTACGTCTGGCTTTGAGGGTGTGAAGCGCGCAACGTTATCGCCACTGGACCTCTCCTCCGTTCCTTGGTTCGTCTGTCTGTCCTCCCCGTCTCTGCTGCTACTGCGCCGTCTGCTCACCGTCCGCTGCTGGTGGCTTAGTACGTGCCGCGATCACTGTATTCCCCACCTCTGCTCCGTGGTATGTCTGCTCCTCCTGTGCACAACCGTCCCTTCTGGCTGTCACTTCCACACTGCCCTGTATGCCTGTCTCTCTGCTGTCCAAGTGGCTCGCGCTCACTTTTGAATAAGGTGGGCCACACCCTACTCCGCCCTCATTCGCTCTGCCACCAGCGTGACCTGGGGACATTGGCCGTCCGCTGTCACAAGGCCAATGTCACACAGCCTATAGGGGAGTCCAATGTCAAGTGGCTCGGGGACCGGGGGGAAATACATTGTCAACCATAAAACATGCAGTGCAGAAATATAGTTAAGAGAATGATGTTTTTAAGTGCGTAATACAGGTTTTTCATCATCAATAAAAAATGTTAAAATTTGGTTTCACCCCCCTGCTTTGACCCTGTCACACAAACATGTCCAGAGTAAGATCAACATTTTAAAGTATGAATGAGGTTACTAGGCGTAAGTATGTAGTTGTAAGCCTGCCTTTAAATGTCCATTGCCGCATCGACAATGAATGGGGCGCTTAAAGTTAAATATCTCCAAAACTACAAATGATTTCAAAAGAAAAAATCTCAAGCATGCATGTCCACAGTAAGGTGGAATTTTTGAACTGTGAATGGAGTTTTTAGGTGAACGTGTTTTTTTTGAGGTCCCTATACCCTAACCCTAACCTTCCATCCGCCTCCATTCTAAATCTCTGAACTTTTAAAGGAGTACAATTCTAAAACTATGCAACATTTCAAAGATTCCTTTTCAGGCAAACATGTCCAGAGTAAGATCAACATTTTAAAGTATGAATGAGGTTACTAGACGTAAGTATGTAGTTGTAAGCCTGCCTTTAAATGTCCATTGCTGCATCGACAATGAATGGGGCGCTTAAAGTTAAATATCTCCAAAACTACAAATGATTTCAAAAGAAAAAATCTCAAGCATGCATGTCCACAGTAAGGTGGAATTTTTGAACTGTGAATGGAGTTTCTAGGTGAACGTGTTTTTTTGAGGTCCCTATACCCTAACCCTAACCTTCCATCCGCCTCCATTCTAAATCTCTGAACTTTTAAAGGAGTACAATTCTAAAACTATGCAACATTTCAAAGATTCCTTTTCAGGCAAACATGTCCAGAGTAAGATCAACATTTTAAAGTATGAATGAGGTTACTAGGCGTAAGTATGTAGTTGTAAGCCTGCCTTTAAATGTCCATTGCCGCATCGACAATGAATGGGGCGCTTAAAGTTAAATATCTCCAAAACTACAAATGATTTCAAAAGAAAAAATCTCAAGCATGCATGTCCACAGTAAGGTGGAATTTTTGAACTGTGAATGGAGTTTTTAGGTGAACGTGTTTTTTTTTAGGTCCCTATACCCTAACCCTAACCTTCCATCCGCCTCCATTCTAAATCTCTGAACTTTTAAAGGAGTACAATTCTAAAACTATGCAACATTTCAAAGATTCCTTTTCAGGCAAACATGTCCACAGTAAGATGAACATTTTAAAGTATGAATGACGTTACTCAAGTCAAGTCAAGTCATGTTATTGGACAGACGCTCTACCAGTCGAGCTATGCTGTTGGCTGAGAGTTACAGGTTTCCTGGTGGTTTTAACTTGTTTTCTAGAAGTTAGTCTGCAAAGGGGGGTGCAATACGTTAGTCCGACAGCGCATTCCTCCGACAGCGCAGTGCTCCGACATTAAACAGTAAACCCGAACCAAACCCGCACCCTAACCCTAACCGCACGCGGATGCCACATAGTCGGAGAAAAGGTCTGTCGGATTAACGCATGCCTCCCTGCAAAGGGAAGCATCACTAAGGATATCAGTCAATTTATCCGTTGCCCCAAGTTACCGGGGACACATGCCTCGGAGTGGGAATCGAACCCACTCAAGGAAAGAATCATAGGAAAGACATCAATGGGATTTGAACTCATGGCCTCTGGATCATGAATACTGCGTCTCAACCCATTGAGCTAACAGATGGCTGACAAGTACAGCCTTCCTGGTAGTTTTCAGTTGATATTCTGGAAGCCAGTCTGCAAAGGAAAGAATCATAGGAACGACATCAATGGGATTTGAACTCATGGCCTCTGGATCATGTATACTGCGTCTCAACCCATTGAGCTAACAGTTGGATGACAAATATAGCCTTCCTGGTACTTTTCACTTGATCTTCTGGAAGCCAGTCTGCAAAGGAAAGAATCATAGGAAAGACATCAATGGGATTTGAACTCATGGCCTCTGGATCATGAATACTGCATCTCAACCCATTGAGCTAACAGATGGCTGACAAGTACAGCCTTCCTGGTGCTTTGACTTGAACAACAAACAAGACAAATAACTTTAAAAAAATGTGTTACAGCATAAATATAAATCTTTTTCATGGGGGGCCCTGACACTACATCTTTTCACATTGGGGTCCACTGCCCAAATACATGTCAATTTGGGGGGTTGACAACAAAACGTTTCAGAACCACAGATTCCAAGGAAACAGCTGTAGGTGAATGGATAGTCACTGACTAGTGAGCCGCAGGTAACAGGTTCAAGCCTCAGCTACAGCAGCAAGTCAGGATGTCAAATCAAATAGGTATCATTAGGAGTGAAATGGTTGTGTTTCTTCACCCCAACTGCACATGACAGCAGTTTTATATCAGTTTACATGTACGTTATTTTCAGTGATGAAGACAAACCGCACAGACGTTCACTGTACTTTAGTATATTTTGTAAACTTATGACTCTGAGTAGAGTAAAATATCTATAAATCCTTAGTACATGTTATTATGTGCCCTATAGTAAAGTGAAGACAGTTCATCATTTACAACTATCTGTTAATGTGACTTTCTCCTTTCTCCTGTTGCAAACTACCTGGCTTTCATGAATGCAGATGCCAAACAATTACTAGAATTATCTTTCATGTTTAATATATGATTCGTAAGACATTCGTAAAGAGTGTGTTGACCATTTGCTAACGTTATCATGGGCCTTGTTGTAAAGTGAAGACTATGCATTATTATTTCATGTTTAACAGTGATTAGTAAAACATGTGACATCAAAAAGTGGCAAAAGTAACGTTATATAGTATACAAGTATACAACAATTGATTAAGATATAAAATGTAGCAACTCTTGGCCACAGCACACACACTGACATTTAAACAAAGAAATTAATCACAACAGAATCACAGAGTAGCAGCTTGGAGCCTCTGCAGTCACCACCTCCCAGTGCAAGTTAGCTTTAGCTGCTAAGCTAAACTGCTAAGCATGGAGGACATTACTAGCCTACACATCAAAACAAACATTGTGGATACAAACAGCCAACATCAAAATACCCCCTAGTCATAATGCTACTTCATGTGTGTAAGATTAGCCATTTTATGTTACCTCGATCACCTGCAACAAGACAGTTAAAACACATAAAACACGAATTAGACATATTTCTGTCCAGTCTGCAACTGCATCACTGTTCACTTCCTCCCTAGTAGGCTACTACAGGTGTAATGCAGGTAGTCAGTGTGTTGCCAGATTTTGCAAAAGAAACAAGCGGACAGGTCTATGAAAACAAGCCCAAAAGAAGCAACTATAGGCTCAGGCTCATGATAACGTCTGCAAATGGTTTACATACTCTTTACGAATGTCTTACGCATCATTTGCTTAACATGAATGATAATTCTAGTAATTGTTTGGTGTCTGCATTCATGAAAGCCAGGTAGTTTGCAACAGGTAAGGAGAAAGTCCACATTAACAGACAGTCATAAATGATGAACTGTCTTCACTTTACTGTAGGGCACATAATAACATGTACAAAGGATTTATAGATATTTTAGGAATGTTTTACAAAGCATGTTAAACATGAACAAACACATTAACAGACAGTTGTAAATGATGAACTGTCTTCACTTTACTATAGGGCATATAATAACATGTACTAAGGATTTATAGATACTTTAGGAATGTTTAACAAAGCATATGTTAAACATGAACAAGCTACCAATAGCTTGTATATATTATGTAACATCAGTTACAAATGATTTAATAATCATTTACAGATGTATTATACATGGCTTATTCATGAATAGTTACTAATACCGTTATAGATGATTTGTAACCGTAGTTATAAAGGTTTTAGTAATCATTTACGAATGTCAATAAACAGGTTGTTAATGATTTGTTAATAGTCTACAAACTGCTTTTAAACGTTTATAAATGCTTTAGAATGGGTCGTTACAAATGATTTAATAATCTTTTACAGATGTATATAAATGGCTTATTCATGAATAGTTCACTACTTACTAATACTTTACAAATGATTTGTAACTGTAGTTATAAAGGTTTTAGTAATTATTTACAAATGTCAACAAACAGGTTGTTAATGATTTGTTAATAGTCTACAAACTACTTATAAACGTTTATAAATGCTTTATAACGGGTCATTATTGTAAAGTGCTACCAATTTATTTTACCGAAACGAAAGTTAAATCCGAAAAAATCACTAAGTATGGAGGCCAAAATCGTCCCCCCAAAAACCTGTTAGGAGTACGTTTCAGGCAATTTAGAGTTGATTGGTAGTACTTTGTAGTGACCTTTTTTTTTGGTCCCTAACATTCATCGAGCTCTGGACTTAGTAATTTTTTTTCCTGTTTCGGTAGTGACACTACCGAAACGAAAAAAAAAAAGTTCCCCCAAAAACCTGTTAGGAGTACGTTTCAGGCAATTTAAAGTTGATTGGTAGTGACTTTTTTTTTGGTTCTGAACATTCATCGAGCTCTGGACTTAGTAATTTTTTTTCCGTTTTGGTAGTGACACAATGGTGTCACTACCGAAACGAAAAAAAATTGTTCCCCCAAAAACCTGTTAGGAGTACATTTCAGGCAATTTAAAGTTGATTGGTAGTGACTTTTTTTTTGGTCCCTAACATTCATCGAGCTCTGGACTTAGTCATTTTTTTTCAGTTTCGGTAGTGACACTACCGAAACGAAAAAAAAAATGTTCCCCCAAAAACCTGTTAGGAGTACGTTTCAGGCAATTTAAAGTTGATTGGTAGTGACTTTTTTTTTGGTCCCTAACATTCATCGAGCTCTGGACTTAGTAATTTTTTTCCGTTTCGGTAGTGACACAATGGTGTCACTACCGAAACGGAAAAAAAATTGTTCCCCCAAAAACCTGTTAGGAGTATGTTTCAGGCAATTTAAAGTTGATTGGTAGTGACTTTTTTTTGGTCCCTAACATTCATCGAGCTCTGGAAAAAAATGTTCCCCCAAAAACCTGTTAGGAGTACGTTTCAGGCAATTTAAAGTTGATTGGTAGTGACTTTTTTTTTGGTCCCTAACATTCATCGAGCTCTGGACTTAGTAATTTTTTTTCCGTTTCGGTAGTGACACAATGGTGTCACTAACATTCATCGAGCTCTGGACTTAGTAATTTTTTTTCCGTTTCGGTAGTGACACTACCGAAACAAAAAAAAAATTGTTCCCCCAAAAACCTGTTAGGAGTACGTTTCAGGCAATTTAAAGTTGATTGGTAGTGACTTTTTTTTTGGTCCCTAACATTCATCGAGCTCTGGATTTAGTAATTTTTTTTCCGTTTCGGTAGTGACACAATGGTGTCACTACCGAAACGAAAAAAAAATTGTTCCCCCAAAAACCTGTTAGGAGTATGTTTCAGGCAATTTAAAGTTGATTGGTAGTGACTTTTTTTTTGGTCCCTAACATTCATCGAGCTCTGGAAAAAAATGTTCCCCCAAAAACCTGTTAGGAGTATGTTTCAGGCAATTTAAAGTTGATTGGTAGTGACTTTTTTTTTGGTCCCTAACATTCATCGAGCTCTGGACTTAGTAATTTTTTTTCCGTTTCGGTAGTGACACTACCGAAACGAAAAAAAAAAATGTTCCCCCAAAAACCTGTTAGGAGTAAGTTTCAGGCAATTTAAAGTTGATTGGTAGTGACTTTTTTTTTGGTCCCTAACATTCATCGAGCTCTGGACTTAGTAATTTTTTTTCTGTTTCGGTAGTGACACAATGGTGTCACTACCGAAACGAAAAAAAAAAAGTTCCCCCAAAAACCTGTTAGGAGTACGTTTCAGGCAATTTAAAGTTGATTGGTAGTGACTTTTTTTTTGGTCCCTAACATTCATCGAGCTCTGGACTTAGTCATTTTTTTTCAGTTTCGGTAGTGACACTACCGAAACGAAAAAAAAAATGTTCCCCCAAAAACCTGTTAGGAGTACGTTTCAGGCAATTTAAAGTTGATTGGTAGTGACTTTTGTTTTGGTCCCTAACATTCATCGAGCTCTGGACTTAGTAATTTTTTTTCCGTTTCGGTAGTGACACAATGGTGTCACTACCGAAACGGAAAAAAAATTGTTCCCCCAAAAACCTGTTAGGAGTACGTTTCAGGCAATTTAAAGTTGATTGGTAGTGACTTTTTTTTGGTCCCTAACATTCATCGAGCTCTGGAAAAAAATGTTCCCCCAAAAACCTGTTAGGAGTACGTTTCAGGCAATTTAAAGTTGATTGGTAGTGACTTTTTTTTTGGTCCCTAACATTCATCGAGCTCTGGACTTAGTAATTTTTTTTCCGTTTCGGTAGTGACACTACCGAAACGAAAAAAAAAAATGTTCCCCCAAAAACCTGTTAGGAGTACGTTTCAGGCAATTTAAAGTTGATTGGTAGTGACTTTTTTTTTGGTCCCTAACATTCATCGAGCTCTGGACTTAGTAATTTTTTTTCTGTTTCGGTAGTGACACAATGGTGTCACTACCGAAACGAAAAAAAAATTGTTCCCCCAAAAACCTGTTAGGAGTACGTTTCAGGCAATTTGAAGTTGATTGGTAGTGACTTTTTTTTTGGTCCCTAACATTCATCGAGCTCTGGACTTAGTCATTTTTTTTCAGTTTCGGTAGTGACACTACCGAAACGAAAAAAAAATTGTTCCCCCAAAAACCTGTTAGGAGTACGTTTCAGGCAATTTAAAGTTGATTGGTAGTGACTTTTTTTTTGGTCCCTAACATTCATCGAGCTCTGGACTTAGTCATTTTTTTTCAGTTTCGGTAGTGACACTACCGAAACGAAAAAAAAAATGTTCCCCCAAAAACCTGTTAGGAGTACGTTTCAGGCAATTTAAAGTTGATTGGTAGTGACTTTTTTTTTTGTCCCTAACATTCATCGAGCTCTGGACTTAGTAATTTTTTTTCCGTTTCGGTAGTGACACAATGGTGTCACTAACATTCATCGAGCTCTGGACTTAGTAATTTTTTTTCCGTTTCGGTAGTGACACTACCGAAACGAAAAAAAAATTGTTCCCCCAAAAACCTGTTAGGAGTATGTTTCAGGCAATTTAAAGTTGATTGGTAGTGACTTTTTTTTTGGTCCCTAACATTCATCGAGCTCTGGACTTAGTAATTTTTTTTCCGTTTCGGTAGTGACACAATGGTGTCACTACCGAAACGGAAAAAAAAATGTTCCCCCAAAAACCTGTTAG
Source organism: Gymnoscopelus microlampas (assembly GCF_963454915.1). Taxonomy (NCBI): domain Eukaryota; kingdom Metazoa; phylum Chordata; class Actinopteri; order Myctophiformes; family Myctophidae; genus Gymnoscopelus; species Gymnoscopelus microlampas. The sequence goes on along the minus strand of NC_139939.1, from coordinate 46,739,822 downwards.
GAGTACGTTTCAGGCAATTTAAAGTTGATTGGTAGTGACTTTTTTTTTGGTCCCTAACATTCATCGAGCTCTGGAAAAAAATGTTCCCCCAAAAACCTGTTAGGAGTACGTTTCAGGCAATTTAAAGTTGATTGGTAGTGACTTTTTTTTTGGTCCCTAACATTCATCGAGCTCTGGACTTAGTAATTTTTTTTCCGTTTCGGTAGTGACACAATGGTGTCACTACCGAAACGAAAAAAAAATTGTTCCCCCAAAAACCTGTTAGGAGTACGTTTCAGGCAATTTAAAGTTGATTGGTAGTGACTTTTTTTTTGGTCCCTAACATTCATCGAGCTCTGGACTTAGTCATTTTTTTTCCGTTTCGGTAGTGACACAATGGTGTCACTACCGAAACGAAAAAAAATGTGTTCCCCCAAAAACCTGTTAGGAGTACGTTTCAGGCAATTTAAAGTTGATTGGTAGTGACTTTTTTTTTGGTCCCTAACATTCATCGAGCTCTGGACTTTGTAATTTTTTTTCCGTTTCGGTAGTCGGTAGTGTCACTACCGAAACGGAAAAAAAATTACTAAGTCCAGAGCTCGATGAATGTTAGGGACCAAAAAAAAGTCACTACCAATCAACTTTAAATTGCCTGAAACGTACTCCTAACAGGTTCTTGGGGGAACATTTTTTTTTTCGTTTCGGTAGTGACACCATTGTCACTACCGAAACGGAAAAAAAATTACTAAGTGCAGAGCTCGATGAATGTTAGGGACCAAAAAAAAAGTCACTACCAATCAACTTTAAATTGCCTGAAACGTACTCCTAACAGGTTTTTGGGGGAACATTTTTTTTTTCGTTTCGGTAGTGTCACTACAGAAATGGAAAAAAAATGACCAAGTCCAGAGCTCGATGAATGTTAGGGACCAAAACAAAAGTCACTACCAATCAACTTTAAATTGCCTGAAACGTACTCCTAACAGGTTTTTGGGGGAACATTTTTTTTTCCGTTTCGGTAGTGTCACTACCGAAACGGAAAAAAAAATACTAAGTCCAGAGCTCGATGAATGTTAGGGACCAAAAAAAAAGTCACTACCAATCAACTTTAAATTGCCTGAAACGTACTCCTAACAGGTTTTTGGGGGAACATTTTTTTTTTCGTTTCGGTAGTGTCACTACCGAAACTGAAAAAAAATTACTAAGTCCAGAGCTCGATGAATGTTAGGGACCAAAAAAAAAGTCACTACCAATCAACTTTAAATTGCCTGAAACGTACTCCTAACAGTGATGTGGCCATAGCTGAATGCTAAAAGCCTACCTGACAAGTCATAATTTCCAGGTTCGATTCCAGGCCTCAACAATGTGTCAAAGTGACCCAGAACAAGACACTTAAAATAATTATTTACCCAAAAATGACTTATTTTCTATCAATTACACACTCCATGAAGCCTTGAATTCATGGAGATTTTTTAGTTTTTGACACATTCCTGAGCACAGACTCAGACATATTGGTTGGATCGGCGGTGCCACGTACAGTAGGAGTGAGGGTAGCAGAGCGGCCAGAAGCTGAGTCTAGTAGAACATAATCACGAATCAAAGAACCACTTTTAGCACTATTTAGCAGCATTTTTGTTTAGTGTGTAATTGTGTGCAATTGAGAAACCTGTGAACATTCCCACCTCCAGAAGATCTCACTTCTTGAGAAAGATTGTCCTTTCTTTATTCCTGTGACGTCTGCTCCTGTTCAGTCATCTCTGGTGATGGCAGACCAGCTTTATTAATTTCCAATGAAGATGTCTGCTTTCACACCTTCCTGGCACTAGACAGAGGGAACTAGCCCGAGCAGGGTTGAGGAGATGACTCACAAGTAAATTTGGCATCAAACTCTGTGATGATGTGGTCAAGAAGAGGAGACATGTTTCATCTGATGTACTGTAGGCTACTCTTCTATGGTTTCTGCAGGAGCAGGAAGAAAGGCCAAACTCGCAGGCAAACAAAAAGTGTGATTCCATGTTCTACCTGAATGTTCAGCATATAAAAATGTTTTAAGGCACTGTATGGATTACCAAAATCCTAGGGTGCCCTGCAAAGCGTACCGGCAGTGGGGTAATAGCTTGTCCACCTCAAAGGGCCTGGGTCAGAATGAGACAACATGTTCTCCCGTGGGTGATTGACTTTCAAAATGTATTTTAAAGTCAAGCAACAGGGTACTAGGTACAGCTTGCCCTCACAACCTGAGCACCTTCCATCCTATTCAAGTGGGCTATGATGCACTCCTATAATTTGATGTGATTTAATTGTATTCACATTAAAATGTGCCCACAAGGGGGCGCCAGTCTGTATCAAATTAAAATAGCATTATCCTGTGAGACATTACAACATTAACAGTAGACTTCTACACTGCTTTATTGAACAATGAAAAACAGCCTTTGTGCCATTTCCCCTCCATTTATTACCAAAGGATCTTACATTTGGTTGAAATTGGCTGTAACCCATCTCTGATAAACACATGAGACCCTTTCCGCAGGTTATTTTGAGTTTTGTGTGTATTCTGGGACTGTTTAACTAGAATATGTGCTGAATTGGATTCCCATGCTTTCCAATAGAAACGCACAAGAACCTGCTCTGTTTCTGTACTTGACTGTAATACAGTTCCAGACAGATTCTGGTTATGTCACTATTGGCAGTATTGACTGATCACGCATAGATATAATATTTAGATGTAGGACCCATGCACACGCACCTCAAGGTGTGACATGTCTAATGTACATACTTTATAGAATATTTACTTGTGTAGCTACTTGCTTATAAGATGTAGCTTAAAAAGAAACATCTTGATATGTTTGTATTATAATTTTGCTTTCAGAATCAAAATTGAGACACCTAAGCATACAAAAGCTTCAAAATTATTGTTTTATGAAAGATTATTCATATGCATTTGGACAAAAAATACATTTAAGCTATGATTCTACAGCAGTCAGTTGATTACTCAGAAAATGCTCTTATCCAGAGTGACTGCCGATAATTTAATGCTGATGCGCTGTGAGCATGCACATCGGCTATTTTTGGCACGACTAAGTATACTATATATCAGGCTTGAGTGGTTGAGTGAATAGAGTGTTATGAAAACAGTTAGCATGTAGACATCAAAGCTATAGCATCTGACGGCAACATGTTCGAATAATCACTCAGGACCACTTGTATTTGAGTTTTTTTCTCTTTTCAGTGTATCATTTTAATGTACTCTCACAAGTAGGTGAACAGATACAATTTTGTTGCTCACGGTACTAAAACACACATCCATTGATAGTATAAATAGCCAACCTAATAATAATACACATTTTCAAATACATAAATCATCAAGTATCCAAGTATTAAGTTACGGACATCAAATAAAAAGGCATACAAAATATCGCAGACGTTGGAAGTCCAGTTTGAAGCAAAAAAAAAAAAAAAAAAAAAAGAAACATCACATTTTGGACATGGCAGTTAATTAGTAAACAAAGGTTTGATAGAGAAAGGAAATGAAATTACAAGTTCCCAGACTTTCAATTAACATATTGCAACAATTAAGCTTTTCATATTAAAAAATAGTCACTGAAAGGGCATAAGTGTGTGTAAAGACTTCCTGCACAAGACAAAGGCAACCATTTTTTTGTTTTGTTTCAAGTAGAAAAATGAAACACCTTTTCCAAATGCTATAGTGGAGGTTTAATCCACCCAACTGCCTTGTTCCATCTCGATTGTAAGGCATTTATGGATGAACCAATTGATTTGAAGGAAGGCATACCTCTTTCTAGTCTGTCTTGAACGTGGTCTTAAAATTTTACGGGATACATAATTGTTCAAGTTAAAATGAAAAAGAAGAAAACTGGTTATTTTCTTTCCCCCACACATTCTCAGGCAATGTAAAGCCTAATTTACACTGGTAGTATACGGCAATGTCGCTTGACAACAGCAAACGATCTTGTCGCCGAGCGACACTGTCGTGCAATGGAGGATAAATTAAGCTTAACCACTTTGAACCTGGCGTTCCTTATTTTCGTGTCTTTGGGGTGCGGTCACAAACGGGATAAACCAACATCTTGACACAACAATACACGACTCACTAACGCTGCTCTTTCCCCCCAATTCTACGGGGCACATCGAGAGAACACACTTGGATTGTGATCTACACAGTTTTTTTTTGACACTTGGAATTTGAAACTAGAGAGGGGAGGTAAAACATGATTTACCAAGCAATGGATCTCCAATGTAAATACTTTCAACACAATGACTAAGAAAAACAAGCCTGCCAGGTAATAAGCTTACGAGATTAAATAGAACTTTTTCTGTTGTAACGGCTGTGTTGGCATGGAGCTGAGGTTGGCTCTACTGGATGCAGCAGTTATTGCGATGGCCATTGGAATCTTTGAAGCGCAAACGCATCTTTGGACGATATTTCTCCAGGTAGAAAAGCTGCTTGCTGTTGAAGGCTCCACGACGTTTCCTGTTTGACAATGTCAACAGCGGAATTCAGTCCCGTTCAACAGACATTTAATGTTACACACAATTAACGTAAGCATCAATACGTCTCAGTTTCAGTTCCCTAACATTTATCTGTGAAGTCTAAAGTATTCTACTTCCAAAAATGTCTTGATAAATAAGAGACAATTTATTAACACATTTGAGTGCCATAAACGGTCCGGACCGTTTTTGAGAAGCTATGCGTCATGTGCCCATTTTTTTTAATATATATTTTTCCCACGTGAGGCGCTCTAATGAAACTTTGGGATCATCCAAGGAGTCTCTAAGAAGGAGAGGCCGGATGTGGATCCTTGTCAAAAATGCTCCAATGTTAACTCCTTAACTAAAAGCTTAATATCTCCATTTCTTTTTAACGTGGTGGAAGTGAGCCGTTTTCGATCGGCGATCACTCTGCAATGGAGGATCGCGTTAGAAATATTATTTTTCCAGGCGTAAGTCGGGACCCTCCGCCGTCTCGCAGGCACGCTTTGTTTACATGCACTTCCGCGTCGGGGCTTCTACAGCACGAAACATATCAACGTAAGTGGATGGAAGATATGCTGGCACTAGATGTACCCTATTTTAATAAACCTCTGGCACACAATGTGTTAAGTATGTCATACAGCATGAGATTATGTAAGTAAGTAAGCCTGGCTGAGCAATGAGGCTCATAGGGCAGGAGTCTATCTCCTGTTTTCGTAGCGTGAGGTTGGTAGCTTGATGTACAAGTGAACCCCCTGAACATGACATTAGTAATCCAACCCTTGATGCTGAGTGCCAAGCAGGGAGGCATTGGGTCCCATTTTCAGAGTCTTTGGTATGACCCGGCCGGGGGAATCGAACTCCGAAATCCCAATCTCAGGGCGAGCACTCTAACCTCAAGGCCAGGACATGACATTATGTTGCTTGCTGTCCTATACCATTTGCAACACTGGTTTGGAAAAGTGCTTGATAAGTTAAGTATATTATTGTTATCATTGTTACATTAGGCAATTTCCGTTTCAGTTTCTCCAATTAACCCATTAAGACCTGAGGCCGCTTCTAAACATTTTCAAAATCCTAAGAAAAAATCGGAAAAAAATATGAAAAAAAATAATTTTCACGATTTTTCAAAAATAGCAGATCTACAAGCTCATAGCACGGCACTCGGTGCCGCGCTATGAGCTTGTATATCTGCTATTTTTTGAATAGCCACAGAAATCTAAAGTGACAGAGATGCGTTCCAGGTCTTAAGGTTAATGTAGATATAAAATACTGTTTAATGGTCCCTTCCTTTTTCCAGTGTTTTTGAAGAAGAAACTCTGCTCTCATTAAGTAAAAGGTTATCTAAAGTGTCCAAAGGGTCTCGGCGGTGTGACTGTGTGAACTTACGTTCGAATGAACTGGACAGCATCTTCATACTTCATTCCACATTCTATCATGGCGAGAGCAACCAGAACAGGAGCTCTAGAAACAGAACACAAATACATTACCTATTAAGTAATGGGTTTAACCACTTAAGCCCTATATACTTTGGCATACAATGAATAGCAAAAACAATTTGCCTATCTACAAGCTCACAATGCATCACATTGCAGTGATGTTAAGTAACTAAGTACATTTACTCAAGTACTGTACTTAAGTACAATTTTGAGGTACTTTTACTTTACTAAAGTATTTCCAATTTCAATACTTTTACTTCTACTCCACTACATCTCAGAGGCAAATATTGTACTCCACTACAATTATTTGAAAACTAGTTACTTTGCAGATATAAATTATGATGTTATAAAACATACATGAAACACTTTAGCCCTATTTTATACATACTGTAAATACATCACATATACATATATTTGAAAATAGCACATCTACAAGCTCACGTTGTGAGCTTGTAGATCTGCTATTTTCATTTTGGTACTTTTAATGGTACTTTTACTTTCAGTACTTTAAGTATATTTCTCTCCCCAGGCTGGCAGAGGGAGTGTAGCGCCCAGGATTACATAGGCAATTGGCACTGGGTGAGAAAATGGGTTACAAAATCGTGGGAGAAAAAAAAAAGAACTCAAAATATTAATTTGCATCACAATGAACACATTTTGCCATAAAACACGTGAGGACCTCACCTCCCCAATCCTGCTACACAGTGGACAGCAACACAGCAGCCAGGCTCCTCCCTAAACTTCAGTTTGAGCAGGTTCAACCAATCATCGACAATCTGGTTGGAGGGAGGAGCACCGTCGTCAAATGGCCAATCCTGGTGGAGGGAAAAAGAAGAAGGAAGTGATTTAATCTGGCCCCAATTCTTGGAAACCAAAACAAAAGATGTCAGTAACCTACAGAGGAGGCTACAGGGAAACGTGCCAGAGGGGTTGGGTTTGTTTTAGCCCCCGTTAACACTGTGTTCCTTGATCATCACACAGTTAATGCTTATGAAACCCACACACGCACGCACGCACACACACACACACACACACACACACACACACACACACACACTGTAGAAAGGGGCACCCGCATTGAGTTATCCAGCCAGGTTCAAAGATTGCTTTAGTCTTTAAACTTATCAGGAATATGTGAACAATGTGCTTTGTTACTCTTAACTAATACCAGGTGCTTAATCCTATTACAATGATGCTGTAAACAAAGTCCAGGACATCCTCAGCATACCAGACCTGACATCTGACGTGTCACTGATAGCACGCTAAAAGAATGCTTGAATATCTTGCCTGAAATAGGGTTACTTACTTACTGACTTGCCTGAAATAGTCATGTGATATTACAATACAAAATGTACTTAAAGTAAAGTAAAACAAAAAGTAAAACTACAAGCTTGTAGATCGGCTATTTTCAAATAGCCTCGGTATAAAATAGGACTAAAGTGGTTAATGTATGCTTTATAATGTAATCATTTATATCTGCAAAGTAACTAGTAACTAAAGTTTTCAAATAATTGTAGTGGAGTAAAAGTACAATATTTTCCTCTGAGATGTAGTGGAGTAGAAGTAAAAGTATTGAAAAGTACTTAGTCACTTTCCACCACTGAATATTATTACATTATATTATTGTTGTGAAGTGCCGTCCTGGGACTTTGCTCTTCATCTCTAAAACTCACCAGAACTTGGATCCCCTCTTTCCCCACCAGGGTTGCATCATAAGTGGCCTCACATACTCTCACCACGGTGGTGACGCCATACTTCTTCAGCTCCTGTAAAATGAGAGAGGCTTTTCATAAAGACAATGTTTATTGATCCTCCCGAAGGAAGAACTTAACCACTCTAAACCTGAGTTGGCATCTGTGTTGATTATGACAGTAACTTTTGATTTAGTTTTAGTCATAGACTTTTTAAATAGAATTCCATTTAGTTTCAGTCGTATTTTAGTCATCTGAAATGTTTTTGTTTTTGTCTAGTTTTAGTTGACTAAATATCTCAAGATTATAGTCGACTAAATCTACAGTTGATTTAGTCGACTAAAATGTATTTTGGCGGTGCCTTGATGGCGTCGTAATGGCTGATTTTACACTTGGTTGCATGCTGAAAATAGCCGATCTACAAGCTCACAACACGTCGCAGCGCGACGCATTGTGAGCTTGTAGATCTACTATTTTCAGACCACAACACCCGAGCGCAACCAAACATAAAATTACTTGTCTTTTAGTTCTACTGGATCTCTTCTCCACTAGTCCCTCCCTAACATTTTAGTCCAGCTTTTATTTGTTGACAAAAATTGTCAATATATTTAGTCTTAGTTTTAGTCATCGTAGCATAGTTTTTATTTCGTTTTTATTTTGTTTTTATTTTGTTTTCGTCAGTGAAAAAAGGTAGTCAACGAACATTTTTCGTCATAGTTTTAGTCGACGAAATCAACACTGGCATGGTACGTATTGGACCACTTTTTCCCCTCTGCACCAAAAGAAGCAACATGTTCCGACGTTGCAACGCTTTGTGGGCTTGTAGATCTGCTATGTTTTGGCTAATGTTCCCCCTGGCTAATGAATGGCTAATGAATATGGATGCTAGGGCTCAAGTGGTTAAAGTACACTGGAATACAATACCCTTTTTTCTGAACTCAGGGGGGATCGTTGTTCTACTTAGGGTTTAGATGACATTATTTTCTGCTATTCCATTAATTCTGTATTCTTTATTTCACCACCTTTTCTGTTTCATTACCAATTTGACTGCATTTACAATTTGAGTTCTAGAATGCAGAAATAACTCCAACTTGTCCATTTAGCATTAAAACATACATTAGTATTTAATGTAATCATAGCATTTTTACCACTTAAAACTTAAAACCTAGTTAGTTGATAGTAAGTGGACCGGATTCCCAAGGGCTCTCTATACTAGGCCCCCTCGTGTTTTCACTCTACACTAAATACCTTCTGTGAAAATAGCTGATCTACAAGCTCACAACGCGGTGCGATACGTTGTTGTTAGCTTGTAGATCAGCTATTTTTTCGCCGAATGTTCCCCCCCGAATCGGGACGCGAGGGTTTGTGTGTTTAAATCAATTAGCAACCATAATGAGGCTCACCTCAATGAATTTATTCAGAGTGGCATTGGTGGGATTATGGGTGATGAGGAACCTCATATTTTTGTAGGTGATTTCCACTGGAGCTGGTCTGTTCATACGAGCCATTGTGACAACGAATTGGGGGGGGGAGAAAAAAGCCCACACAATATCCTCCACACAAATATGAACGTAAACACTTAGTTGAACACCGAAGTTGATTCAAACCAAAATGTCAAGTGAGAGTGTCCCCCAAGAAACAAAATCCTCCTGGTCTTCTTATGAGATTGGCGGTGCCAAAAAAGGAAGGCTGTCAACAACAGGCAAAAGGTATACCGAGGGGGGGGCAGTTGGCGAACAATCACGAATCAAACCCCTCTCTCTCCTTCGGAATGAACCAAACAAAAATAAACAAGGCAGGTTCCACCTTGATTCTGGCCAGGCGGAAGCCAACGAGGGCAGTGTGCAGCAGGTGGAGTTACCCCATCCAGGCCGTGTTCTTGCTGGTTCTGGGAGGTGGTTCCCGTTCCTGCCAACGTGCGGGGGTACCCTCCTGTGGCTCAAGTGCGTTGGGGGCAACGGCGGCGAGTTCAAGTGGTTCACTCGTCTGCATAGGCGCCGGCGGCGTGCTGTGCCTGGCAGTAGTCCCCACTGCCCTTCAGAAACTCCATAAATGTGTGACCAAGAACACCACAGAACTGCTGCAGGACACAAAGGGACACGGAGGTGGCTTTTAGACACACACGGTGGGGAAACGCACACACTCTTATACAGCAGTCCTGACTCCTGCTCCACAGCTAAATCCTCAGTGTTGATTTGAGAGTGTAAAAACTTGACCCATACATAATCAGAATCACATTAACACGTAAGGGCTTTATAGCCTACTTTGCTTTATGGGTAAAGACATTGACATCAATGGAAACAAGCCCTGGGCTTATTGGGTTATCCTTTTAGCATTATTTTGTATAAATCTGTGCCACTGTGACTTTTTTTGCAAACTGTTAATAAAGTATAATAATTTCAACCACTTTAACTTTTTATATTCAAAAATACTATTCAAAAATATCAGATATACAAGCTCATAGCGTGGCACCGAGTGCCGCGCTATGAGCTTGTAGATCTGCTATTTTTCAAAAGTCTTGAACATTTAGTGAACATTTTCAACCCAAATCCTTGGTTCTGGAGGTCCCTGGCACAACATATTTTCAGATGGGGGTCCGCAGCCAAATATTTATCAATTTGGGGGTCCTTGACATGAAAAAGTTTGAGAACCATTGCACTAAACAATCCACCAAATAACATGTATCTGTCACAAGCTAAATTGGTAGAGAGAAAGAAAAGGACAAAAAGAAAGAAAGAAAGAAAGAGAGAAAGAGAGAAAGAGATAGAGAAAGAAAGAAAGAAAGAAACTAATACATTGAAGGGGGACATTCATCATGCAGGTTGTGGCATGGTTGCCATGGTACAGTAGGAATGATGTGCCATTTCTTACATCTAGGTCACAGCTCTCTCTCTCGAGCCCGGAGTCATCATCATGAGGCCTATGGCTACAAATGCGATTTCATACATGTCCATGGATTTGCACTTTAAGGCTGACTGACCAACAAAAGGACACGATTAATGTCATCTAATCGCAATTTCTATCCGTTTTACCGACATGACACGTGCAATTCCTTGCAAGATCACTAACTGGAAATGCCCCCCTCCCTCACCACCCCCGCCCCCCAGCCTGATTTATGCTCCAAATACTGTCTACCAACCAACGGTCAAATCCTGTTTCTGTAAAAACGAACACTGGGGGATTTTACTGTCTAAGCTCTTGAGCTATGCATTGTTAATCTGAGATTTTCCGGATGGTAAAACAACCTTTCTTCTGAATATAAACGACCAATGCGGAACAATCAAGTGATTAAAAACAATATCCTATATATATATAATAGCCTATAGGCAATATTTGTGTGCACCAAAACGACACAAATAAACTGAAAGTCTGAATGATGTCCCTGGTATAGAAATGTGATTAGTGTTAGAGGTTCTTTGTGTGCATAGAGACATAGCCTGGGCGCCATGCATCGCTGCTATAACCTAGTAATAAGCGGCCTGCCTGCACAGACCCAGACAGTCCCTTAGAAATAAACTACACATCGCCGGCTATACCGTCAAAGGTACCGCCTCGTTAAAGTGGACGGCAGATCGTGCGGGTTCACATGCACATGGAGGCTGACCATCGCGCACGGGATACGTTTCAAACAAAAATGCGTCGATTTTATCCGAGGAAAAATGTCGAATGGCAAAAAAATATAGGAGGAGGAGGCTGCGCATCCGCTAAAACAACTGCAATAAAACAACACTATAATATAAAGCCCCGCACGTTTTAACAAGACGAATCTCCGCTGATTTAACCACTAAATAAACATCTGCAAAACCATGACAGGCTAAAGAGAAATCAATGTAAAATATAGGAGTTTAAATGTCCAAAATAAGCAAAAAATGTCTAAGCTTGTGGCGACGGGGCCGTGGTTTGCTTTCACCGAGGAAACGACAAACGGATACAAAATTGCAACAAAGAAGAGGCATCAGAATTGGCAACAAAATGGCAACGCGATGCTCGCAAATAAATACTTACTGGAATATGCTTACTCATTGAAGATTGTAGCTTAATCATACAGCCGGTCCACTAAAAAGAAAGTCCAAGAATTAAATGGTTCTGCTGCACCATACAGTCTGTCTTCTGGAGACTCTGTCTGCCTAGACGCAACGCAGACAGTGTTGCCAGGTTGTGTGAGAGGAACAAGCAAACCAGGTCTATATGAAAACAAGGCAAGCCCCCAAAGAAGCAACTTAGGTCACATGAGCACTTAAACCTATATGCGTTGGCTATTTGAAAATAGCCGATCTACAAGCTCACAATGCGTCGCGATGTGACGCGTTGTGGGCTTGTAGATCTGCTATTTAAAAACAAAATCTTGACAAAATGTGAAAAACGAGGATTAAAAAAAAACTAAATATTTTAAGGGCTCTAACCCTAACCCTAACTTCTAATAAAGTATTAAATCAATCAACAACACAAATCCCTGGCATAAAATATTTTCAGATGGGGGGGGGGGTCCGGCCTGCAGACAAATACATATTAATGTGGGGGACCTTGACACTTGACCACTGGTTTAAACAACATTAGGAAACAAGCCCAAGCAACCACACTTTAGAAACAAGCCCCAAAAAAACGCAACCCGCAACTAACCAATAATTACAAGCAACGTTACAGAAAAAACAAGCACACAGTCGCTTATAATAAGCGGACATGGCAACACTGGACGCCGACACTGTGCTGAAACCCCACCCTGAATGGATGTGTTCTCGGACATCACCGCTCGTGCTGCGCAAGTAGTCAGTCTACACAACTTGGGCTCCTGCGCCATGCAATGCAATCAGAACTGGAACCAGGCCCATAATAATAGGCCAATGACCATGATCACGAAGCGTTTAAGTTTTAAACCCCCCCAGTTTCTTTCTTTCAGCTGGGGAGTGAGTTGTTGTTGGCTACCACGTTACTATACAGTAATATGATAATAACTACAACAATAGGCTATAACAATAAGGGTAATAATAATAATAATAATAATAATAATAATAATAATTATTATTATTATTATTATTATTATTGGTAGCCTATTACTAATATTATTAGTATTGTTGTTGTTATTGTTATTATCATTATTCATAGTAGTAATGAATAATAATAGTAATAGTAATAACAATAATAATAATAAGCAAATGCTAAATGTTAATGTGTACTAGCCTACAACAAGTCAGATTTAAAAATAGCTTAAGTTACTGTATGTTGGACAATGTAACAATTTAAGTCACTTTGGAATGAATTACTTTCAGATAGCAATGCATTGTTCATGTACGCATACTAGAGAAATAACAGTGTGTGTGTGTGTGTGTGTGTGTGTGTGTGTGTGTGTGTGTGTGTGTGTGTGTGTGTGTGTGTGTGTGTGTGTGTGTGTGTGTGTGTGTGTGTGTGTGTGTGTGTGTGTGTGTGTGTGTGTGTGTGTTGATCTCATTGTTCCAGAAGACATAGCCTACATAGCATTGGTGTCTTTCTGGAATAGCATGAGAGTGGAGGCTGGATCCACAATCAGAACTGCTGAGCCGGGCGTTTTCCCCCTTCAACCCCGGTTCGCAGTGGAGACAAAGGCATATTGAATTGTTTGTATATTCATAGACCCATTGGCTGAAACCAGAAGAGGCTCAGTGTCCATCAGTGGTCATTTCAGTGGTCATTGGGTATAGTTTCCAACGGGACACCCATCGGCGTGGGCAGAGAATTTTCTACTTCGTTACCATTGTGCTAATTGTCTATAAAATTAATGTGCTCGTGCACACTCTGTCTTCACATGTGGGCTATCAAATTTCAAATCAATTGATCATTTAAGAGTGAAAAGAAAATGCATGACTCTGAAGATTTCACCCTGAAGGTAGCAAAGGTAACAATTCCACTGTAGATTTATTCTCTTAATTATTATAATTATTTGTGTTTGTTTGACTGTTTGACCTTTTATTCACCAGGATACAAATTCAACATACTTTTTATTTTTTATTTTATGTTACTGTTTAAATCCAATTTGTTTGTAGTATTCTTATATTATTATTCTATGTTGACGTGCATAATCATGTGCGTTATGTTCAATGTCTGCATCTTTACCAGGACAGCCATGTTAAACAAAGAGACCAAATAGATGGCACACGCATGAGCGTGGGCAAAAAGAAGGGCGTGAGGGTCACTGGTAAATATGTGGCTCCCACAGACTGGGACAGCGGAGGGCCATCCATTATCCACCCCTACGCCAGCCCACCCAGACCCCCAGACACGCCCACCACCATCTCCATCAGCCCTCCTTCTCAGAGGCCCTACGTTGCACCGGAGAGGGACTATCCCATGGCAGAGGAAGCCCCGATAAGGCAGGAATGGATGAGGAACGTGTCTTCCAAAAGCAGGGCCTCCTATGGCGACATGGACGTCTCCAAACAGACCATGGAGGAGCTCAAGACGATACTGCAGGAGAGTTCCCTGAGCGGCGTGAGGGGTAAAGACGAAGGAAGGCCAGGGGGTCCTTACACGTACCTGCATGGCAGCACCGGTGGTGGCCCGCATGGCAGCACCAGTGGTGGCCCACATGGCATGAGCACCAGTGGTGTCCCACATGGTAGCACCAGTGGCCCGCATGGACGACAAGAGGAAGGAAACCAGCCGAGGACGTTCTCGACGTTCAAACCCCACTCTAGCAGTTCTAGAAGGGGGGGCTCGTCCAGGGATAGCATGTCCATTCAGACTGCACCCAGCATGGATGCATCCAGCTCATTCAGGTCCGATGTGCACACAAATAAGCAATCTGGAGTTAGGTCACCCACACACGAGAGCAGAGTGAATTGGGGACAGACTGGGACTTCTCATACAGGTTAGTTGTATACCTTTGATGGAATTAAATGTCAAATAATTAATTTGCTATTCAATTCAGTGTACTACAATTACAATCAAGAACACAAATCAACACATGGTCCTTTGACGGGACCAATACTTTTAGTGATTGGACTATATTTTTTAGTTATAGGACAATATTTTAAATTAAAGTTAGGGTAAGTGATTTACTTTGGTTAAAATAAGTGTTAAATACCTCTATAGAGACCCCTGTGACTGAACAAACGCTCTGAAGCAATGATTACTATCAGAATATAGTACTTTTAACAAAAAGAAAACCCAAAAAATATCACTTACCCTAATGAACTTAAGCAGCACTATGTAACTTTTTTTTTTAAATGTTGTCCAATCTGTATGGTAGAGTATGTTAATGCAATATAACTTATACAATTGGGGTGGTTGTATTTTGTCTCCCTGCTTTTCTATCGGGACATTTAGATCGTGTCAAAGGTCATGTGTCACCTAGACACGGTCATGTCTCATCGGACACGAATTTTGACCTGATGGTCAAGATTCAATTTATCCCCTGAGTAAACAGGCAGGCTCTATTGGCTCAATGTCAGCACTTGCGCAGGAAACCGGGTTCAAATCCGGGGTAGAAGAGGAAAGCAATTAATAAGAACCTCTGGTTAATTGTTTTGGGGTTTTGTTTTCTTCTAAAGGGGATATAAGTATAACATAAGTAATGTTCTGGAAGATTACTTTCATGCTTTATACATTTTATAGACGCTAATTACGAATCTGTCATTTTTCACAGACGGCGGCAAAGGGACCATTGAACTCTCTGGAACTCAGAGTTTAATTTCGGCCATGGAGCAAATCAAGCAGCACATCGCCAGAGAAAGTATCAGCTTTGTCCGCTTCGAGGCCACAGATCTCCACGGGGTGTCCAGGTCTAAGACTGTGCCTGTCCGCTTCTTTCACGTAATCATCTCACATACAGTTTCCCTCAGGGGATTCATGAAAGAAGATCTATTCTATTTATCTATCTATCTATCTATCTATCTATCTATCTATCTACTGTATCTATCTATCTATCTACTGTATCTATCTATCTATCTATCTATCTATCTATCTATCTATCTATCTATCTATCTATCTATCTATCTATCTATCTATCTATCTCTCCACATCCATCCACCCATCCATCTACTGTATAATTCTTAATCATTTAGGTAGTGCTGATAAGTTTAAAACTTCAGATCACAAATATTACACACAGCTAAAGACAAGAAATAAAACACCAAGGCAAACAGAGGAAACAAACATCCCTGAGTCCCTATGATCAACATATAATGAAGAAATACTGCTGTGCTGGGTAAACAAAAGAGCCAAATGAAAAAGCAATTTTTCTCTCAAGACAAACATTTTCAGTGGAAGTAGAGGAGGGAGGTACAGTATGGATGCTGTAAGTGGGGGGAAGTGACTTTAATGTTTAATCGATGTGCATCCACAGGAGAAAGCAGTATATGGCGTGCCAATGCCAAGAAGCTACTTGGAGCTGACCTTGAGCCCCAAGAGCAATGAGGTGGACAATGCCAACGCTGCCAATTTCAGCAGCGACGTGCTGCTGATCCCTGACCTGTCGACCTTCAGGATCCTACCCTGGGCCGAGCAGACCGCCCGGGTCATCTGCGACCCCTGTACGGTGGGTGGGAACCCGCTACGGACGTCACCCCGTCTTATCGCCAAGCAGCTCTTGGGCCAGCTTCAGAGCCTTGGCTTCTCCTTGCACTCATCCTTCACCTACGAATGCTGCGTCCTCGGGGCGCCGGACCGCATCGGCCCCAAGACCCTCATGTTCCCCGCCACCACCCTGCTCAGCAACCACGACCAGCCTTTCTTCCAGCAGCTGGTGGACGGCATGTACTGCATGGGAGCGGACGTCGACAGCTTCTCTTCGGGCAGCGGCCCCGGTCAAATGGAGATCAACCTGAGGCCGGAGTTTGGGATCGCGGCCGCTGACAGCGCCTTCACCTTCCGCACGGGCATCAAAGAGATGGCTCGCAAACACAGCTACATCGCGAGCTTCTTCACCGACGACGGCCTGTACAACGCCGGCGTGCTGTCCCACAGTCTGTGGGACGCCAACGGGAGGCGGAGTCTGTTCCACAGTCGGGACAAGGAAGGCGAGTTGTCGGAAATCGGCTTCAAGTGGCTCGCCGGTCTCTTTACTCACTCTGCCGCCCTGAGCTGTCTGATGTCCCCGGGCCTCGGTTGTCGCAGTCACATGGCCAAGGCAGTCAAAGACCCGAAACGCACCATGCTGCATGCCACCTGCGGCTTCAACGAAAACAGCACCTCCTTCAATGTGAAATGCCACGGCGGGCGGGAGATGCACATTGACAACAAGCTGGGCTCGGCCATGGCAAACCCATATGTGGTGTTGGCTGCGACCGTGGCCGCGGGTCTCGATGGTATTAGACGTAACCTCACCGTCGAGGGCGTTTTAAACAAGGCGTCCAGTCAGCAGAGACAGTATGCCATCCCTGTGAAGCTGGATGATGCCCTGGAGGCTTTAGCAGAGAACCACGTCATCCGCAGTGCCCTCGGAGAGCCTTTCGTGCAATACTTCATTGCGATGAAGAAATTTGAGATTGAGACACAAGAGCTGGATGAGGAAAGGAACAAGTGTCTGGAGTATTTCATCTAGAAGCAGAAATACAATGAAGGTGCTCCGTGTTTTTAAAAGGGTGGAAAAAGTTCCTTCAGAAACATGAAAAATATCACTTGAAAATAAAAGCTTTAAGTTTTAATTAGCCTGATGGATGGCTACTGCTGTTACTGTAATGAGACACATGTAGATATTCAGAGTCATTCAGAGTCAATTTAAAACAATAAACATGCAGTGAAAAACAACGTGTGTTGTGTGCTCTTTTGTTGATTATTACTAGTGCAATACCCATTATCAGAGTGCTTGGAGGCCACTTTATATGACGTCAGTCATCCATGCCACACCAACCTGGGCACACGACTTTCAACAATTCACTTGCTACAATTCAAATAGAAATATTGTACTTTTGACTCAACTGTATTTCTAGGAAGGGACTCTTGGTACCCAAACATATATTATGAATCAACCACTCAAGCCCAACTTCAAATAGTGAAAATAGCCGATGCGGTGCGTTGTGACCTTGTAGATCTGCTATTTTCACTATTTTCAATATTAAAACAACTAAGGCCAGAACAAACATTAAAAAGCAATGTGTGTATCTGCAAAAGTGATAAAAAAAAATATGAATACCTGTGAACATGATTTAAAAAGGTGTAGCTCTATTTGTAAATTTAAGAAAATATATACAATTAAAATATGGTAATTAAATATAAAATTATATTATAATAAATGTAAATATATCATGTAACATTTACAGAAATTATAGAAATATAGTCTTTGTTTTGTTTCTACTGACTGATGATTCTGCTATTGTTTTCTATTTTATATAGCTTATTTAAAAAAAAAAAGGTTAGGCACTATAAGCTAAGGATTCAGCATACACCTTTTTCGGTCTAGCTGTTTTGTTGTATGAAGTGTCATATTTGTACATGGCTAATGACCAAAATAAACTATTACTACTATTTAAAAAAAATCTATACAGCAATGCATTGATATAAAAAAGAAAATGTACTTTGTAAGTTGTACTAATAGACACACAGAAAGACAGACAGAGATTCCTGGGATACTGACCAACGGTGTTCTTACAGTAAAAGACAGCAGCAGTTGGTTCACAACCCTTATGGGTCCATTTGGTTCCATTTACTCTCAGAGTTAAATTAACACTAAGATCTAACAATCTACAGTGTAGAATCTAGATTGAGGTCTCGAATATAAAAATAATGGTTCCATTTGTACACTCTCAGAGTTACAGACCCGTAGGGTCCATTTGGACCCCTAGAAACAATGTTGGATCAGAGATTATATACACACATATTCTTAAAGAGTTGGATTTGGAGATGGAATATAATAATGCTATTTGGAACCTTTGCACCCCATCATAAATCAAAATCTGTTTTGTTTTACTCCAATGTTTACAGACATACTTTACCACAGGAAGAAAGAAAAAACATTCCTGAATTGCTAATTTTGTATTTCATTTATTTTTTGGTGGTGGGCTGACCCATATTTGTATCACTGATTGAGTCTTTAATACATACAAATGCAAATATATACAATTTGTTGGCCTGACTGCAAAGAAACATCTACTATCACATTTACCATGTTTGAACTCAATAAAAAAAACTAATACCTCCCCTCTCTATCATGTTTAACAGTAAATGTCTTCCCTGAGGAGCACTGAGCCGAGAATGTCACACTCATAAAAAGGACAAATTACTGTAGCTAGCATATTACATACATGAAGGCACTGACGTGACTTGCTGTAATGTGCGCCAGAAGTTAGAAAAAAATGTTATGTTACTAAGGCATTTTCCCTGAAGTAACTCCTATGACTTTGAATTTCTTTCACTTACTTTTCAAGTATCTATTTTTTTACTCAAGGCATGAAATAAATTACTGCAATATACTGTCATTATTACAAAATTATCACCATATTTTTGCAACGTTCCCCCCGCCCCAAACTATACAGCATGACTATGTAACTTATATTCACTTGTTCTTGCCTATCAGATGACCAAATCGTTGCATGAATCGCCCCAGTTTGTTTTCGCCAGCTGTATGTGTCTGATATGTCGAATAGCTATTAGCAGAAAGATCCCCTGAGCTCCTCACAATGGAGCTTCTGTCCCTTTCCGAGTTATACGTGACCGTAGTCATTACTTGTTTGTCTGGGGGCTTCCTCTCAGTGCCGAGGAAATGCTCAAATCGACTGTATGCCTTCAGCCTTCTAGGTTCTGGGACGGATGAACCAACACCATCCAAAGTGACTCTTGAGCCTAGTTCCTGCTCTGATACAGCGTCCATCCTTCTCTTGCTTGCATGCTGAGCAGAGGGCCGGTCCATCTTCTCCATGTTTGGTAAATCACTGATTGCATTTTGTGATCTGGAGAGACTTGACGATTTGTCCTTCGAAGGCGTTTGCTCTAGAGCAGGTGATTTTCCAACGGGAGATTCTGCTGGAGTTACTTTTTGTTTGGATCCTTTTTGTGATCTAACAGAGTTCTTCCTTTCCATTTTTTCCTCTTTCCGAGCTGATTTATGTTCATCTGACGTTGTAAGCAGTGACTGTACTTTGGACCTCACCAGAGAGTTCATCCTCTGGAGTGCAGGCACAGAGCTCTTAGCACTTTGTTGTGAGCTCACAGACGTGTTTGATTCTGCCAAACTTGGTTTTGAAGCAGCCATGTCCTCGTTGCATGCTGCTTGCTTTCCATCGTAGAGGGCAGCTGAACCTGGGCTATGAATTAGACTGCCTCGAATTGAACTCTGATCCTTTGTTCCCCCAGACACCAAATTCACAGTTGGAATAGTTCTCTCTTCTTTGGGTGGCATTGGGTTTCCCCCCTTTTGAGCATCAGGACCCACACTGCAAGCTAGCTTGTTTATCGACACTTGACTTCCTCTTGCTAGGCCATCCTTCTCTTCTGGGATTTCAAACAGAGAATCCATTGCTCTTGAATGCCTCACGTTGAAGGATTTGAGTGTAGAGTCCTTGGATTTCATATTCAGATTACCTGCTGAAGTTGTCCTGGATAAAGGTTCTTGCCAGATGTTTGCATTTGTAATGTCTCTCTGTGAAGCTGCTTTGACTGCTGGTGTGAATGGTTGCTCTCTTTCAGTCCGACTCTCAGTACCCTGGTTACCCTGTTGACCTATTGCTTTGACCCCTCCCCTATCTCCATAGTCAGCTTGTTCCATGCTGACACCAGGCTGCATTATCTGCTCCAATTCCGCCATGCTATTACTTTTGTCCAGATCTCGTAACAATGGCTTCCCCCTAGATCTTTCCAGAGTTGCAATTGCAGAAAACAGTGACTCTTGGCTCTGCCGTGGACTGATGACCTCCTGCAGACTGAGTCTTTTCTGCCTATTCTGCCTTTCCTCCTCCAACCTCGACTTGATGTCCAAAGATCGTTTATTGATGAACTGTAATTGATTGTCGTTCAAGCCACTTTGACTTCCGTGCGGGGAAGTCACATCGTATGGCATGTCTGCGGGTGCATCGATGTTGCTCATGTACGAGTTGATTTTCCACTTGTGGAGGGAGGTCTCAGAGTTGAACGGGATCAGATGCTGGTCAGAACCGTAGCGAGACTGATGTTTTTGATGGAACAGATTAACCCTGCTTGTCAACATCGGATCCTGACCTCCCCTCAGTTGGGTCCCACTCCTCCCTTCTCTCATGAGCTGAGATGTGGCGTTCAACCTCTGCAGGTCGCCAGCGTAACTGTGCCCCCTCACCAAGTTATTCATGTCAGGGTGATGAGATTGGTTCAGCCTGTCTTGCATGCTCAGACCCCGGGTCAATGCCCCGCCATTAAACCCATTGTCTTTGACACTCCTTAATCCATGCGTGACTCTGGATCTCATGTGGATACGGTGAAGGGAATGCTGGCTGGAAGCAGGGCTCTGCAGGAACAGCGGCTCTCTCACGGGATGCTCAGATGGCTTCTCCTTAGCCAGTGGAACAGAGGAACGAGCGAACAGACGGCGAAACTCCTCGTCGTAAGAGTCCACCAGCTGACCGGTGATCACCAGCACCATGCTCATATTGATCTTCTCAAAGGACCACATGAAGCTGGAAGGAGAAGACAGTAAAAGGAAGTTAAGCAATGCTCACAGTTTCCAGAGCGACTCACCAAAATTCACTTTTACTTTACTTAAAGGAATATAAACCTTGTCCATTCTTGCCAAAATTGGTTTATTTACCAATCCTCCATATTTGGACAAGACTAATGTTATCAATTCATATTGATAACATTAGTCTTGCCCAAATATGGAGGAATTGAGAAGCATAGTGAAGAAAAGTGTTCATGTCATGTACTGTACTGTACTGTACTGTACTGTACTGTACTGTACTGTACAACTATCTGGATAAGAACTGCAACAGCATGATGACACAAAGACCTGACTCACCTGTACGTTCCATACAGAACTGTTTTGCAGTCGACCAGCATGAACTTCTGCTCTAAAGCTCCATGGAATTTGGCCCCAGATCGGCATTGATACTGCTGTCCTCGTACAGTTCGAACCCGGACGTTCTGGTTGAGAAACAGAGGAGAATCCCAGATTTAGTGATACAGTGCCAAACATCTACACACTTGTGTGCACACGCACGCACACACACACACACACACACACACACACACACACACACACACACACACACACACACACACACACACACACACACACACACACACACACACACACACACACACACACACACACACACACACACACACACACACATACTGTGTGAGGGCATCAACTTGTGAGGGCATCAACATTTTAGGACAGCGATTTTATGAATGCCAATTTATAAAATTAAACAGCCATTTTTAACCCTAAGCCTAAAGCCGAAACTAGCAGATCAACAAATTCACAACGTGTCACATTGTGACACGTTGTGAGCTTGTAGATCTGCTATTTTCGGAGCAGTACACCATCTCACAACTAAGTATAAACTTAGTTGGGAGAACCCACAACCGACCCCAATATGAATCTATTCCTAATTGCAAGCCTAACTCTAAAATCTTGTTTAACTATAAAACAACCGTTTCTCTAGTGAGGATCAGGAACATTTTCTCAAATGGTACTATAATTGTGGGGACGTTGGCCCTCACAAGTATAGTAATACAAGTCAGTGTGCACGCACGCACGCACGCACGCACGCACGCACGCACACACACACACACACACACACACACACACACACACACACACACACACACACACACACACACACACACACACACACACACACACACACACACACACACACACACACACACACACACACACACCCACGTCGCATCACACCCTTTGCGGTTGCAGACAAGATCTAACATGCATCCATGTGCTACGGAAAACATGAAAGTTGGTTAGAGAGATGATTACACCTAAACCATTATAAGCGTTTCATGTTGCTAAAACTCTCCCACAACAGTTTATCTAGGTGCTGGTTTAACAGGAACATCCAGGCTTGATGAATGTTTCCCAGTAATCCTGTGCCTTACTGTGGAGTAAATGTCAGACATAATCCATTAATGCTCCTGCCATCAGAGCGAAGGTCATGCTGCTGCAGCACAACCTCACATGGATAAAATCCTCAGTGTTCATATAACTTTGACCCTAATGGATCTGTTAGGGTCTTAAAAAACACTTAAACCCCATATGTTGTTGAGCGTACACTCGCTGTTTTCGCTCTACATTAAATGTCTTCGCTGAAAATAGCAGATCTACAAGTTCACAACAACGCGACACGTTGCGATGCGTTGGGAGCTTGTCGATCTGCTATTACCTGCGAAGGTTTTCCCAGAATGATGCTGGGGTTTAAAGGGATATTTCACTTTCAAACATGTTTGGGGTCATTTTAATGTCTACTCTGGCTTTTGTGAGCACCCCAGACAGTTTTTAAGTTGCCGTATTTAGATATTTGATATTCATTTTATCAGACACGCCCCCTTCCTATACAAGCCCATTGTAACTTCAAACTCCATTTTAACCATGATAGATTCAACGATTCATCGGTTGTGGTGATTGATATTGGCCTTCTAATGCCTTAGGGGGCCGTGTTTTTTCAATTACTTTTTTCATTTATTTTGTGTGTTTTTGGGGGAAAATGTATAAAATAAAATACAATAATAAATTAAATAAAATGGATTTAAAAGAAATTGAGAAGACACGGTCTCCTCACAATATCAATCACCAGAACCAAGGATGAGTGTTTTTGATGAGGTTAAAATGGAGTCTGATAAAATGAATAGAAAATATCTAAATACTGAATCAAGCAACTTAAAAACTGTCTGGAGTGCAAACAAAAGCCTGAGTAGACGTTAAAATGACCCCAAACATGTTTGAAAGTGAAATATCCCTTCATATTCTTAACTCTGAGAATGTAAGAATTGACCACAGACTTTAAATGTATGACTGTGTCTTTCTGCCTGCTTTTACGGCATATGAAACAACACACAAATAAAAGATGAAATGATTACGTTATTCAGATAATAATAATTGTAGATTTGATGTGGCATTACCTTCAGGTCTTGGATCCTCACACCCAGCCTCTCTGCCATGGTCAAAAAGCTGTTGAATTGGAAGCAATCCAGAAGTATGTAGACGATCACTCCTCTGAGCGCTGCTGTCACGATCTCCTTGAATATGTCCACATCAGTGAAGACATCCATGGCTACAGCAATAAGCTGTGAATGAAAAGGACATAGGCTTGTTATAAAGGCATGAGATGGGTTTACTGAAGTATGGGGATTTGCAATGCAAAATGCAGTCTGACAAAGAGCCAAATGTTCTGTAAGCGTATAATCGTTTTTGAAAAGGCAATACACTTTGACTTTGTAGTCAATCCAAATCACGTGGACAGTTGACAGGGTATTTCACTTTAAACTTTTCTGGGTAAACAAATTTTACACACGCCCCCCTCCTATATAATATAAGCTCATTCAACTTCAATCTCTATTTTAACCATGTTAGATTCATTTAAAACACACGTCCCTGCTTCTGGTAACTGATATTGTCCTTCTAATGCGTGAGGGCCCAGGAGCTACGATTTTATTGGAAAAAACACGGCCCTCTCACACATTAGAAGGACATTCATCAGAAGCAGGGACGTGTGTTTTCAATTGGTCCAACATGGTTAAAAGGGCTGCGCTACTGAATCTGTCGAGAGCCCCGTTCAGAGCGTGTGAGCATTGGCCTAGAGTGGGCGTGCCTTCAGATGAGGAAGCAGGCCGCGCTTTACCCAATCAAATGTAGTGGGCGGGATTTACATCTGTGCGTTTGCTTCCCACTGGAAACAAACCCAAACTCATTTAACAAGCGTCCCCGGAGCCGACAAAACAACGGAAAGTTAGTAACATTTTAACTTGTTCTTCCATCATAGAAACAAGTGGGCTTATAACCAAAACGATCGATGTTCCGTGAGAGAAATGGTGTTAGTGTTCCGTGGAGAAATGTTGCTAGTGGGAATGAAAACATAGGCGCACCACCGGAAGTGGAGGGCTGAGGGCAGAGACAAAGCGCCGGTTTCCAGTCATCGTTGGTCTATTTAAATCACTCCCCCCAGAGTCAAATGCAAAAGTGAAAAACGCTGGGGGCGCTGTTTTTCCTTTTTACCTGGGATCCCAGATTGCCACACACAGAAATGTGTGTGGGGAGGAAAGAAGAACGGAGGAAAGAAAACGAAAATGACCTCAGAAGTGTTTTTAAAGTGAAATACCCCATCAATGTGAATGTGTCAGAATAAGACCATTAGCTAAATGCCTAGGAGATAGACCTAAGACAGACAGAACAGGTTTCTTTGTCAGAAGGTTATATATTTGCATATTGTTCTCTGTGTGTTCCTTTGTACTGCAGTTTTTTGTCCCTGGGCCCTATCTTGTGCGCTGCCTTACCCCTTATCCCTAAACGTATTAGCCATATTTTCCCATTTTGAAAAGCATGTTAAAATAGTTCAACTAGCCGATATACGGTATATCGACATGTTGTGAGCTTGTAAATCGTCTATTTGAACTATTTTAAAATGTTTTTCAAAATAGTAGAAAATGGCAACAAGGTTAAGGGATAAGGGGTAAGGCTGGGGCCTTACCCCAGGGGCCCCCAAGATGGGGTCCACTGCCTCCCACACAAATTTCTCTTACAGGAGACTAATAAATTGAACCTTAAGTTAACCTTATTGGCAATACAAATGTCAGGTTGTAGATACACAGAGGTAACATAAAAATAAAGACCTCATGGTTTGGCAACCTCAGTTGCAAACTGAGGAGTAAGCTTGCCAGAATTGTCTAATTGACTATTAAAGGTGGTGACTACGGGACAAGTCGTTCAGTTGAATTAATCATCAGATAGCAACATGACACCGCACGACATGTTTATCAAACACACACAGAGAATATCGTTGCTGTCGGGGCAGAAACCTCTTATATCCATATTGTAACTTTTTGTGTATTTTTTTGCAAAATTAACGCCCCTACATGATCATACTAACTACAGCGTCACACAAAAAGCATCAAAAGTAGCAGATAGCGAAAGTCTCCATGAATTCCACGCCGCTTCGCGCCGCGTTTCGAGCTTGTAGATCTGCTACTTTCGCTATTTTTGAATTTGAATCCTGAATGTGAAGATGTGTGAGTCATAACTGATACAGACGCTCTACAAAGCAGATGACAGTTGAACAGTGACGTCCTGTATATGAGGGCATGCAGCATCTTGATAAAGGATGGCACATAGCTTCAGAAACACATATCTTTATATGAATACGCAGCTTAAGAGTAATTAAGCATATTTATAGGATTATGAACAGATACTGGGATGTGGGCCAAGCCAGCCATGCAGGGCATATTACCATAGCGCTACAATGATATGCTGCTCTTTGTTACGTTCTTGTTTTTTTTTGTTTATCTCTTATTATGCTTTTGTTTCTTTTTCATGCTCTTGTGTACCGTTGAATTCAGTGGTGGAAAAAGTATTCAAATCTTTTACTTAAGTAAAAGTATAAATTCTGCAATGTAGAAACACTCTGTTACAAGTAAAAGTCAGGAATTCAAAATTTACTTGAGTAAAAGTTCAAAAAGTATTGCTATCAAAATGTACTTAAAGAACCAAAAGTAGAAAGTGCTCATTATGCAGAATGTCCCATATAACAAGTTTTCAAATGTATAAATTGTATAAAAATATTTTGAAAATTGCGATGTGATGCATTGTGAGCTTGTAGATCGGCTATTTTCAAATGGCCGAAATGTATATAGGGTTGAAGAGGGTAACATATGTTTTGTAATAATAATCCAAATTTACAAAGTAACTAGTAACTCAAGTTTTCAAATAAATGTAGTGAAGTAAAAGTACAATATATGCCTCTGAGATGTAGTTGAGTAGAAGTAAAAGTATTGAAAACTGGAAATACTCCTGTAAAAATACCTCAAAATTGTACTTAAGTACAGTACTTGAGTAAATGTACTTAGTTACTTTACATGACTGGTTGT
Organism: Gymnoscopelus microlampas; assembly: GCF_963454915.1. NCBI lineage: Eukaryota > Metazoa > Chordata > Actinopteri > Myctophiformes > Myctophidae > Gymnoscopelus > Gymnoscopelus microlampas. The sequence goes on along the minus strand of NC_139939.1, from coordinate 46,713,253 downwards.
GTTTTTGTGTCATGCCATGCAAGCCAAAGAAAACTTTCCACTTTGGACAATAAAAAAGTTGGATCATATTATGTTGCCCAATGTCCCTACATTAAGTATAGACAATCAATTATTAGGTAAAGACAGGGCATGTATGTCAGCAACAATACACACACAGTTTAAATGTGTGAATTATTTCCACTTATTCAGCGGAAAAAGTAATAGCAGCAGCTGTAAGCTGAGATTCATAGTCATTCAAGCTGAGACAAGTCAGGCACTTCAGTTTTAGACTGGCATTGGCATTAATCTTCTGCACGAAGGATTTACGTGGCAATCATTAATGTCTTATCTCGAGGGGGAAAATCTTATAAGTTTGTTGGTGAAAAGTCCAGAATTATTATCCTTGATGTTTGTGATTGGATATAGAATAACGTATCATTTTTCTATATGGCACATCATCTAGGCCTTTTGCACTGGCCTTTAGTACTCGATGAATGAAGTCATTCTGACCACATTTTACCATGAAACGATAAACAACATAAATGCCTTCCTCACCTGCTTTGCCTCTTGAATTTGCTTACGAACAACCTCTTTAATGGTCGGCGTGTTTTGTCTCGGTGGGTGAAACAACAGGCTGATGTTGGTGTCCACGTTCTCACACATGACCTGTGGCCAGCCCAGGTCAAGGTCAGGCACCTCCTCATCCGACTCGGTCGGGAAGTAGGTCGACGAGCTGCCCTTCTCCGCGGGCTTTGCCTCCGAGTCGTCCGCCTCTGAAACCGGTAGCTCTGCATTTTCCAAAATGAAAAATATCTCTTCTTCTGAGAGAAAGGCGCCAATTTGCTCGGATTTGACAAATTCCTCGTAGGCATCCCTGCCTCCGCAGAGCAGGGCATAAATGGCCAGTCGATAGGCCTCCTTGTAGTGCGGTTGTACGTACAGCGGGGCCACGCTGTCCTGCTGCTGGGACGACAGGCAGGACGGGTTGGACTCCATTGTTACCCACAGGGGATCTCTGGGCCTCAAACTGGTTTGTTCTTTACCTTCAAAGGAGCAAGTCATGCAAATGTTATTGGGTAATAAACGTGACATGCCGCCAACATATGTTCCCGCATGCATTTAGGCTATGTTAAACGCTAAACAGATGAGTCACACACTGAACTGAAAGGAGAATGTGTTTGAAAATAAGCCAAATTAAGGACAAATCATGTAACCTAAGAGTTGGGGAAAAAAATGGAACAGAAATCATGTACCCTATTTTAAGTTGTTCATCTACTGATATGAAATAAACCCCTGCTGGCAGTAAACTAGGCTATACCTGTCCTGAACTGCCTGTAAAGAAAGGAAATAGTTATCTTTATGAAATAAATTACTTACTTCATGGCTGCTGAACGCGGCACACTGCCTGCTTGTACCGGACAATCACACACAACTCATGCTGATACAGGTTACAAAGAAACACAGCAAAGCATTCATTCTTGGCAGCTGCACTACTGTATACAGCATGTTAAAGCTAGCAGCCAGTCAGTCAGTCAGTGATGGGTGTGGAAACAAACAGCCTGTTGTACCTGAACCAGACCCTACCTGTGTGTGAGTTACACCCACACACCTGAGGCAACTCTCTTTCGCTGCTGACATTTTCTGTTTGAGTAACCAGACAGACAAAGAGAGCCTTTTATCTCTGCTGTTGACTGTGGGTTCAATACAACATGTCTGCATGTGAATAGAGAATATGGACAGATCTGCCACTATTCATAGAACATAATGCTACTCCTCCTAGGAGAAGTGTTATGCAATGTCAATAATGGTGGACAGTATTGAAGTACATTTACTTGAGTACAGTACTATAAGTACATATTTTGAGTATCTGTACTATACTTACTGTAATATTTTTTGGAAACTTAGGAGTTATGACTTTTGAATCCATTACATTTCTTGCAAGGGAAAAATGTATTAACCACTTACACCCTATGTTTCAAATATAATGAAAATAGCAGATCTACATGCTCACATGTTGGGCACTTGTAGATCTGCTATCAGTATAATGTTTTATACTTTAATCCAAGTACAAATGTGACTGAGCAACTTTCACTTGTAGTTGACTATTTGACCAGGAGTATCTATACTTTCACTCAAGTACTGGGTTTGAGTACTTTGTCCACCACTGGGTAATGTATAGTTGCTGCAGTGTCAACCCAGAAATAAACACAATTTCTATTCTATTCCATTTTATTCTGTACTAAGGGCTCTATCTTGACCCGAAGTGGCAAAACACACTATTTGGGGATTTAGCATGCGGCGCAAGGAGCATTACTGTGCAAAAGTTGCTATCTTCCGAGACCATACCTGCGCTAGCCGTTCTATTATGCATAGGTGTGGGTTGGGCGTTACATTAATAAAATGTAACGCTCTGCCCATGGAAGACCGACGTTGCCTTGGAATTAATATTATATTTGATACACAGAATTATCACTCACACATTGCTGGTTATAGAGAACTTTAAATTACAGCAATCTGCTTGTGTTCTGGATGAATTAAACAAAATGGTCTAGTGTGCTTATAGCAAACGCAGATCAAACAACATTGTATTTGTCTTTGATAAGCTTAACTGGCAACTGCTGATAAAAACACAATTTATTGAGACAAGGAATTAACAGTCAGACTGTTGTGGATTACAGGGCCGACTCCCAACATTTCCATTGCAGACGCGCTCTCTACCTAACAAATTTGGCATAGCAGGTGGTTTTAGAATCCGCTATGCACTTTCACAAACATGTGGGCAAGATAGCAATTTCAGGGATATTGCAACAACATGCCCACGGCCACACCTCCAGGCACAAATAACGGAGTCGGCATGATGTATAGCGGGTATAGTACGGCCGTAAGATACCGTTTAGGGACAGTGCCAGCTGCCTTGTGCGTAATTCACGGCTGGCGGGTGATGCGAAGGGGTAAGGCGCCGCCCAAGATAGTGCCCCAAGTGTGCTAATTATATCATAGGGTTTACAATCCAATCAAGCAAGAAGAGGGAAACATATATTTCAAAGACAACAGAAAGAGGGTGATAAGTAAGGTTTATTGTCAACACAAAGCGTGGAGAAATACATTCGAACCGGACAGTCCTCTCTGGTATAGTAACAAGGGCAAGAACTAATACAGCCCCACAGTGGCCGGTACATTCTCAAATGAACCAGCCGGTTTCACTATATCACCTGACACTTATTGCTTTAGAACAGGACCTCCAAAACAATGGTTGACAAAAGTTGCTGGTACAGAATACTAGACAAACATACGAGCCATAACACAAAGAAATGCATTGCATTTGGCTGATGTTTGGTGCTAAATTCCCACCATGGAGAACACCGGTCCTGTACCAGACCCCTACGTGGTTTCAACTCTCTGACAATTCATTAGACATTCCACAAGAAAATGTATACAGGCATTCCGCTATGTTAAATAGAGGAAGGTGCAGCTTTTGAAACACTGAACATGACGGACGGTCTACCCTGGCCATTTTGTGTATTACACGTTTTCTCACCTTGAGAGCGCAGTGACCATTTAAATGACATACGGTATCTAAAACTGACATCTACATACACATTAAAGTAACAGCTTTTTGGTTTCACACTCATGCCAAGGATCAGTAACCTCTAATGCCCTCACTGCCCTCTTTCTTACTTCCTAGGGGGGGTTGGGGACTTAGAAAATCGCGAGGAGGGGCGAGACGCGCTCGGGGACATGGGCGGGACAGGGGTGGAGGCCGGGGTGGAGGCCGGGGTGGGGCTCTTCATGGACGGAGCCGGGGTCGCGGACTTGGACGGGGTAGGGGTGGGGCTCTTCATGGACGGAGCTGGGGAAGGAGTCGGGGTCTTGGGAGGAGGCGCGGGCGTGGCCGCCTTGGGCTGCCCCAGTTTGGGCTCGGGGATCTGCTCGCCGTGCCTGTAGACGCTCACGGTGATCTCCACGAACTCCCCTCCGTACTTGTTTCGCACGTTGATGCTGTACTTGCCGGAGTCCTCGGGAGTGACCTCGGTGATGACGAGGCTGGCGAACTTGCCGCCCTCAAATGTGACTTTGGTGTGCGGGTTGGACGACACCTCCGACTCGTTCTTGAACCAGGTGACCTCTGGGGTCGGCTCGCCCCACACCGTGCAGGTGAGGCTCAGGGACTGAAGAGTTGAGAGGAAGAATTCAAGTTAAGAGGTGAAATTTGTATAGTGCCTTAAAGTGCATTAGAGATCTAGAATATTAAGAATATGCCTACAGTAAAGTACATAGAGTAAAACAAATTACAAAAAGTAACATACAGTAGTAAAAATAAGGCATTAGAATAGTTAGCTGACGTTGTTAACTAAATCCCAGAAACAATGGATGGGCTTCATGAACTTGTGTGTAATGGTGAACATCCTGTCCATTTACATTAGATATCTTGTTCAGGTGATAAGAAAGGTAGACGTAATTTTACCTTATGCTCCATAATAGTGACCACATCAGGCAGGCCACCGACCACTCTACCACGGTCTGAGAAATAAAATAGAGATCAATTATTTTCTGCTGACTCATGCTCTCTGAGGAAAAAAAACTGCATGATATAAATGTTCTCTGTAAAAAAAAAAAGAAAGCTTCACTGAAAATCATAGACCTACATTGCAAAAAGATTATGGCCAGTTGGCCATGAGTCAATATTTCATTTTAAATGCGGTTTACAGCTGTATCAGGATGTGATTTTTCCAACTGTGCCCTTTTCAGTTGTTACTTCTGTGTTGTAAACAAGCACTGCTTTTTAGGAAAACACTAGGAAAACACTATGTAACAATAATATCATATATTATACAACAATATATTTATTTTATTCTATCAGTTTATAGTTATAATCTGGGGCAAATTTGGTTTAGTGAAACGTCACCGTCTCTAGTTGGGTGAAAATAATTGAAATGGGATTAAAAAAACAAGACAAAATTAAAAGTCATTAATACAGTATGCCTTCTAGAGATAATAATATACTCACTCTTCTCAGCAAATGCTGCAGCTCTGTAACATAAGATAACAACGTTAGAAGATTGTTAATATCATTATAATTTGTAAATAACTTAAATTTACATGTTACATTATAGGATAAATTGTTTAAAATGACTCACTTGAGTCTAAGGTACTCTTCATAAGCATCAGTGTATGCTGAAATAGAAAACAAAAAAGAAAAGGAAGTTAGGACATTTCTAAAGTAAATTACACAGTAAAATCATCAGTGTTAATTTGACTCTCAGTGTACTAATGCAGTGGTTCTCAACTTTTTTTCAGGCTGTGACCCCCCAAAATAATGATATTTGAACTGGGGACCCCTTCACCCTGATAAGCACTTCGAATGTAGGATTTGAGGCATTACATTTAGTTTGACTCGGTTCCACTCGGGTCCATTCGGTCTCAGAGTCTCAGAGTAAAATTTACACTAGAGTATACAGTATAGAGTAGATAGTTGTACAGTGTATATGGTTCCTGTGTCTAGTGATGATCCATCCCATCGCCCACCTTGTCCAGAGAGGTCAAAGCTACGGGCGTATGTCTTGACACCATCTGAGATCTCGATGGTGTACTGTCCCTTCTCTCTGTCTGTGGGATCACAGATCTGCATCCAGGCCATCTCTGCTGTACCACCAATCCTCATCTTCTCAGAGGAGGAAATCTTGCTGTCCCTGTGAGGATCATGTCCGATATGTTAGTGCAGGCTTAAACACTAAGCATTCATTGCATGCATATTTGTTTATTTTTTATTTTTTATGCTATCTTAACCCATTAAGACCTGAGGCCGATTAAAAAAAAAAGTTCTAAATCCTAATGCTTTAAAAAATATATATATATTCAAAGATTTGCACACATTTTCAAGATTTTACAAAAATAGCAGATCTACAAGCTCATAGCGCAGTACTCGGTGCCGCGCTATGAGCTTGTATATCTGATATTTTTGAATAGCCAAAGAAATCTTAAAATGACACAGACGGTCTAAATGGGTTAATTGATTTTTCTGGGGACCCCCTGGAATCCCTTAAGGACCCCTGGGGGTCCCGACTTTGACAAAGAAAGAGCCCTTTCAACAGGACCACAATGGAAATAAAGCGTTTAGCTTTCTTGTGTCTATCCTTTCGACGTTTTCCTGTGTACATTGCTTTGTTCTGTGCATATTGTCAATAAATACAAATAAAAAAATCAATACTTGTGCTTCCAGGTGGTCTTCATCTCCTCTGTGTAGTAGGTCATGTAGCACTGCAGCCTGATGCCTTCAGGAGTACACTGGAGAACCAGCTCTGAGGCAGACGCACCTATCACCAAGCACCACCAAAACACAATCATGTTTAATACAATCAGAGCCATATTCATCAGAATCATCACAAACAAATAATTAAACACAATCATATTCATAGTATTAATATTGGGCTCTTTTCAACAACACAAAAGGGTATTAACCCAGAACCTTCCATGACCTGAAACTTCCCCATGAACCCATGAAGTTCTGTGAGTTTTTCATTATAACAAGAACCAGGGAGGTACTTTATTAACAAAACTAATTAACACAATCTATCTCCAAAACTGTTACTTTTCAGGATTCAAATAGAAAAATAGCAAAAGTAGTAGATCTACAAGCTCAAAACGCGTCGCTTCGCACCGTGTTTCGAGCTTGTAGATCTATTACTTTTGAAGCGTTTGTGTGATGCTCATTTACGAAAAAATACAAAAAGTTAAAATATGGAGATCAGATGTTTCTGCCCGACAGCAACGATATGATTGTGTTTGTCTGTATGACATACAAACAGATAAACACAAGCATATTGATTCACCAGGTCGTAGATGGCTCTTTAAGAGTGTCTGCCAGTGGTTAAAAAAAGGATATGTCACCATATTGGAGAAGTGACAATAACACAACATTGCATAATACACTTGCCTGGAAGTACAGTATTTGCTCAATTTGTGGTGTAAAAGGGCACAAACAGAGGTTAACTTCACTACATGTTTTCTTTTTTGGCACTCTTGCACAGCTCACAAACAACAACTTATTATCACTTAGTGTACTGTAGGCCATTAGAAATACTTCTGTAAAAGGTTGCTCAACACATCGTGTACTGTATGTAATAAAGCTAGTGGTGGCAGTAACAGGAAAGGGTGCGATAAGATGATGAAATTCAATTCCTACCAGCGATGTGGGCAAGGGCATTGATGATGTCATCAAACACTGCAAGACAGAAAACGAAAGATCAAATCAGACCGTTTAAGGAAGATGAACTAGAAAAACTGCTCCTTAGAGCACAGGTCTCAGCCAGGTCAGGTAGGTTATTGTGGGCCAGCAATGTTTTGGAATTCGCCAATCAGGGTGGAATATAGATGGCCTGGCGGAGACAATGGGCATACAACAGTAAGAGGTTGACCATTCACTGGTATTGATCCTAAGGTTGTACCTTGGCCAGAAATGTCAATCACAGATGTGTCCTTTCCTCTATCATCACTGACAGTTGCTTTGTAAATGCCTTGGTCCTTTCTGGAGAACTGAGAAAACAAACACCATACTTAGAGGAACATTTAAACAAGCAATTTTGGATCGATCAATAGAGCTCTAGATCAATCGCTAGACCAATAGATCGATCGCTAGATTTTTTTTTGGGGGGGGGGGGGGGGGGGTTGAATGAAGTGACAATCTAAGGACTTTTAAGACCGTTTTAATACCTCAAAAAAAGAAAGAAAGAAAATTAATAAATACGGCCATTAGGCCTACTGCATCAAAAGTAAATCAACAAACTATGCTATAAATATAGGTCAAACTTTGGCCAAATTGGCAAATAATATAAGAATGAGGCAAACATTGCAAACTAAACATAATGCCGTGGGGGGTCGCGGCCTGAAAAGGTTGAGAACCACTGGATTGAACAATATATTATGGCTGAAAAAATCTTATGGTAATCAATTCATAAGCTGAGTTGAATAAGTTCCTTCATGAGTGTCAGGGTGTGTGCCAACCGTGCCATGAATATTTTACCAGCTGGATGGGCAGAGCAGCGGTGCCAGACAGGACATTAGTGGGAGTATCAAGAACAATCTCATCTTCATCCTTGTACCAATGGAAAGTAGACTCTTTCTTCACATTCGCCAACTGAGACATACAGAACACAGAGAGAATGTTTTTGTGACAAGCCTGAAAAACAATTATATGCTGAGAAAAAGATACATTATCTGTTTTTATAGCAAGGTTTTTTTCCTCAAGATTCACCTTGAGAAAATATTATCTGTTTTAATATGATGGTAAAACATGTTTTAATTATTTTTAATTCTGTATTACCTGGCAAACAAGCAGAACGGTACAGTCCGTATCCACTGTGAAATTCAGATACTCTGAGAAATGTGGGCCTGGAAAAGAAATCACAGAAACATGTTACATTATTCAAGATATTGCCAGTTCTATGCAGGTTATGTCAAGAGACAACTGCCAACATGTACAGTACAATGATACTGGGTCAAATACTATTTACACATAAATAGTTCTAGCCTATGCTAGAACTATAGTTGGAACATTTAGAATAGCATGCTATTGCACATCAAACAGGCAGGCCACAGCATCAGTTCCTTTAAATATGTACTGTAGGTACAGAAAAGGTGGATAAGCCCATCAGAGGTGTCAACCACAAGCGCCTGTTACTACAACACGAGACATTTTATATTCATTACCTCATGGTTTGAATGAGTAATGTGACATCAAGCCGTTCCTGTACTTGTTTTTAATGGTTTTAATCATGTACACACTTCACTGTCTTGGGTGGGTCCTTTTTCTACCTGCAGGTCCTCTTTATTGTATTATTTTTCAAACCTTGTGTATTTGGGACATGGGTTTTGTATGGGGGACTGATATTGATATTTAGCATATTGGTTTCTATTGTCCTTATTTTAGACACTTGATGAGAGCAATAACAGCATCTGTTCATTTTCATTCCATGATTGCTGACTTGACATGATGACTTAACGGCTGATCATTGTTAATTGTGTAGTTCATGTATCCCAGGTGTCTCTAACCATGTGATCAATGTGAGCATTCAAACGTTTAACAAGGGTTTGGTTATTGGACAAGGTTCCAGAGTAGGTTCAGGGTTTTATGAGGGATAGAAAGGGCAGTGGGTTTTAGACTGGTGTAAATGTAATTTTGGGGAAATAATTTGTCATTGTTCATTGTTCATGACTGTCATGTTATGAGATGTATTTGTTATGTGTATGAGGACCACAATGGAAATAAGCCCTGGACTTTATTGTGCCATATCCTCAAATTGTTTAAACTTGCATAATGACTTTTCAACTAAACTAAAGCTCTGCCCACTTGATTCCACTTAACCACCTGACACACGTCCTCTGTATTATTATACCCAACGAAGACAGGTCGATACGTTGTGTCTGTCTGCCTATAATAAATATTTGGGAACATTGAAGATGGTGCGCATATTTTTCTCTCCTCAACATTTTAAAATAGTCACATACTGCCAGTTAATTATCCAGTCACTTAAATGTATAAGTTGTCATTAAAATGCAGGCATGTATTGTGTTATCTTGCACCTACACAGTATTCTACCATAGGCTAAAAATAACCTATAGAGTTTCAGGCGCTAAACAATAACACAGCTGTCCTAAAACATGGGAAACACCTGTTAGAGTTCTTAAAATAACTAGCATGCAAAATGCAAATGCAAATGTAAACACCTGCTAGGAGGATGTTGACATGGGTTTGTCACATGTCTCCTTACAAAAACACAAAGTTTGAATGTCTATTTTTATTCCTTTCACATGACACTCTGTCTGTCATTCGTGTCATTGTTCAGTTACCTTGCTTCCTGATGTGTTCTTTCCTCTGGAACTCCGCCTCCTTCAGAGCAGCCTTAAACACTGAAAGAGAACATTCCCACGCACAGCAATGTAAATATATGGCCTCCAATACACACATATTATCTGCATGTCAAAACTCAACTGTACTCTCTGTTACTCTTCCAGGACATAACCGTAATAGAAATAATTTCCTAATTTGTGCATTAAAAGTACTGTATTTAAAAATACACTTTTTGTTAATACAAACAAACAATGTCATGTTATGAGATGTCATTTTTAGGTTATTTTTAGGTTTTTAGGTTATTCTTTGCCTAATACAAAGTGTTAAGAAATAAGATAATAACGGATTAATTGTATGCACACAGTAAAAATCCTCTGTGTTAATTGAAATGATTCTGAGATGATTGATTGATTGATTGATTTAAATTTTTATTCACAATATATATCACAATTACATTTATAATACTTTTGTCTAAAAGGTCCGTCCAAAAAAGTCCTTGCGGACTTTCCGTTGAGGTCCTTGGTATTCATTTCATAGACATATATAGTAGCAACCAAACAGTTCAAATATCACACAGAAATACGATACGATACGATACGATACGATACGATAATACTTTATTGTCAGTTTGCACTGAAATTTGTCTTGCGACCCAAACAGCCATGTATGCAACATATAACAGTACACACATTTGACATGACACAAGAAAACAACAAAATACATACATAAAGACATGCAAAGACAAGAGTAATGTCCTCCACTCAGCTTACAGAGAAAATAACACTACAGTATGTACAAAAAAAGCAAAAAAGCATGGGGGGCGGGGCAGATACCTTTTTTGAGCACAGGAGGACTGGCTTGGGCAAAGCAGATCCGACACTCCAAAAACACCATCGCCTCTGACAAGCCATCTTCTGCCAGAAGAACATCTGCAGGCATGCTGCCGTCTGTAAGAGACTGGCAGTTGTTGGTGGACCTTGAACATCAGCTGAAGTTCCCCAGCCATATTGCAGTCACCTACTGTACCTGCGACCAGACATTGTCCTTGTGTCTGAGTCCACCAAGCAAGCAGTGCTGCTGGAGCTGACAGTCCCGTGGGAAGATCGCTTGGAAGAAGCCTTTGAGAGAAAGCTCTCCAAGTACGCAGTGACTGGTCAGCGACTGTCAGCAGGCTGGTTGGAGAGCCATCCGCAGTACCACCAATGCGGCAGAGAGAGCCTCAAGATGGCTGTGGCTCAAAAGAGGGGGGCCATGGAGTCATGGTAGCTAGCTAGCCATCTGGACACAAGCTGGGGTCTGAAGGGGGAGGACTGGAGAGTCAGTGACAGCCCGGAGAGACGTCAACCGGGGCAGAACGGGTCGGCAACCCAATCTGCATCCTCTGAGAGGAGGAACCCAACCAAGCTACGATGAACTTAATGGAAAAATACCCCCAGGGGTGCCCGAGAGGGGGGGAGGATGAGCACCCCAGTCGACAAAGAGGACGGACACAACGGTAACAGACCCAGGCAACGGACAAACGACTATGAGCAAGCAGTGTACATGCGGTAAAGTCTGCAAGAACATCCATGGCTTAAAGATCCACCGAGCGAGGATGAAGTGCCCGTTGGGAGCAGAAGCAACACAACGCACAGGTGTTACACCTGGGGAGACGCAGGAGGTGCCAGGCCCGGAAAGCTCCGGAACATCTTACTCAAAGAATCAAAGAGCTGTAAGGATCCACAACATCAGACAGGAGATGAAAGTGCTGAAGTACCAGTACAAGGCGGCAGGAGAAGAGGAACGCACTGGCCTGGTCCAGCTAATGTGCATCCTTCTGAAAAACATCTGAGTTCTCCGCCGGGCCGAGTGGGCGGCAGTGGCTCAGGGGTAGAGTGGCCGGGTAGAGTGAACTGGAAACCGCAAGGTTCCCAGTTCGATCCTGGGCTGGGGGGCTCCCCCAGAGTTAGTGTCAAAGTGTCCTTGAGCAAGACGCTGAACCCCTAATTGCTCCCGATGAGCAGGTTGGTGCCTTGCATGGTTTCCTCTGCCATCGGTGTATGAATGTGTGTGTGTGAATGGGTGAATGTATATGCACAATCTATGTAAAGCACTTTGGATAAAAGCGCTATATAAATGCACCATTTACCATTTTACCATTTATCGGAGGCGGCGGATACGGTGGCGGTGGTTTCCATTTGGAAAATTCCATTTCACACAGCCTAAAATCAGGGTTGCATTGCTCATAGGACGGCCTTGCAACTTATTTACAACCTATTTGACCAGGAGCACGCGCAGGCACATGCATAGATTTAAAACAACTTTAAATTCACACCTCAAAAAAGTTTACAAAGGCTCCCGACTCACACCAGGCGAATTAACATAGGAATGAGCCTAGATGCATATCAATTGTCCATTGTGTGACCTGTAGTGTAGGTGTTAAGCGACTTGCGTGTCACGTCATTAAAATAGAGTGCAATCACGTTCCAATTCAGCATTGCAACACTGCCTAAAATACATGTTATTAATATACAGGTATATCGTCTCTGTCGGGTGGAAACCTCATATGACCAAAACTGTTACTCAAGTAGGGTCAAGTTAGCCTGACACTCAGCCTGAATTTCGTTCATTTCGTTTCACTCCATTATTCAGTCTGAAAGCCCTCTCGATGCAGCCGTTTTCTGAGATGGGGGCGTGGCCAAAGTTGGACTCTTTGGCGATTGGTTCATACTGGATTATCCCGATTCCGATTCGCCGTACAGATTTTCAATCGAGAAAACTCCGCCTTCGACAGTGTCACCAGACCCTGAATGCTAGCGATTCAGGGGGTGGAGCCAGGCTAGGGTCAAGTAGTTAATTTACACAAAAAGTTAAAATAAGGAGGTTTCTTCCCAACAGCAACGATATTCATGTGTATTTAATCAGTCAGTCAGTTAGTCTCTCTCCTCCAACAGTGTGACATGATGTGAAACAGAGACTTACCATCTCCCACCAGCACCAGTGAACTCTGGTTCTTGGCCTTGCCGTCAGTGATCTGAACGGTGTAGGTTCCCTCGCTGTTCTTGGTGAAACTCTCCACTGTCATCTGGATGACTCCAGTAGCCACGTCATGGCTGATCTTATTTCCCTGAGAACCAACACCACAGAGACCTTTCTTTATTAAATGTTATTAGTTTATGTAAGTTATGTTATGTAAGATAAGTTAAGATAATATTTCCGTTACATAACCTTTTGCTATTTCTCCCTCGATGGACATTCCATTTATCTTACGTAATGCTGTGTATATGTATTGCTACTGGTATACACATTCCTAGAGTGTAGTTAAAACTGCAATGTGGAACTTATTTGAATTAATAAAAAGTTATTTTAACCCATCTGTATGGGACGTTATTACAATAACACTAGCACATCTGTATAGGCGGTGGTCTTCCATTGAGAAATTTAGAGCCTGGTGTCAGACAGTAGGACACCTACTGTTTGACAACTTTAGTCCTGTCTGAAGCTCATAAGCACAATATCTCCCCTGGACAAGCTATAGGATTGCACCTTGGTCGAGTGGTAGAAATCTGGTTTCACATGTGACGTGGGACACATGTTCAAATTGCCAGGTGGACTGCGTTGTTGTGAGCGTGTATGTCTGCTATATGTAGGAGCATAAATTATGCTTAATAAGAATGCATGGTATAAAGCAAAATAAAATCTCATGATTGAAACATTTTCCTAATTTGTGATTTGTGAAACAGCACGAGAGGAGACATAGAAAATGTAGAATTGTGATAAAATTGTGATTTGTTGGTATTATGATTCTAAACCTACAAGTTGAAGAAATCACAGACTGTGGCTTTTAACCTTTGCTTGTGTCTGAACATGTATTCTATTGTTAGACAACCACTTCAAATACTCTTTAATCTTAAAATAACTAATAACTGAAAATAGCCGATCTACATGCTTACAACACGTCGCAGCGTGACATGTTGTGAGCTTGCAGATCGGCTATTTCCGGTGCGGGACATGCTTTCAAATGACTGAAAATCAGTCGTGGTGACTGAGAACTTTAATCCATGAGAATGAAGAGGTTGCTCTCTCTCTACCTCGCCACTTTTGACCTCTTTGTCGTTGAAGATGAACCTGTAGGACACGGCGGGGGTGAGTTTCACGGCCTGCAGCCAGAAGCGAACATGGCCCTTCTCCAGAACCTCGTAGTTCAGACCAAGTTTCAGGGGAACAACTGGGCAAAAACAAAAATAAAAACCATGGATTAACACTCAAGTAACAGCTAATCTTCCACAAGTGATATATTGCACCAAATAATAGGTACTGTAGCAATTGTGTGATACTGGGATGTTCACCTGATATCCTGTTCTCTTTGCACTGTACTTATTTACCCTATTGTTTGTTGACTAAGGTTCATGACATTTCATCTGATTTTGCACTTGTAAGTCGCCCTGGAGCGTCTGCTAACTGCCTAAATTGTAAATTGATACGTCTTCTGAATTAAGGCTATTTGGAGACTCTGTTCCCAAAATAAAAAATACAAAACCCCTCCCTCTGAAGTGATTTATTTTCAAGGTCCTGCCCTGTTGAGGTGCATCTGCAACTTCAATTCCTTGGAAGGGTAAGTACGCTACTAATGTCATAACCCTTCACATTAAAATGTACTGCCATGTGTGATTTGACATAATTGTTTCTGATCAAAGTCTTATGTTCAGATATTCAAATGTTTAGTTCTCTGTTGGTCTTACCGACATTTTAATGCGTATACTGTAGAGTACAACATATTTACTTATGAATGTTATTCTACCCTTGAGCTTGATTTTCTTACCACTATGAGGGTGGGAAAATGTGTCATATCCGGAATAAACAGTAGGAGCTAACAGTTTGGGGACTCTATTACTATTTTTATGAGAACATGTTAACCTTTAGCCGTGCCAACCGTGCCGTTACAATAGCATGATTTCCTAACAAGTTCATACACGGATAATTACCCCACGGTGCAAAAGAAAGAAAATGCTGAGGTGTTGAATACAGAAGTCTGATTTCACAACCTGCTCCCAAATGTCACCTGCTCTTTAATACACAAATCTCAGCCTCTTTACAAATACTAGGATCCTCACTAGATAATACACTCCAAAGCTTGTTGACATTGTTAACAGACAACCTAGAAGAAAACAATACTAGCTGCCTGACACACTGTATTCACTGATTGAGTGTGATTGAGTCACTGTATTCACTAAAAAGTGAATAATTTATTTTCCCTTCCAACGGATAGTAGATAACACAAAGGAACATACTAGCATCAATACCTGTCACTATTTACTGTCTACACAGTCATGGAATATTGGACAAACAGGTTTTCAAATCTAATTAAAAAGTAATTGATGCGGAAAAGTCGAGAACTTGAGCCAACTTAAACATGATACTTACTTGGATGCCTGATGGCGTGGCTGAGTTCCAGCATGGTATTAAGGGCTGCAGAACGAGATTTTATCAAAAAGAATATTATTACACTGTCACTTAATAGCCAACACAGCTAACAACAAAGCTGCAATTACTCCTACAACAAGAACATTTCACTATGTGATGGACAATAAAGAACTTGAGACCTGTTAAGCTAGATTTATACTTTGACGTTCGATGGTGTCGCTCACTGAAAGTAGCCGATCTACAAGCTCACAACGCGTTGTGGCACATTGTGAGCTTGTAGATCTGCAATTTTTGGCGAGCGACACAGTCATATGATAGAGTTTGACTGCTGTGTTTCTACTGCTCTGCCAATAAGGCTGCTTGGTCAGGGGAGATATTGCATTATGAGCTTCAGGCAGTACTAGATGTCAAACTACAGTAGTTGTCCAATCCAACCTCAGGGTCTAAATTCATCTATGGAAGAGTAGGAACGGAGGACCACTGCATATGTGCTACAGTAGTAGCTGTAGTTATATTGTATTAACATACCTCTACCATACAGATGGATTCAAATAACATTTCAAGGATTGTAGCTTTAAATTGTGATGATTTAATGGATATTCTAATCTACACCACCTACCATCTTCAGTCAGAGTGTGGCTGGCAGAGACACCATCAGTGTCGGTGACAACAGCAGAGTATTTGCCCAAATCCTCTATATCTGGGTTGGTGAAGGTCAGCTTGGTGCTGATAAAAGAAAGTACAGCAAGAATAAGAATGGATAAAAAAACATACATTATCTCTCAGAAAAAGAAACTGACAGAACCATGCAGGCAACTTTTTTAGCTATCCAAATACACATGGTGCTACTGTTAATTCAAATTCTTCAGTGTGTTGTACTGTAGTATAATACAGTATATCACCTGAAAGTATGCATCTATTATAGCCTGTACTACTCTCAGACTAAATGTATTCATCTTATTTCATTTTTATTTTCATCCACACTGTGTAGGAGGCGTACGAGTACCAGAAGTACAATACTGCCTTCAGTGTTGCCACAGCCGTATTGTCCAGTAAGTAACACATAATAAAAACCATGAACCTTGAAATCCAGTACTTCTAAAATGGTGTTTGCAAAACTTCTCTTTTATGAGAACAGATGTATACAGTTCTTCATCTGAGAGTTAAATACATAAAGGACAAACTAAACTAAGCCTGGTGAAACATACAGTATCGTTGCTGTCGGGCAGAAACCTTGTATCTCTATATTTTGACGTATCATGTTTTTCTTTCCCTGTAAATGAATGCCCTAGTAGTTCGTTATAAGAGAGTTTCCCACAAAAGTAGTGAACATAGCCAATATACAAGCTCAAAGTAATGGTTTTGGACATGCAACCCGACAGCAATGACATTGTCTCTTTGTATCTATATTATTCCACAGTGCACACACAGTGTAAATCTGCAGTTCTTGAGACTTCAGATTAATGTTTGCATTAGCTGTATAGCTTCATTTGAGGTTTGACAGGTTTGCTTACGTTCTTCCTTTAACTGAAGCAGAGACTCTGGAGGATTCACCAACTGCTTTGTAGTTCTTGGACCACACAAACTGAGAGGTCTCAGAGATCTCACAGGCCTCGAAGGACAGGAAGATGTCTCCGGTCTCCTCGTCCACGCCACAGTTGATCTCCTGGGAGCCTTGGAATTGGAAAAAGAGACATGTCATGATGCTGACTGTGACATACTGTACTTAAATACATTATGCTTCTATTTACAAACAATATACCTTATAAAAGAAATGTGATCACAAATACAAAATAAAACATATTTTTAAATAGTATTTTAATATTCTAAAGGGACCCATGGGCCCCCCCAAATTTTAAATTCAATATCTGATGTGCCACTGCAAGTTGTGGGATGTAACAGGAATTAAGTAATGGACTTTGTGTGCAATACATTATTTGTGTACATCAAAGGTTCCCAAACTTTTCAGGCCACGACCCGCCAAATCATATTTGTATGTTGGTTTGTTTACTGTTGACTGAGAAAACAATGTTGCACATTAAGCAAATATCTGATGTGCCACTGCAAGTTGTGGGATGTAACAGGAATTAAGTAATGGACTTTGTGTGCAATACATTATTTGTGTACATCAAAGGTTCCCAAACTTTTCAGGCCACGACCCGCCAAATCATATTTGTATGTTGGTTTGTTTACTGTTGACTGAGAAAACAATGTTGCACATTAAGCAAATCATCTGGGGACCCCCCAAAATAATTTGGGGTCCTCCTGACCCACTGGTGTACATCATCCTAGAGCTTTTATTACCTGCAATAGCCTTGGCACACACAGGCTCAGATGGCGGGGAACCTCTTCCGACAGCATCAGCATTGACAGCACGCACTTTGAACACATACGATTCACCTTCCACCAGACCAGTCACCTGCAAAAAAAAGACAAACATCACATCTTCATCTCATTGTCACTGGAGACCTGATATCTAAAGCCCAGTTCAGACCAAAGATTCACGATAGGAGGAAATGGTTTTGGAACGTTGCAGAGGAAAGGTCACGTCACCTCGTTGCAGGTCAGCTGATGCCGGCTGATTAAGTCACAAGAGATTCAACTCTGATCACACAAACAATTTGCTTACACAAATCTGCCTTTGTAACTTTATACACATTGTACCTCTCTCTCTCTCTCTCTCGCTCTCTCTCTCTCTCTCTCTCTCTCTCACACACACACACACACACACACACACACACACACACACACACACACACACACTACACAATACAAGCTCACAACGTGTCACATCGTGACTATTTTCACCCTGTATGAATTTGAATGATAGTGTGGATCTTACCGGCAGGTAACGATGGCCAACAGCCTCAGCATTCAGGGTGACAAAGTCCTTAGAGCCCTTTTTGGCCATTTCCACATGGTACCCGGTGATGGCACTGGCCCCGGTGAAGACTGGAGCTTTCCAGAAGACGACCAGAGAATCACCTCTCACTTCACTGAAGCTCAGGTCATAGGGTGGACCTAAGAGTCAAAACATAACACCCATGACTGAACATACCGTACAAAAGGTGAGAGTTCACATGAATTATAAACCTTAGGATGACTTGCAGTCTAAGAGTTTGACCATGTATTTATATATAAAACACAATTTGATTAAAATGTATAATTTTTACCATGCATTTAATGGTTTATGAATGATTAGTGTTTTGTTGTGATGTCTGACTTGACAGGAGTACCAATCTTAGCTGTCTTGAAGGTCCACCATTAGTTGTGGTTAGGCATCATCTAGCAGGTTAACCACATTGGTTTACCATATTGGTTAACCAATGTTTAGCTCATGTTGTGTTGAAGGTCGACCATTAGCCGTGGGTATACAATTACACTTCATCTTAGCAGTTTCGCCACATAGCTCAAATCTACCTACAAGTGACTTGAAAACGAATGCTTCTCAGCAAAGTACAGCTAAGCTGACTCGCGGTTTGCATACCACGACCTTAATGACACCTCATTTGCTAGTTGAACCACAATTATGAAACAATTGTAATGAGGCTGTCCGTCTGTGGTTATGTACAGTACAGTACAGTATGTCTGCAATGACTAAATACACTGCATCATCGTCTGGTCACAACACAATATCATGACATTTCATAAGACAAGTATTAGATGTCTATAAACTGACAATAAATATGGTGCAAGTTGGCGGTCAAAGCTCAAGCGTGACTCAACTGTGCACACCTCTACGCCGCCATTCTTTACAATGGTACAGAATACCTGCACACCACTGTTTGTGGCACACTTTAACAAAATGAACAGTGGCAACCCTGGCAAATCTTCATTTCAAAACGCATCGCTTCATGCCGCGCTTCGAGCTTAAAATATGGAGATAAGTGGTTAACCCATTAAAACCGGGAAAGCTTCATTTTAGATTTTTGCGTTGACTATTCAAAAATAGCAGATATACAAGCTCCCTTCGTGCCGCACTCCGAGCTTGTACATATGCTATTTTGGAACATTTTTGAACTTGAAAGTGTGCAAACTAGTGATTTTGAAGGCATTTGTAGAATCGGCCTCAGGTCTTAGAGCAGTGGTTCTCAACCAGTGGTCCGGGGACCACCAGTGGTCCTTGGAAAATTTGGTAACATAGCGTCACAATCATTTTAACCACTTAGCTTTGGCTATTCAAAAATAGCAGATCTTCAAGCTCATAGCGCATCACCGAGTGCCGCGCTATGAGCTTGTAGATCTGCTATTTTTGAAAAATCTTGAAAATGTGTGCATATCTTTGAATATATATATATTTTTTAAGGCTAATTTTTAACTCAAATCTTTGTTTCTGCGGGTCCCTGGCACAAAAATATTTCAGATATTTCAGTCCGCGGCCAAATGTGTATAAATTCAGGGGTCCTTGGCATGAAAAGGGTTGAAAACCACTGTCTTAGAGACAATGATACATTGAGTGACAGTTAAGTGTCTCCTAACCTGGCTTGGCGTGTGTCCAGGCCTCACACTTCAGAGGGGTGCTGGCAGCGGAGGGCACTCCCACACCAGCAAGGTTCGCAGCTTGAACCTTGAACTCATAGAAGGTTCCCTCCGTCAGACCGTCAACCTGGAGTTACAGAAGGAATCTTCAAACACATACAGTACAAAACACAAAGTGCCTTCAGGGTTCCCACACACTAAATGCAAGGTGAAATTCCCTGATTTCTTTTTGTTTTCATGACCAGATTCCAAAACAAAATAAGTCTTATATACTGTATGTACACAATAACTAATTATTTACTTTTTTGGATACTGTACCACAACAGGATCAGCTATTTACCACTTACTGTTGTGAGTGACATGCCTAAACCAGATACACAATTAAAACTAATTATTCCATGGCCAAGGAATGTCTGGAATAGAATTTTCTAAATTCCATAACGGTCCAGAAATTCCATTCCCTTGGGAACCCTCTCTGTGTCTTTTAGCTAAGTCTTTTAACTGAGAGGGATCTTAACCCTTATTTTGCCAAACTAACTGATTTAGAAAAGCAGGAACTCTAGCCACAAGCCTTCTTACCTCAAGCTACAGTCAACCTACTACTGCATCGGTGTAATTCTCCCCATTAGGAAACTCATAGAAAAACAACAGTCTCATGCTTAGTGCAATCCAGTGGTGTAAAGTAACTAAATACGTGTACTCAAGTACTGTACTTAAGTAACATTTTTAGGTACTTTTACTTTGCTGGAGTAATCCAATTTTCAATACTTTATACTTCTACTCCACTACATCTCAGAGGCAAATATTGCACTTTTACTCCACTCAACTTTAGTTACTAGTTACTTTGTAGATTTTGATTATTATTAAAAAAAACACGCCTCAGCCCTAGATTTCGGCCATTTGAGAATAGCAGATCTACAAGCTCACAATGCGTCGCCATGTGACGCATCGTGAGCTTGTAGATCGGCTATTTTCAAAATGTTTTGTATACATTTTGAACTTGTGAAATGGG
Organism: Gymnoscopelus microlampas; assembly: GCF_963454915.1. Classification (NCBI taxonomy): domain Eukaryota; kingdom Metazoa; phylum Chordata; class Actinopteri; order Myctophiformes; family Myctophidae; genus Gymnoscopelus; species Gymnoscopelus microlampas. Next base: position 46,692,533 of record NC_139939.1, on the reverse strand, counting down.
ACATATACTGCACAATGAGTACTTTTACTTTTGGTACTAATATATTTTGATACAAATACTTTTGTACTTTTACTCAAGTACATTTTGAATACGGGACTTCTGCTTGTAACGGAGTACATCTACATCGCAGTATTGATACTTTTACTTAAGTAAATAATTTGAGTACTTTTTCCACCACTCTCACACCACTTACAGTGCAGATCCTCTCCTTGATGCCGGCCAAGTTAACTTCCTTCCAGGCCAGAGTGTCGGCATTGCGCCTGTCGACGTAGTAGGCGTTGACCTTTGACCCGCCGCAGTGTTTGGGGCTCTTCCAGGCAATGGTCATGGATGAGCCATCACAGCTGAGCAGGGTGATGCCGTGGGGGGCACTGGGGGTTGCTGTTGGGTTGGTTTGTTTAGTTGTTATTTTAGTTTAACATGTAATGCATACTAAAGGCTTTTACTGTAGCTGATGGCGCCTCTATCATTATCCTAAGCTACTTTGAGGGAGTTAAAGGGCAACTTCACAATTTCTTTTTACATGAATCGTTAAACATAATGGCGTAAAACATTAAACGTGTCGAAGCGTGTTGTATTACTTAGACTGTGCCGAGATTTGCCAGCGAGAGAGAACAAGCTTTTGACAGACAATTGGGGAATGATTTTTCAATCCTCAAAAAAGAAATCAGTGATGTTGCCCTTTACCGTCACGTTATATTGGTACAATTTGTCCTTGATGACAAAGACACTCAAAACGAAAGGCACTAATTTCAATTCTAAGTATATTTTTGTGGTCCAGAGTCAAACTCATGCACGTGGAGTATTTTCGTGTTAAATAAAACAATACAGTGGCATAGATGGTACTGTGATTCATAAATACACTGAATACAACAACGCAGTGGCATAGACGGTACTGTGATTCATAAATACAATCAATACAGTGATAAGCGGTGGAGGAAGTGACAACAGTGGATAAGTAAAAGTGGGAGAACAACATGAAAGCACATACCGTACTCCACACCCTTCCCTAAACACAACAAATGAAATGATCCACAGGATGATGAATGACAAACTGTCATTTTGATAGTGTGCAAATACTATAATTATTTTAACTTTTAATTGTAGTGCATTTATAACGCCTTTTATCCAAAGCACTTTACAATGTGCATTTCATTCACACTCACATTCACACGCCGACGGCGGAGGAAATAATGCAAGGCACCAACCTGCTCATCGGTAGCAGTTTGGGGTTCAGTGTCTTGCTCAAGGACACTTCGGCACTATCTCAGATCTACAAGCTCAAAAAGATTCGAGCCACGATTCGAGCCGCAATTCTAGCTTGCAGATCTGCTACTTTTTATGCTTTTGTGTGACGCTGTAGTCTGATCAAGTAGGGCGTTAATTTATGAAAAAACACAAAAAGTTAAAATATGGAGATAGGAGGTTTCTGCCCGACAGCGATGATATACCTGTCAGTCTGCTATTTTTCAAGTGGGACACCGTTGTGCGAGGAAGTATAAACGGGGCTTTACTCACCAAGGGCAGGCTCCACAGCGATAGGAGAAGACTCCTGTGACTCCTCACTGAGACCGTAGACGTTCACTGCCTGAACACGGAACGTGTAGGTCTCCCCTGGGACCAGGCCGTGAACCACAAACCTGAGAGTATAGGGATGGGACCATAATCGTTATTATCGTTTATCGTGATAATTGTCCTCCGTCATATACTAGGACAAATTAGCTTTTGTTGAGCTGCAAATTCAGTACCACACACTTAAACCCTCTATACTTGATAAAACGGACCTGTGAGGAGCACATTTGGTACACTCTTATTTCACTCTATACGAATCGATTCGGCAAAAATGGCAGATCTACAAGCTCACAACGCATTGTGCTGTGAGCTTGCAGGATATTTTTGGTGAACGTTTCCCCCCAGAATAGGGAGGCTGGGCCTGGGGGTTCAAGTTGTTAACACAATTGGCATACTCACAGTAGGTTTTCAGATGTGCACACGACTATTCCTATGGTATGCAACAGTAGAACCGTGACCACCCACACTTCAATCAACCAATAATAGTGTGTGTGCAAGGTTCAAGGCCACAGTGCCCACCCAGCACCCACACACATTCTTATGTATTGAGTATGATTTCATATAATAGAAAAGTAAAGAAATAAGAGCCAGGAGCCCCCGTGACAACATGGGGGAAGAATGAATGCATGTATTTGTATTCTTGTTTTCCCTTTGTTGATTGTTTAGTTTTAAATTGGACTTTTGCAGCAAATACTGTAGGTCTGGGATACACTTGATTTGTACAGTTAACAATCCATTTAACCATTTCAAAACATCTGAAAACAAACACAATCTGTGATGAGCTGCAACTGGCTCTCAGTTTGTGCGAGTAAGGATGTATGTAAACCATAGAACATTGCATATTAAGTCATACTGATCTGAGCACGTAGATCTGCTTGTAGATCTGCTATTTTTGAAAAATCGTGAAAAGTTGTGCAAATCTTTGAATGTATATTTTTTTAAAGCGAACATTTGTCACTCAAATCTTTGCATCTGGGGGTCCCTAGAACAAAATATTTTGAGATGGGGGTCCGCGGCCAAATGCATATAATTTTGGGGGTCTTTGACATGAAAAGGTTTGTGAACCACTGATCTACGGTATATGCTTACCTGTTGTTCTTGAAGGGCTTGTGGTTGCATGGGGTCCACTGCTTGCCGCCTGCAACACGGGAATCAATGTAGTAGCCCATGAGGTTGTTGGTGTGTTTGGGTGGATCCCATTGTACGAACACAGATGATTTGGTGTTCCTGGACACAATCACCTGACCAGGAGCAGAGGGGACGCCTATGTACCCAGAGTAAATAAAACAATTAGTGCGCTGTATTGTACGTATGTACAATATATACATACATAATACATAATATACTGTATAACCCATGCAATATCATTGCCATCATTTCCAACTGCTCTTTTTAACAGATGATACGACACCATATATACTTCTAATACTGTTCACACTGCTCACACCTAGTAGCAAGTCAAATTCCTTATACTGTATGTTAAAATACCCGGCAATAAACAGATTTTGATTCTGATTAGTGTCTCCTTTAAAGTGATACTCACCGTGTTCATGCAGGAAGCTTAAATAGTACAAGTGCACATTTATAATACGTCACCGTTTATGTAAAAAGGCATGATCATAGGAGACCTTAATGAAACCTGCATGATTAATAATCAAATACATTTTATAGGCATGAGAATCCAACAAGATACACGTGACGTGTGATCATTCTGTAAGCAAGTGAGCATACAGTGCGTACATTTGGCCCTTGACATTCTGTATACTACACCTTTGATAAGAGATGAATGACCTGTTATCCTGTGTCTGTTTTGTGGTGAAATGTGCAGAAATGTCTGATTGTGATAGGATGAGTGAAACGTGATGAAGTGACTTCATGAAGTTAGATTGAATGTGGAGCAAACTTTGACAAACCTCTAACCAGACCCCAGTCAAATTACTTTTGCAAATAGTTTGTTTGATAAAAAAAATAGTTTCAAGCTACAGAACGTACAGTAAGATCACAAATGGTGCAAATGACAGTACACACACTTTGTGTCAGATTCATTTGCACAGGAAATTATCATTTTGAATTTCAAACGGTCTAAACTTTTGAATGCAGCTATCGCCCCATGTGGCAAACCCATTTGTTTATGTTGAAGAACATCCCGTAACATTTACTTTAGATTTATTTGCAAGTGTCATTGGACTCAGGTCTGCTTGTAGTGTCCATTAGTCATGGTTAGTGTATTGAACAGTACGTTGAATGGTATAGTACAGTATGTGCACCGTTTTGACGTTGTTGTGACATTACTCAGTGACAGTGTCGTTGCAAAAACTCTGTGTTGTGATGTGAGAAACATTTAAATCAACATACAGTACCAGTAGGCTGCTCACTCCCTGAAACATACAGTCACATAATCTAGTTTTACCAAAAGGACAATTTGATCCGCATATACTGTATGTGCAAATTATATATTTGCGTTATAGCTTATTACAGTTTCATTGCTTAACAGACATGTAATACTGTACATGTCTGCTAGTCTGTGTATGTATTGTGTATATACTGTACACAATACATACAATATATATATGTATATGTATATATATATATATATATATATTATTTATTTATTAAAGCCCACCCTTACCATCCTTATCAACCTTTTGTATGGGCTCCGTAGCCATAGAGGGCCCGCTGGAGCCATACATGTTGACTGAATACACGCGGAACTGGTACTTTATCCCATCTTGCATATCAAAAACAGGATAACGAGGGGATTGCAGTTTGACTGCCGTGTTGATCTTCTCCCAGGATCCACTGAGCGCTAAGGCCTTGGGAGAGTCGACAAGATAGAGCCATCTACTGTATAAGAACTTCACCAATTTACTGTAGCATAAAACACAAAGATGTAATTACATTCTAAAAATAACGTGTGTATTATTATGTTTGTAGGAGTTGGGGTGGGGTTCAATTCACTTTAATCTGATTCAAAAAGTTTAAAGTTTGGTGTTCTTTCTCACTTATAAATCATTAGAATACTGTAGGCTATATGAACGCTGTCAAGAGGTTACCTTTTGAAAGTTTGGATTTTAAATGAAAATCCATGTCACTGTTGTTAAGTGAAATGAGCCCCAACAAAATTCACGATCCATGTGTTTACAATATCGTCTAAGATTCTGTCTAATATTACATACCTTCACACCAAAATCCTCCAAAATTGACACCAAAGTGTCAATTTAATTGCAAAAATGGGCCCACTCTCTCAGGAATTGTGTGCTGTGATAACTATTGTCCAATACTTAATAGTGTCGTTATGCCAATTCCCCTGAAGTTTGCAAAGTCCCTGTCAACCCCTACTTGTTGGTCTTGGGGAAGGTGTACTATAGATGACCGCAGGTCTCCTTCAATAAACATGGGAGTTGCCAGCCTCTTCAACAGGTGTTGAAAACTTGCACTTGTGCTATAACACTTAAACAATGCATCTGGTTCGTCCAATGTGATTGTGATGTCCATGTCAAATAATAAAATAGAATAATTTTCACCTGACAGTGAGGAGTTTCACAGAGAGGGTAACGCATGCAGAGGAACACGCTATCCCTCCCAGTTCCACTCTACTGTCCTGACCAACCTGTAGGAGTCACTAGTGCAGCCATAGAGAGCACCCTCGGTAACCAGCTTCCCACCCACTAACACGGCCAATTGTGCCCTTTGGGGCTACCGGCCAAGCCTGATGGCAACACGGAGGAATCTAACTTCAGTCTCCATGGTGGTGAGCAGGTAAAAAAAAAAAAAAAAAATTCAAGAGATTTTGCTTGCACACATGCGCATGAATGTATGTCCATTAAAATGTTGGAGCACAGTCTAACCGGAGCTGCCACCGGAGCTTCCACCGGAGCTGCCACAACGGCTGGTGCACGCAGTCGCGACATCCTCGTTTGTGTCTGTGCCGGTGGCCTCACTGACTTGGTTTGGGGGGCGGGCGTGAGGCACATCTTCTCAATGATGTACCAAAGTGGAGCCCTTCCGCGAGGTTTGGGAGGCGTCCAACTCAGCACAGCATATGATTTGCAAATCTCAGAAACATGCACATCTGTAGGCTCCCCAGGATTTTTTACATGACCTATATTGAGAGTGAACGGTGTTGAGGCATACATAAAAACTACATAATTTGTATCAGGAACTAGATTGATTATGAAATATGGCAAGTGAGATGATGAGTTTAGTTTTTGCCTTGCAGAAAGTGTTAGATTGAGGGTTACAGGAAAAGCTTGAGCTCGTTTTGGATGAACGAAAATTGAGTGGCTTTCAGGAAGCAAAACTGTTTGAGTGAATTAAAGCGTATAGCATTAAAGTGAGTTAGCGTGAGATAAAGAAATGACACCACAAAAGTTAGAATGGGAGTGAAAGTGGGACATGGTTAGGCTTATGTAGAGGATTAAATTGATTACGTTAAAGAGGATGCCTAAGTTGTAATGTTTTATGTGTAATGTGTTTTTGTCTTGTCGGTTGTCCTCTGTTACGCAAACGTTGTATTTATTGCAGCACACTCATAACTGACACAGAATTCATTGTTTTCTGTATGCAACTTACGATTGTACAGCAACTAGAAGTTCGGCCGAACGTCTAGCGTGACGCGTCGTTCACTTTGCAGTGCCACCTTACAGGCACCTCACAGTGTGAGAGAGAGTTTTGTGCTCTCCTAAATCCACGGCAGGCTTTGAAAGTACCCACTTCAGAAAGAGGTGACGTGCATCACCTCTCCAATGACCAAAAGCCACTATGGAAGCCGTCGAACTGGTGCGATCTGACGGCATCCTAGAATTTATAGGTAGGATGTGATGTCATGCGTGATGTCATGCTGTCGTGAGATTACGTCACACTGGCGTGATGTCAGATTACGTCACACTGGCTACATACAACGTTACAACGTACATACTGACAACCGACATGGCGCAGGATTCAAATTGTATATATATAGATAAATGTTTCTGTATTGTCCATTGCAAAGTCATTTGCAGACGATTGGGTTTTATATTGATGTCATCATACTCGTGTTCTCATTTTAATCCCATTCCTATCTTAAACGTGTGGAACATTGTAAGGAGTATTTTACCCTTTACAAATTCTGCAACATTTATATATGTGATGAACGCCAACAGCTAGCCCGCTGTGACCACAATGGCGATGATGGAATGACGTTGAATCCATTTTACATTTACATCGCAATGTAAACTCTCTTTGTTTACATTCTAAAATGTAAAAGCAAATGTTATTTACAGTAGCAGGTGCTCATGAGGCAGGGGAGGAAAAACGTGATATTAGTGCTCAACGTAGGATTGTGTTATCCATAGTATTGAGCCATTATATATATATAAAAGGTGATCCATCCGCTAGAGGGGTTCAACCCAGTCACATATACTACCTTCCAGGTCATCATCCTTGATCACTACGTCGTACTTTCCGTCAATCTTAATCACTGTCACGGACAGAACAACGACAACAGATTAATAATGGCGACACTTTGGTTTCGCAGCGACTGGCATTTCGAATTACCTTCCGCTGTACCTTCCAGCCTGGCGCTCTCGGCGGGGTCAATGGCGATCACTTTGTCCGACTTGCGGGAGGCCCTGCCGATGCCGGAGCTGTTGACGGCCCTGACGCGGAAGTGGTAGCTGTGGCCCGCGCTCAGGCCATGTGCCGGGTATTTACACACCTTCACGGGGGAGTCGTTGCACTGGACCCATTTGTCGCTGCCGGCCTCACGCCTGTGTGTGACACACGGTGACAGAAAGGTGACATCATCAGCCTAATGGTGGGATCATCAATCTCATAGACCATTGGTTCTCAAAGTGGGGACCGAGGACCCCCAGGGGTACTTGAGGGGGTTCCAGGGGGTCCCCAGCTAAATGATGGACAGGGACCAAATGGACCCTTATAGGTCTGTCACTCTGAGAGTGTACAAATGGAACCAAATGGAACCTAACGGGTCCATTCGGTTCCATTTGTACACTCTCAGAGTTAAATTAACATTGATTTTACAATATGAATTGGGGTCCCAGAGACATACATGCCATTAAATGGGGGTCCGTAGCCTAATGCATGTCAAACTGGGGGTCCTTGAAATTAAAATGGTTGAAATCACTGCTAGAGAGCCGTATAAACCTTCTCTTATGGGGGTCCCTAGCTTATCTTTTCAAATGGGGGTCCGCGGTCTAATAAGTGTCTATTTGGGGGTCCTTGGCACGAAAAGGTTTGAGAACCACTGTCATAGACAACACCACAATGATGTCATTTCGGTGAGTGATTGTTACACTGATCTCATTATCCTCACCTTGAAGCAATGCTTTGATATTCTGAATCTCATCACGTTCTTTTTATTCCCTTTTTATTCCCTTAATTATTCACAGCCATTTGGCTCACACAACCAATGTTCCAGAATCAACTATCCTTAACAATGTCTTTTTTCACCTTTCATGGTGTGATATGTTGTTATTCATGTCGCTATGGCAACTCAGGTCATGCAGTTCATGAGCACATTTCAAAGCACAGGTTACTAAAGCACAGTGGTGGAAGAAGTACTCAGATTTTTTTTACTTTTACGTAAAAAGTAGCAACACCACAATGCAGAAATACTCTGTATTCAAAATTGTACTAAAAGTACTCATTATGTGGAATGTACCATTTCAAAAGATTTTTTAAAGATTTTTGTTTAAATGTTTTCAAAATGTGTCAAAATGGCGAAAATAGCAGATCTACAAGCTCACAAAGCGTTGCATCTTGACTCGCCGTGAGCTTGTAGACCATCTATTTTAGACAATAGACAATGTATAAAATAGGGTTAAATTGGTTACTACATAACTTGTAACTAAAAGTTTGCAAATAATTGTAGTGGAGTAAAAAGTACAATAATTGCCTCTGAGATGTAGTGCAGTAGAAGTACAAAGTATACTAAAAAAAGTACCTCAGAATTGTATTTAAGTACAATACTTGAGTAAATGTGCTTTACTTTCCACCACTGCTCAAGTACGGTACAACTAACTGACCTGTCTACAAAGTATCCAGTGATGGCCGCCTCATTGGTGGTGTTGGGGGGTTTCCAGGCAACGAGGACGTAGTCCTTGTTGACGTCATAAGCCTTGACGCTCATTGGTGCACCGGGTGCACCGGCCGCAGGGGGAGCGGCGTCTAGGGAGTGGAGTAAACAAGGATGTATAGGGAAGGAAAGGAGGGAAGGTAGTAGGCAGAAAGATAGACAGACAGAGAGAGCGTCAGAGAGAGAGAGAGTGACAGACTAGTTTTAAGTAAAATGCAAAACTTGAACTTAAAACTTAAGGTAGTAAAGAAACAGGCTAGGCAAGGAAACAAAGTACTGTAACAACGACCTAAAAAAAAGTTATCCTCAGGTTTATTTCCATTTGGGGATGTGATGGGAATCTAACTACCCTACAGTCATGACATTTTGCATGTGAGGTAATGTCATTCATGCTCAGACACATCTTCAGGTTCAGTGGGGTGTCAACGTCGAACTTGGTTCATAGGCAATCAACTTAACGATTAACCTGTCACACCACGGCCAAGAAAGCTCTTTGCACGCTCTCATAATCACCACGGTTTGATTTTGATTGTGTGTTTTTCTCAATAAAAGTAAGAGACTAGTTACTTTTTTCCTTTTTTTAGTAGGTTACCGTTACCCCATTCTCTGTACAACTACCTCAAACAATAAAAAAGAGTTCTATGGGCCACTTCTCAATGACTGAACCGTAAGAAAATACGGGAACATACTATTCACTCCTTTAATCCTTTAATGATACAGTAAGCTGCCAACGACACGTAGTGGAAAAAGTATTTTTTACTTAAGTAAGAGTATCAATACCACAATGTAAAAATACTCTGTTACAAGTAAAAGTTCGATATTCAAAATGTACTTGAGTAAAAGTACAAAGGTATTGGCATCAATATGTACTTAAAGTACCAAAAGTAAAAGTACTCATTATGCAGAAATGTCACATTTCAAGTTTTCAAAATCTTTTGAAAATAGCCAATCTACTGTGAGCTTGTAGATTGGCTATTTTCAAATAGCCGAAGTATATTATATAGGGCTGAAGAGGTTAATGTATGTTTTGTAATAATAATAATAAAAATCTGCGAAGTAACTAGTAACTAAAGTGATAGGTCTAAAGAACTATCTATTTTATGAATGATCTTAATATCTGCCATTTCTTATTATGATATTGTGCCGCTCAAGTCTGGTGTCAAGCTGTCACTTTTCACCTAGAAGTCAGGCCTTTATGGGCATGTGTTTACCATATTTTAGCGTGCCATCTTGGCATCACTCAATCATCTGTATTAAAATAATTGTAGTGGAGTAAAAGTACAATATTTTCCTCTGAGATGTAGTAGAGTAGAAGTAAAAGAAGTATAGAAAATTGGAAATAATCCACTAAAGTAAAAACACCTCAAAATTGTACTTAAGTACAGTACTTGAGTATATGTACTTAGTCACTTTCCACCACTGCTATTCACTCCTTTAATCCTTTAATGATGAGGTGCCAACGACTGATGGTTGGATGTCCTCTTTAGAGTCAAACCAGTTGGTTTGATTCTGAAGAAGACACAACAAATGAAATGATTAACCAAATGAACCCATAGCGGCTCTATTCTGGTGAAAACATTCAGCAAGAAGATTTGGTGTAGAAGGAAAAAAGGGGCGGACCAAGTAGAGAGCCCGGGGGGGTCAAGGGGTAAATTTGTTAAACCCCATGGAGACTTGATTTCATGGCTATCTTTTTGTTTTTGTGGCATTTCTAAGCCAATAATTTGATGATCAGCGGACCGGTAGGCAGCGGTTCCGGTAGGAGACACAAGGGAGGGTATTTGTCTCCTACCAGAACTTCCGGTCATCAAATTATTGGCTTAGGAATGCCAGAAAAGATATCCATGAATTCAAGTCTCCATGGGATGACTAATCGATAGAAAAAAAAACTTTTTGGGGGTGAACTATCCTTTTAAAGTGAATCATTTGCTCTATATTATTTTCTCTGGGTTCAGTCGTTAAGAAGTGGCCATATAACTGTTTTTAGTATATTGTGCTTTCTGAGAACACCAATCTGTGTGGAGGGGCTGAAGTGCAAGAGATAAGAGATGTGGCCTGTTTGTAAAGGTTTCTGTCGTTTTATACCCATTACAATTGCTGTAAATTTACTGTGGATTGATCAGTTGGGAACAAAATGAAAAATACAGAAATACCTGCAATCAAAATGGCCCATGTTTTGTTTGTTTTATGGGGGAAAGCGAACATTGTCTAATTGTTTAAGTGTTGCATCACTCCTGTACCTGAAACAAACAGGTAGGCGCTGTGCTCGGTGGTGCCCTCCTTGGTGAAAATACGGAGTGTGTACAGGCCCTCATCGTCCTTAGCCAGGTCGGTCAGGGTGAGGGAGGCCACTCCTCCAGCTGCAGTCATCGCCACCAGTTTACCTGGCTGTAGCAGCTTGTCTGGCAGCAGATAACATGGAGACAGTTACAAACACAAATACTACACACTTTGAATTTTTGAAAAATAGGCTCAGCCCACATACATGGACCATCTTCACATACAGCTACCACTTTGACAGGTAAATGCAAGTTACTGTATTAATACTAATTATAGGGTTTTTTCACATAGGCGTCTCTGTGTATTCGCATCAAGTTAACTGTACAGGAGGGGGCGTTTTTTGTTGTAGGCAAAGTTCGGCGACAGCCTGGGGCCTCAACGGTCAGAGGGCCTCATGAAATATACCCACTTTAAAATATATATATATATAAATAAACGTAATAAATAAAACATTTATCCTATACCGGTACACACCCCACTGATATGCAGCCAGGGCCATTAAAGTTAATTTGCTAAGTTTTTGACATGCAAATGACCATGTCTCGCCGCTGTCTCTGTCTATCCTGCCATGTCACTTTGTTTCTGGCACACACACCCCAATTTTGTATGTAATGTTAGTAAAGCCTGATAAAAGTATCAAACTCCCAAAATGCACCAGAATACTGGAAATTACATTTACTCTGGGCGGGGTCAGTGACACTGAGCCGCAGCCGGGGACTCATACCACGGTTTGCCTAGGGCCTCCAGATCCCTAAGTCCGCCACTTATAGTACAAGCTGGTACACAGTAACACCTAAATCAAACACACCCACAATGCCATTACATTCAGCTGTGTTTACCCAGTGAAAGGGCCCAGGAGGTTTTAAGTGTTGCTTATTAGAACAGTGGAGTTTACTACATTGAATAGTGTCATTTTATCAATGTGGTTATGACTGTGTGGCTTCTATTCCTGACTGAATTAGACAGACAGACAGACAGACAGACAGACAGACAGACAGACAGACAGACTGACTGACTCATAGTGGTATCATGGGTTTGGTATGGTCTGATCCAGGAGTGCATGCATTGTCTGTGTTTCTCACAGCGGTCTTACCATCTCTGTACCACTGGGCCAGTGGTGGCAAGTTGGGCAAGTCTGGCACCACGACCATGGTTGAAACCAGACTAACGGCTCCTCCCTCCACTGCGAAGGTGACCCCGAAACACTCCAGCAGGGTAACTTCCAGCTTACTGCGGTGGATCTCGCCCAGATGGGGCACTGGGCAAGAGAAAATAGGAGGGTTGTTAGCACATCACAAATAGCACATCTACAAGCTCACAATACGTCGCAATGGAACACATTGTGAGCTTGTAGATCGTCTATTTTCAGCGAAGAGATTTGTTGTAGAGAGGAAAAAATGGAGGGGCCACGGTCAATGAAATATACTGTATAGGGTTTAAGTGGTTAACCTCAGTTGGATTGCAATGATTCATATGCCAACAATTGTTAATTGTTTGTGACCTCTGAAGTAAGTCCTTCTAGATCAGGGGTTTTCAACTGATTTTGACCCAGGGACCACCATCCTGACTAAGAGCAACCTGGGGACCACCACTATTGTGCGTGGTGGGTCCATCATAGACCCACCCCACACAATAGTGATGGGGGGTTCATGCACTACAGGGAGCTGGAGAAAATAGCTATAGGCTAATATCAATATAATATCTAATAATATACAGTGATTTTGTTTGAATATGATGGAATATGATTAAAGATTACTGTGGTCACATAGATGCTAAAGCTCACATTTCATATCACACACACACACCATACAGTAAGAACTCCTGTAAGTTATTAAAAGTAAAACATTTTAAAAAAATGCATGGCCAGGGATCACCTGCAATACCTCGGACCACCGGTTGAAAACCCCTGTTCTAGATCAAGTAAATACCTACAGTGTAAAGGTTAAATGTAAAACGTAACACCAATTTGAAGCTTATCGAAAGTATGACCTCCCTCATGTAAACTAATATATCTAAAACATCAGCAGGGGTTGTAAACAAGGTCTTATTTTCGTGTAAGGACGTGTGGAGACGTTTTCTCCAGAGAGACCAGCTTCCCGTTGTTTCCATTGGCTCCAGACCGGACCACAACCCCCCCTTACAATAGTTTCCACAGCACTTATCAGTCTTACACCTACAGTACTACAGCTCAATGTTATTTGCAGCCAGTGATCTCAAGTGGAAGTAGTCGCGCCTGGGCCGGGTTCCAACACTAAATTGAATAAGATCTTCTCACTCACCCAGTCCACTGAGTTGACAGGACTCAGATCCCCCTGCTGCTCCTAGAGAGAAACAAGAGTAATAATAATATGGTTATATTTTCACAATAATGTGTCATTTCCATACAGACAAAGTAAAATATAGGGAATTCAAGATAAGGGAAAACTGTAAATACAAAAAACTAAAAATGAAGACAAAAAAAAAGAAAAGTAGGATTGAGGTCAAGTGGGGGTTGGAATGAACTGTAATGAAGAGAGAGGGAAAGTTTGAGAGCCTTACTCTTGACAGTAACTGTAGCCATGCAGGTCGCCTGGCCATGTTGGTTGGTTGCCACCGCACTGTACTCAGCAGTATCACTCACCACACACCTGAAACAAGGCCAAAGTGTCACCATTTCACTGACAGAAGCATGTGGATATGTACACACGGTTTCATCAAAGATGCCCTATTCTTCCACAATTACAACTCTAATCAGACAAGTTGGGGGCTGCATAGATGAATGGTGAGAGAGCCCGCCTGGGGAACCGCAGTCCCCAGTTGTCCCAGGTCTGATTCCAAGTCTGGCCAGCAAAGTGTCCTTGAGCAAGACACCTAACCCATAACTGCTCCGTGCCCCTTGTGGGCAGTGATCAGCTGGGTTGAGCTGAAACCTTATTTACCCCGCAGGAGCAAGTACTGTAGGTCAATATTATTATTAATATTAAGCCACCCATCCGATGCATCCTCTGTATTTGAGTGAGATCAAGAAAACATGCAGATATTTGTACCATTCTCTGTACTTGCTTTTGTGGGGTATTAGAATTAAACTTGAGCAGTGGAAGATGATGTCACAAGAACTCAAAATAGATTCCACTTTTTGCCATTGTGTGTGTAGCATACAGTATGACCTCAGTGCATGGCCATGTATGTGTTCTCATGTTGGCCATGTGTTCTCATGTTCTGAACAACTGTCCTTGCCTCCACCTTTTCGAGGCTGACAATACCCTCGTAAAAACAAATGTTGGATTTTATGACACAAGGCACCGGGCTGAGCCTTGATCTCGTGCCGTAGGAAAGCAGGTGAGGGAGGCCACACCAAGGCGTAGTGCACTATTAATGACCAGGATGCAAGAGGAGCCTCAAGGGTGAGAATAGAAAGGAGAAATGTGACCTCCTCCCCTCTGGAAGGAACTATTTTAAAGGCAATGCGTTTCCTCGGCTGGGAGAGAATAAACTGTACCTATCTGGGCTAATCTTTTTTCCAAATGGACTTCAAATGGTTGTTTTTCCATCGGCAAAAGGAAACAACTTCAATTTGAAGGAGGACAGGCTTTTTGAAAAAGGGACATTAAGTGAAGTCTCCTTATTGATCCTGTAACATACTGTAATAATAGAGGACATATTCAATGTGGTTGAGAGAGAGAGAGAGAGAGAGAGAGAGAGAGGGTAGGAGAGAGACAGAAAGAGAGAGAGAGATAGAGAGAAAAGGAGAGAGCAAGCGAGAGGGAGGAAGAGAGAGGCCGGGAGAGAAGGGGGGAGGATTCCACAGCTCGAATGACGCAAAGGTCAGCATTTCGGCACGAACAGCTGAGCTGTCTTGAAGACGAAGGGGGAGCCAGCATGCTGGGCTGTCTTTGGAACCGGAGTCTGACTTTAGACTAAATAGGGGATGCAACCTCTCTCACTCACTCTCGCTCTCTCTCTCTCTCTGGCTGGGTGGTTCTCTCTGATCAACCTTCAGAGCAATCTTTTCTATGACATACTGCAAGGGAAAAGGAATTTATGTTCCAATATGACATAATCAACATATGATACAACTCCTATACTCGTACAGTGTTTGTGTCCCCTGAACAAGCGCTGGTACACAATATCTACAAGTTCCGAGTTTGAGGTCATGCAATCTCAGCTGCCAACACCTCTCCCAGATCCTTACCCTGACCATGATCACATCAAACCCATGCCGTAAACGTGACCATCTCCAACCTGATGCCTAAATACAACCATTTCAATACCTAAATGTAACCATGTAAATGTAACCGAATGCCTATACCTAAACTCAAAGCGGGTGACAGTACGGGTACAGTATATTTTTGTGTAAAGTGTAAAATAGCAATTTCATCCAACCAGGAGAGGGAACTCATACAGGGTACAGAATAGACAAGCTAAATTGGAAGTGATGAAACGGAACAAAAAATTAGCAGACAATATTGGAATTGGAACACTCTAAAGGGTTAGGGTTAGATATATAAAAATATAATAATATATAAATAAAATATATAGTCAGTTTATTAAGGAGCTGGAGAGATGGGGAGACCACAGCACAAACTCTAAAGCAATGATTACTATCAGAATTAGAATATAGAGCTTTAGCTTTATAACAAAACACTTTACAGCACCTTTAACCATTTCTAACCTAATGCCTAAACATTTATAAAAACAACCATTTCTGTATAAAAATGTACTTCTGAGATTCAAACCTTGGCTCATGGCTAGCACATTACCCTGCCATCACAAGATCCAACTAAATCCAGTGTTACAGTTGGTCGACCTAACCATTTCTATGTCAGTTTGTCAGTGGTAGACAAAAGTGCTCATCACCAGAACTTGAGTTCAAGGAATATATATTTTGAAATTGAGCTTAATTGGTTAATTCATAATGTATTGTTGTAAGTTTGGGTCCCGGGGATCCCTTCCTAGAAATGTAGAGGAGTCAAAAGTACAACAATATTTGTCTTTGAAATAAGTGGAGTGAAAGTCATAAGTTTCCCAAACAAATACTAAAGTAAAGTACAGATACAAATTTGTTTTACTTAAAGCTGCACTATGTAACTTTCCTCTTCTACCCCGGATTTTAACCCGGTTTCCTGCGTAAGGGCTGACATTTTTACCATTGAGCTAATAGAGCCTGCCTGCTTGCTTGGGGGATAAATTGGATCTTGACCATCAGGTCGAAATTCAACCTCCCCACAAAATGCAACCACCCCAATTACATAAGTTACTGTATATAGTATTAACATGCTCTACCATACAGATTGGACAAAATTACATGTAATTCATTTTAAAAATGAAAAGTTACATAGTGCTGCTTTAAATACAGTACTCTAGTAAATGCACATTACACTCCACCACAGCTGTGTGTGCAGTGCATCATGAGTATACATGGTCCTGCTAGTTCAGGAGCCACCACATTAAAAAGAAGGTTTGATCACAGTTCAACGAGTCACATACCTGCTAATGACCAATCCGTGCACTCCATACTTGTTCTCAACCTTGTACTTTCCTGGTATACTCAGAATGTCAATAGCGACTCCATTCTTGCACCTGAAAAAAAAGAAAAATCAGTGTGGTTGTTGTTTCAATCAAAATACTAAGCTACTTGTGACATTGTGTGAATTGTTGGTCCAACAGTAAACATCGCTATGCATATATGTGTGTGTGTGTGTGTGTGTGTGTGTGTGTGTGTGTGTGTGTGTGTGTGTGTGTGTGTGTGTGTGTGTGTGTGTGTGTGTGTGTGTGTGTGTGTGTGTGTGTGTGCGTGTGTGTGTGTGTATGTGTGTGCGTGCATGCGAGGAAAAGGTCATGAGGTCACCAACATTAATAGGTTGTTTCCTCTTGGGAGCATGAATATGCACAGCCAAGTGTGTATCTGAACAACTAAGCATTCAGGAGAAATGCTTATAGAATGCCATGTGGTCACCTAAATTAATAGATTTATTCCTCTTGGGATCCAGAATGTGCACAACAAATTTGCTGACAAAACTGGCCATGGTTTTGCGCAATTTTCTTGGTCACAGACGGATAAACAGAACCTGCAGATTTTTTAAAGCCAACATTTTAACTCAAATCTTTGCTTCTGGGGATTCTACAAATGTCTTCCAAATCCTAACAGTTTTTTTGGAGGTTAAAAACACAGCTAGTCGGTTACGTTCATAAGCCACACCCCAGCATTATAGAGAGTGTTCTAACCATTTGACAACAGGCGCCGGGTAGCCCTGCACGGTGCAGAGCAGTTTGATAGGAGTCTTCTCCCACACAGTGTGGGGCCTCAGCGCCACCAGGAAGTCGGGCATCCTGTGGACATGCTCGTGCAGCTCCACCTTCTTGTACATCATATTCTTAACCTGAGGAGAGAGCAAGTCGTACCAGTCAGAAGAGTAGAGTGAAATGTACGTAATATTTGACATGATAAATCTGTATAATCACTGTTCATGTTCAACTGTATGGGATGTTCCTGTTGTCCTCCTAACATACAGTAAACAGTGGTGGAAGACGTGTTGTGATTTTTTACTTAAGTAAAAGTAGCAATACCACAATTTACTGTGTTACGAGTAAAAGTCTTGAATCCAAAATTTTCTCACTCCCTCCCTGTATCTAATTCTCTGCCTCCCACGATTCCCTTTGCGCTGACGTCAGCTTTCTCCATATATGGGCATGTGACATCACATCAGACACAACAGAAGTAGTGCAGTACTTAAAGGGATATTTCACCTATCGATTAGTCACCCCATGGAGACTTGAATTTGTTTTTGTCACATTCCTAAGCCAATAATTTGATGACCAGCGGACCGGTAGGCAGCTGTTCCGGTAGGAGACACAAAGTAGACTCTTTGTGTCTCGTACCGGAACCGCTGCCGGTCATCAAATTATTGATGTGACAAAAACAAAAAATATCCATGAATTCAAGTCTCCATGGGGTGACTAATCGATAGCAAAATTGTCATTTTGGGGGTGAACTATCCCTTTAAAGGAGTAGTTCACCCAAACAATTACTTAATTTCTATCAATTATACACCCCATGAAACATTGAATTCATGGAGATTTTTTTTGTTTTTGTCACATTCCTGAGCCAATAACTTGATGATAATAATAAAGATGCTAATGTGTCCGGTAGGAGACTCAAAGGAGACTCTTTGTGTCTCCTACCGGAGAGACCGTCGGTTATCAAATTATTGGTTTAGGAATGCGATAAAAACAAAAAAATCTCCTTGATTTCAATGCTTCATGGGGTGTGTAATTGATAGAAAATAAGTATTTTTTTGGGTGAACTACTCCTTTAAGGAAATGTACTTATTACTTTCCACCCACTAAACATACGTGTCAATATGTAATATGACGCTGAGATCAATTTGCATCTGCATACATTCTACATAGTCAAACATCATATCAGCACCTGTAATACTATTCCTATGCATTGATGTGATGTTTAAGAACCCATGTTTCAATGAGTGATGACGATACATTAACCAGCTAGAATGTATCGTTAGTGGTTCTAACCCTCAACCTTTTCTGGATCAGGGCCTCACTTGAAAATCTCAAGAGTATTTCCACTGAGCCGCACCAATCTGGCCGCTTAACACGGCAGCCGTTATGCTGCCGTGTTAAGCGGTCAGAGCATGTTTATCTTGATGGTCAATCCATCCACTGGGCCCCGCCCGACGCACAGGTTGAGAATCGCTGAGCTAGAGAGCACTTTTACTTCGATTCAATAAGACATGTGGACACACGATAGCATCATCATTATCTACAATGCTCAGCACTGCAGCCACACACATCATCACAACTCCAATCTGCTTAGCCCATTCAATCCACCAACGCATATTGTGTGTCATTTTAGATTTTTCTAGTTATAACCATTATTTCATACTTTGGGCTATTCAAAAATAGCAGATATACAAGCTCATAACGCGGCACTCTATGAGCTTGTAGATAATTTATTTTTAATCGTGAAAATTTGTGCAAATCTTTGAATATATTTTTTAACTCAAATCTTTGCTTGTTTTTTTTTGTTTTGTTTACCTATGTTGCTATTTATCAGTTGTTCTCAAACTTTTTCATGTCAAGGACCACCCAAAACGATATGTATTTGGCCGCGGACCCCCATCTCAAAATATTTTGTTCCAGGGACCCCCACCACAAGCAAAGATTTGAATTAAAAATGTATATATATATTCAAAGATTCGCACACATTTTCACAATATTTTTTCAACAATAGCCATACCGCTATCAGCTTGTATATCTGCTATTTTTGAATAGCCAAAGAAATCTAAAATGACACAGATGCGTTCCCGGATTGAATGGGTTAGAGCAGACAGAGATTTGAGAGATTATATCGCTAAGCCCGGAAGCAGGTGATGAAGTCATCATATTGAGTCCACCTTTAATCTCGGCATCTTCCGTTACAGAATATCAGCGATGCCAGCACTCAACACAGCCTGCTGCATGGGCTAGTTGTCTAGTTTTAAGTCGTCGTTGCCAACTACTTTGGCAGATGACAGATGACAGATCTGACATCAAGTTTCTCTTCTGTATTAAAAAAAATGATTTGGGTGCTGGCAAAGGTTTTTTTTAACGCCTAATTCTAACCCTAAGGAGTTCCAAAACATTGTATAACTATATATATCACAGTTTGGCAGTTGAAAAGCAGTGTTCAATGTTTAAATACTTTAAAAGGAGATTTAAATATTAGGTCTTAAATGGATAGTTCACCCCCAAAAATATTTTTTTTTCTATCGATTAGTCACCCCATGGAGACTTTTTAGTTTTTGTCGCATTCCTAAGCCAATACTTTGAAATTATTGGCTTAGGAATGCGACAGAAACTAAAAAATATCTGTCTCCATGGGGTGACTAATCAATAGAAAAGATTTGTTTTGGGTGAACTATCCCTTTAAGTCCATATCAGGCCTATCTCGGTTAAACATAGATATAAAATAGCAATATTACTTAATATTACAATAATTTTGAAAGAGGAATACGTCATAATTTCTAGCAAATAATAATCAATATTTATCAATTAAACTATAATCTACAGTTACTGCAGAGTGAAATTGCGAACATCATACTCAGATTTTCTGTTGAAGTGTTAAGCCTAATTTTATAGTGTGACAGTGAGACTATAGCCATGGCTCATGGCTAATGACTCATGGCTTACTGTTGCTCATTGCTCATGGCTCATAGCACTGTAAAGCCCAAAGGTAGCTGATCTACAAGCTCGAAAGGCGTTTTCGGCGCGCCACACTGGCCCACAACCAACGCATAAATCCCAGCATAATGCCCAGAGCTATGAGCCATGAGCAATGGCTTGTCTCACACAGCATAATATTAAGCTTTAAACTGTCACTGTCTTGGCGGCGCTTACCTCTCTGCTGAGAGCAATATTATCTACTTGGGCCTTGGTTGCCATCCTCATGCGGTGTAGTTCCTCTTGGATAGCTTGGAGACCTTTTCCAACATGGATGGATACCCGCTGGTACTCTTCCACCCCCTCAGAACTCCTACAACAGCAGAATTATAATGATCAACTACACACAAAGAGAGACACACAAATATACATTCTCACCCTAAAGCCGAATTTTAAATGACTTTGACTGACCTGAATTACTGTACTTTGTTGCTCGCTTACTTTATGTTTACTTCCTTTAAACTTTATATATTGGGCTTAAGTGTCACTGAGGTTTGAAATGTCAACTTTTTTTCAGTGCTGGTTATCTGGAAACTATACAAAAGTCTTATCGAAAACCAAGCAAAAATGATTACTGGATTTGTCTTTTTTGCAGAGCTCCCAGTGAAACTCAAATCATTCACACGTTGAGAGTCATTAGGTCATTAGGTTAAAAAGAAATGCATATTATAGTCCAGAAATGTTCAATACCCTGGCAGAGGAAGCTCTAGATTTCTGGTACGCTAACTTGGGCCTGACTTTATTTCCCAATTCCCAGCGGTTCAGCAGTTAATTAAAATGACAAGTCTTGCTGTGCCTCAACACTTTCAAATGCATTACTCGAGAATTGAACCAATTTCTTTTCAGTTTTTAATTGTGCTGTTCTCTGGCCTTGGTTAGCGTCAACAAACACTGTCATGGGAGACTTTTATTACTAAACAAAATCAAATACCCTGCAGCCGGTTTACAGCAAATATTACAGAATTCCCCACAGTATGACATCATATTTGCCAGATTCAAGTGTGCATAATGCGATACGTGGTCTCCATGGTATCCCCAGGAAGTTATCTTGCCTAAGGTCATCTACAGACTGTAGTTTCGTTTTACCTCACGACTAAAATAAGCATCACAGATGGTCGCTAGGGGCGATGGCCAAGTGGGAACTCACCTCTGCCGGAACGGCGGTATCGTGTATTCTGGTTCCGCCATAGCCCCTGTGGCCTGAGGCTGCTGATGGATCACCGATTTAGAGCTGGATTTCCTGTGGGGATTGTCAATAACTGTGAACTATAGCCGTTAAAGCGGAACATTCACATTTAAGTTGTTATTCCACATACATTTAGGTATACAAATATCCCAAATATTTCTGACCTGTTTTTCTGAGTTTGCATTATTTGCACTCAAGTTAAATGACAATGTCAACCAATGCAGATTGGTTGAAATGGTTGAAATTGTTACTGTATGTAATGTATGTATATTTGTATGTAACTATGCATGTATGTCATTTGACAAAATAATTATATTTTCTTGTCAATTGTAAAACTATCAGTTGAATGTCTACTTCAGCAAGAATAACAACATAAATGTAAAATGTACTAGTAATTCCCATTAAGCCAGATAAACAAAATCCAAACTTGCTGCCACCTCCCCACTCAAGATGAACCGGCTTTAGATGTTGAGGTGTGGCCCCCTTTGTAAGGAGCTGCACCTCAAGTTTACAGTTGATTATAGACACAAATAAAGTCAAATACATCTCAATGACATCTACAAACAGATTATACAGACTGTGAACAAGGATTAATCCTTGTCCCTTTCAATGGAATTGTGGAAATGGAGATACAATTGTCAAAAAAGAATAATACTACTACTTATAAAACCCTCACAGACAGCAAATGGTCCAGAGACAAGCCCAATTCTTCTCTAATTCACTTGGTGGTTTCAGTTGGAGTGCCTGTCCACAGGTATGCCGATTGGCCTCAGATGTGGGTCATGTTCAGGGAGGTGGTTTCAACCTACTGTATGACGATGCAAGTCACGACACTATACACGACATCATGGCAGCCCGCAGTAGCCTGCTTATGTATCAGCTCACAGGAACAGAAAGAGGCCCAGCTGGGCCCAACTACAGCCACATAAATACATCATACTACAGTACCTACCAAGCTAACCAAATCTCAGGTCTAGGTTCAAGCATAGCACAAGGCATTATTATGCAAGCCGGCAGAGCTATTCTAAGGGCCAGGATACAATGCTTCTAAAGCAGACTAAAGCAATGGCGATGAAGTATACACCGGCCCTGTGTGAGCCCTCAAACAAGGTCAAACCTTAAACATATCGGTAGGGATGTCCGATATTATCGGCCTCCCGATATTATCGGCCGATATTAGCATAAAAATTGATATCGGGAAAATATCGGTATCGGTTTTTGAAAAAAAACATTTTTTATTTTTTTTTGCTTTATAAATAAGTTACAGGAGTTCTTACTGTATATGGTGTGTGTGATATGAAATTTGAGCTTACCCTAATCCCAATAATCCCTGCATATATCGGTATCGGTTGATATCGGTATCGGTAATTAAGAGTTGGACAATATCGGTATATCGGTTATCGGTAAAAAAAGCCAATATCGGACAACCCTACATATCGGTAGTACTGCCTTTATGTTCCATTAGGTCTAATTACAGACCTCATTATTGCCAGTTAAGGGGGTGTTAAGTGATGTTTTTGTTGAGAGACAGACAAGACAAAGCTCTATTTAGAAAGAGAATGTGACGTCACACCATTGAAAGTAATTGCTGAAAACCTCCAAAGATGGCACCACCTGTCCATTGAACTCAATGGACGGGGTGGGGGGGGGACGGGGGGGGGGGGCGGGGCGGTCACTCGTTCTAAATACTCAAATAGTAATCGTCTCCCCCTGTCTCCAGCAACAGATAATTTATCAGCTTCAATATTATAGTGTTCCAGTTCCAATTCTATCTACAGTTACTTTTAGATTTTGTTTCATGACAAACATACGTATTCATCCTGTAAGGTATCCTATAGGAGGTTTCATTCTTTCATAACTGTAGAACATTAGTAAACTTGTAAAATGTATTTTCTGTTTATAAAAGAGCTGGACAGATTGGGAGACCCCTGTTACTGAACAGTTGCGTTGTTCCCTTTAAGAGATTCTGGCCCCTGCATGCACCACTCAAGGGGGAATTCAGTGGGTGGGTGGGGCGGAATGGAAATGAATGGGCTGTTAGTGCAATTCAAAGATGGATGGATTGGTCGACAGGCAGATAGATGGATTGATCGACAGGCAGATAGACAGGTGCAGTAGGTGGTGTAGAACTGAGATACACAGTAAAATCCTGTGTTCATTCACCCATTTGTAACTCTTAAGAGTACAAATGGAACCAAATTGACCTGTGCACTCTCAAGAGTTAAAATAGGACTCAGAGTTTTACTGTGTAAACAGACATACCGCAGATAGAATAAGATCATGTTAAGGAAGATAAAGACTATATCTAGACATTTCCTGCTGGCTTACCACCACCAGGGAAACACACTACCTATGATAGCGCTATGATGCGTATCTATGGCTCTAACTTACGGCCACACAAGGAGCTGCAGCCTGCAGTGTAAAATATGTCACTCCTTCACCATACCTTACAGTGTGCTGCTTGACAACATGCTTAGTAGTGTGAAGGGAACGAAAATCAGTGCTGATTTGGAGTTTGCCAGCCATGTCTGCAACACTTCACAAGGAAATCTGGTGAAGAGCACCAGGAGACGGTAGAGACATTGGTTTACTGTTGCCTGTCATTCATTTCATCGCAGTATATCATTGATCAATACCAGGCCTAATAACACTCTGAAGTCAACAGATTATGTCAGTGCTGTTGTGATAGCAATACTCGCTGAGTGACATCACTGCTGTTGATTGTCTTTATAACAATACACACACATAATAACCCAGACATACAAGAGCCCACAAGAGATTTGCAGGAAAATATGCACCCCACATAGCTTAAGTCGTTAAAGAGGGACCCTGTCGCCTCCTCTCATTCCATATTACAAGGGCTCAGCACTTAAAATGTTTCACCTTTCAATGCTCATATGCAGCTCATCTATGAATAGCTTTAATACAGTCTATTCCATGGTATAGACTCTATACTATATACAATAGTTCCTCTATACTATAGAGGAACTAGTTGATGTCAGAATTACAGCTGCTTCGCCTATAGTGAGGACAACATGTAATTCTGTAACTTTCAAAAACTTCAATGAATTAATTTAATTAATTCAAAACCAAAAGTCAATTTCCCACACCATTACAATTATATCTCAATTCAGCATAGCTACAGTAGGCCTGCCTCAACACAATAATTTTCACTAGGCCTGTTGCCAAGCTTGATTCTATCTATGATACTGACAGACAAAAATTAACAAAATGGGGTCAGTGACCTCTTCATTCAAAGGCATGTGTTAGTAACAACCGCTCAGGGAAGGTACAGCAGCCTTCTGCTAACAGACTAACATCATCTAACACACACTATTCAATCACTCCCTTCACCAATCATCCTTCCACTAGAACACCATTTGACTGCAGCAATTTTTAAACACTAGCTTTCAATTAGCCTTCGTAATCAAAGCAAATACAACAGTGATTAAATTAACATCCCACGTTTGTTTTCTTATAAATATGTTAGAGGAAGAAGAACACCTATAAACCTTTTTAATTAAGAGAAAATATTACTTACCCCAAGAGATCAAAACAGCGCAAAGCGGTGGCAGACCAACGATGGCACTTGGGAAGCACTTGCTGATGGGAACAAAAATATGACCCTCTGACTGAAGGAATGCCAGTTCCCCTTCAGGCGTCCACCCCATGTATGGACGCACTAAAGACTATATATAGCATTTACACAATTTTTCGGGCTCATTCGCCACTTTGCTCACCGGAGTGCAACAGCTGTTGCAACGAATCGTCAATTTTGAAGGAAAAGCAATAAGCGTTAATTGATTAATGCGATTGTGTGAATTTGCGACGGAAACTAAGAGGGATACTTTGAAGCTTTGCAAAAGATGTGAGCTTGAGGATATAGGAGGATTAATCATCTATTTACCTCAGACTAAGTAATTTTGCAAACCACATGGCAAACATTCAATTTGAAAGCCTAATTGCAATTTAATGTTCACTCATCGTTGTATTGGGACTTGTGGTTGAACTATGGGTTGAACAGGCTGACTGACATTTTAGACATCAAAAAACTTCTTTAATGTTATAGTTTCAGTTTTTCTGTGGGATCATCCAACTCTTATGAGACCTTTTTAGGGTTCTCTCAAGACAAGTTATAACCTCCCTCTGGTCTGAAAACACTTGACAGCAGCAGCTGAGCTATTTTTAACTACAGAGATAAAGTCTACAGGGTCAGTGATACCCTAAGCACTTACTGTAGGCCTACTAGAGACCCCCCCCCCTGCAGCTATTTTTAATACACTCTATTTTAAATTAGCTGATATTAATTAAGATAAAACAGACATGGCACGCTTGGTGAAAAGTGTGGGTGGCAAATATGATATGACTGCTTTTCTTCTGAAAAGGCTGCCTATATCAGTAGCCACAGGTGGAGTTTTCCAAAGGTATCAACATAACAATCACAGAATACAGCAGAGGTGTGTTAAAACTCAGGCTTACTGTAACTTCAACGCCCTGAATCCATTCAAATGCACTCATTGGGCTGTGTTCCATTGGTGTATGCTGCCCCCTGGTGGTCACATGTTTAGTTTTCAAGTGGCCAAATCACGATGTACTGTGGTTCTCAAACTTGTTCGTGCCAAGGACCCCCAAATAGACACTTATTAGACCACGGACCCCCATTTGAAAAGATAAGCCAGGGACCCCCATAAGAGAAGATTTTTACGGCTCTCTAGCAGCCATTTCAACCATTTTAATTTCAAGGACCCCCAGTTTGACATGCATTAGGCTACAGACCCCCATGTAATGACATGTATGTCTCTGGGACCCTAATTCATATTGTAAAATCAATGTTAATTTAACTCTGAGAGTGTACAAATGGAACCAAATGGACCCAGGGGTCCATTTGGTTCCATTTGTACACTCTCAGAGTTACAGACCATAAGGTCCCTGTCCATCATTTAGCTGGGGACCCCTGGAACCCCCTCAAGTACCCCTGGGGGTCCTCGGACCCCACTTTGAGAACCAATGCACTAGCCAATAGCCATATTCTCTACCAGCTTTAACAAATCTTGTGATTATTTCAGCCCATATAAAGTGTTTTACTTACAAATCACATTATGTTCTAAACACCATACTATCACATACATCATCACATAGCGTACTGTATTTCTTTTGTTTTATTTAACCTTTTTAACCCTTTTGCTCTCACTCTATCTCTATCTTCCCTCTACTCAAAGAATAAGATTCTGATTCTAAAAAAAAGTAGTGGGTGGATAATTCTTAACTCTTAATAGTGTTAGCTATATTGTTAGAGTTGAAAGTCACAAGAGTTACAGTCACTGTAAAAAAAACAACTGTTGATTAAAAAATTATCAACTAAACTAATTTTACATATTTTTGCATAGGAATGTGAAAGTCAAGATCTGTCAGATACTGCATGTCAATAGGTTCTGTGGGAATTATATAGTAGGCCTACCAATAACATAGGCGAATAACCAATAATCAATAACACAGACATTCCATAGTATCTGCAATGCAGCATAAATAAATGCATGATCATTGTACCGTATTTAAAATATATATATATTGATACATTATGTGCTTCAAAAAAATGCTACTGAGTAGTGGCTAGTCTATAGGTAAACTAGTTGCTTTACAGGAAAACGTATCCATCTCAGTGTGGCTAACTGTAACAAAGGCAAAATGAATGTTTATAATTTGTTCATATGACAAACATATACAGCTTGGATTGTAATCTATGAGTGAAATGTTGATACATCCTTTTTCTTTTCTTACCTAGCCTCTGTGTGCATCGAACAATGTTAAATATAAAGCTTATTTTATAAGTTGGACAAATGTGTTAATAAAATAACACATACAATCCTGACCACCTGAGAGCATCAGTCTATACCGACACTTTTAAAAATGGACAAAAAAACAATATTTGTTTGTAATATGGTAACATACACTGTTTTTGTATGCTTTTGTTTTATTGACCTGTATGTGAATTGGAAAATACCAATAAAGAAACCATGAACAACATTGTCTCTGCCAGGCCGAAGGCATGGCCGAGACAGGAGGCTGATTTTTGCAAAAAGAAACTGCCAGTAGCCTACTCCTACAGATGTTGTCCAAACATCATGCAAATCGGTATCTCTTTCACGCATCTCTTTAGTCATTAAACAAAACAGGTCTTGCAGATTTTTCATATTCCATCCTGATTGGCTAAGATTGGCTTCCAAAGTTTTGAACAAAATGCCTCAAATCATGAACACAGCATGCAATTTACATGAACTTTTGCACACACATTTCCACTAAGCCGAGGAAGAAACTGAAACTTTTCAAATCATCTTCATGGTGGCGCTATAAAAGGCCGATTCGTGCTTTTACCTATAACTGCACCGATCTGTGTAAAACTTTGTATGCGCACTTAGAGGCCAAGGAAAAACATTTGCCCTGCATTTTTCACATCTGCCTTTTATAGCGCCACCAGGAGGCCCACTCATGTAAAACACATTTTTTGATATTACTCCCTTCAGATTTGATCCAAATGTCACGGAAATCGTTATGCATGATCTCTATAGTCATGTGATCTATTCTAGATGGATCTGTTTGATTTTCCATATTCCATCCTGATTGTCTAAGATTGACATTTAAAGTTTGCAGGAGTGGCTTGTTGCGGTGAAACTTTGGACGCACATTTGCACTACGTTGAGGAACAAATGCCACCCTTTTAACATTGCCCTATTATAGCGCCACCAGGAGGCTGAACATTTATTTTTATATTACTCCTACAAATGTTGTCCAAACATCACACAAATCTGTACACATTATCTCTTTAGTCAAGTGATCACGACGGATCCGTTACATTTTTCATATTCCATCCTAATTGGCTAATTCCGAAGTTTGCTGGCCAATAACCTACCTGACATGGCGGAGACCTGTGCTCCGAGGAGCACTTTTTCTAGTTTTACTTTGTGTTTAATCTACTTTTTAACTCTAGTAGGTTCTTATGTTGTAGTTTTTAAACACTGTAGCACTTTGAGATTTGTGAAAATAAAGTAAAGTGCATTACAAATAAAATGTAATTATTAGTATATTTACTGCATATTGTAGTACCTTTCAAATTAATGTGAGTGCTTTACAGTCAAGCAGAACCTATGAAATACAATTGTACACATAAAACACAATAAAGAGAGAGAGAGACGGGGTGTGTGTGTGTGTGTGTGTGTGTGTGTGTGTGTGTGTGTGTGTGTGTGTGTGTGTGTGTGTGTGTGTGTGTGTGTGTGTGTGTGTGTGTGTGTGTGTGTGTGTGTGTGTGTGTGTTGCGTCCCCTGTTGTATCCCTCTCCCTCTCTCTGGCCAGCCCCAGCACCCAGTGCGTTTGTACAAGGACTAAAGGAGCTTATTGGAGCATAATAATGTGATGAGCAGGGAAGTTCAGAGCAGAAGTTTGAGGGGCCTCTTCACTGGAATGTTACATTCACTTCTTAGTATTGGGGCCCGTTGGTCTGTCTACACAGTGAATCTTCTACACTTTGTCATAGTTATTTCAAATCAATAATTGCCTCTTTACATCCTATTAAATCCAATGAATTGCATACAACAAAACAATGAGAAAATGACTTTATACACAGCCCACTTTTGCTGCAGTCTGTAGATAAACTGTGAACTACTCAGTCAGGAGATACACATAGGGAACACTTGTCAAACGTAAGCTTACATTCTCGTATTTCCCCCCAGGGATCACTCTCCTAAGCAGAGCCATACTGTACGTCACACAGACTTGTGCACTAACGTACCCTCTGCATAGTTCAGTGAAGAGATCATTGAAGTTATATCTAACTGGAACATTTTCATTACGCAAAAAAACAAAACAAAAATAATTAAAGATACGTAAAGCATGTTGGTTTATGGCTGTTTTGTTTTAATTAAAAAACGGACTTACCTACTTATATATTTTACAGAATTAATATAAATGTAATGCATATCCCATTTTAGTTCAAAAGAACAGGCTTGTATGCTTTGTGGCTCCCTCTAGTGAAAAAAAGAGAAAATAGCCAAAGCATCTTAAAAGCTGAGGCTGAGAGAGAGAGAAAGAGAAAGAGAAAGAGAAAGAGAGAGAGAGAGAGAGAGAGATGAGGAAAAACATCAGTGAAAATAGCAAGTTTCATCATTTGAAGTCAAGAAGTTGCAGCGAATTTTGACCTGAACAGTGTACACCTGATATTGGAGCTACAGTATAGACCTTTTCACACTTAACAAACATTCCAGGTTAATCTTATCTTGCAGTGTTTGTGAATATCATCAGCAGCAGGAGAAAAACATGTATAAATACAATTTAATTTGACTTCATAGGCTGCATCAGGTCTGAGGTGTCTGCGACTCTGCGTGGGGAGATTATAATTGTTATGAACACACTAACACACATCTAATCCACGTTGTAATCCTGCACCTGCAGTGCTCACACATACTGCACGTGTGTGTGTGTGTGTGTGTGTGTGTGTGTGTGTGTGTGTGTGTGTGTGTGTGTGTGTGTGTGTGCGCGTGCGCGTGTCCTTTAAAGTACATTGTATTCTACACATCCTATAGACCCTAATGTTTTACCAAAATTTGGGGTAAAAAGCATTACTCAAAAAAAAAAAGTTAATTAACTACATAGATGTAAACGTAATTATGCTGGTTCAAAATAGGACTCCACAGCACTTCCGTGTTGCTCTGTGTCAATAGCGAGCCGTGTTCTTTTCTGATGTCCTGACAGACGACCATAAGGAAAGGTCACCTTGGAACAGCCATGACACTCGCCGGACTATTCAGAGGACAGAGAGAGAGAGAGAGAGCGAGGGGCCATCTCTTTCTCTTCCACTCTGAGCTGCTCTTTTGGAACAGAGAGAGAGAGAGGGACAAAGAGACTCGGAGAGAGAGGGAGGGAGAGAGAGAGAGAGAGAGAGAGAGGGAGGGAGAGAGAGGGGGAAGTCCTTTTCATGAACGCTCTCACCGACTCCCCTGCAGTTGGTGGGACCTGTGCATGCTGGGGGTAGAGGGACAAGTGGAGGATGAGGAGGAGGGGGAAGAGGGGAGCAAAGGGAAGTCCTGAATCACAACGCTTGAGGGAATTAAGGGCACGTTCGTTACGCACGCTGCACGTCACGCATGCTGCACGTCACTTAGTCAGCCGACTTGGGTTGCTCCTGTACGCATTCTGTGGTTACGTAGCAAGGCTGTGCGGGGGTGGCAACTCCTTGATGACTAAATATGGCAATACTGCAGTTATACGGATGGATGCAACACATGACATCTTGGCCCGAGACACCTTGCAGTATTGAAATAATTCATTAATCCGTTTTTGAAAGTTTAAAAATGACGTCAACGCAGGCTCGTGTCAATGGTAGACAGTTATCGATTCAAACATTCAACCATTCAAGGACATTTAACCCATTGAGACCTGAAGCCGATTCTACATGTCTCCTAAATCTCAACAGTTTTCTGAAAATGTATGTTTCTATATCAGTGGTGCTCAATCTTTTTCATGCCACGAACCCCCAAAATTATATGTATTTGGCCGCCGACCCCCATCAAAATATGTTGTTCCAGGGACCCCCAGAAGCAAAGATTTGAGTTAAAAATGTTAGCTTTAAAAAAATATATATTCAAAGATTTTCACACATTTTCGCTCATAGCGCGGCACACGGTGCTGCGCTATGAGCTTGTATATCTGCTATTTTTTAATAGCCCAAAGTGTAAAATAATGCTTTTTAGCTCAAATCTAAAAATGACACAGTTCCAGGTCAAAAGGCAGCAGCCATTGTGGTCATTTAACATTGAACATGTCAATTGAACATGTCAGTTCAAGACATGAGAGATATGTCAAGATAATGCTGAATTAGAGTGATTGTCCGTTTCCTTCTAAAAACCCTCTTCCTGTTACTAATAAAGAGGCTGGGATACATCTGGATAATAAGATCAGTATTCAGTCAGTGGCTGGTTTCTATAACCGCTTTAAAGGCCATGTGGAACCCAAGAGTTATGACCTCTACCACATACACTCTGAATAATTATGTACAGGAAACTCTGACACACTTAAAAAAATATTCTAAATGGCTCCATATTTATGTCTTGTTGCAGTGTTTGCTAAATACAGTATATCAGTAGCTGAACGGAAGTACATTTAAAAGCCAGTGACAAGTTGCAGTGACATCATTCCCATAGAAAGGCTGCAGGGATTTTTTTTCTAATGTTTTTCAGGCCAGTAATGAATTAATTTACATGTTACATGTTTTATGTCAACTACTAACGTCTTAGCAAGAACAACAGAATAGACAATCTACAAACTCTCAGAGCATTGCGGTGCGACAGTGAGCTTGTAGCATGGCTATTTTCAGCATTTTTAGAAGCGATTATTTTATTTTATACATTTTATTTACTTGATTATATCAATGTATTCGATTAACCGTTGCACCCCTAATTCTATACACATCCCAGTGGCTCTCTGGTTTCCTTGAGGGGGTTTCAATTAATGGACCTTTACAGGTCTGTAACTCTGACAGTTATGGGGTCCTTCAAATTAAAACGTTTGAACCACTGCTCTAAGGACACCAAAACAGGCATCATTTAATACAAAAGTGACATCATGATACTACTGACCCTTGCTGAACAGCAGCTGGAAGTCCTGCTGTAACACGAGAGCCAAAACACTAGAGACTGTCGGTTAAAAGTGCCACGCACATACAAAACACTAAATTAAGAGTGCCGCTGAAGAAATTGTAATATAAAGTAATATATTAAAAAGAATTGCTAATGTCTGGGGTTTATTCTTCTGATATGAAGTGTAAACTTCATATGTAAACTGAATGCAAAGCGAGGCTCTATGCCGAGCCTTCATGAAGCAAAAAATCACCACACAAGTAGCTTGAATTTTGGGGGTGCAACAGTTGATCGAACCAATCAATTTAATTTATTATATGGTAAATTAAAACAATATATAATATATCTGTGTCTTTTGATCTCAAATGATTCCAAGTAAGGATCCCAAGACTCCACACACTGTGCTGAACAGCACAGTGTGGAGTCTTGATACAGGCCTACTGCCAGCACAGAGTGCACTACACTACACTGTCTTTATACCTGCCTCACAAAAGAATCTATTCATCGTCTTCAATTAGTGCAGAATGCTGCGGCTCGCCTTTTAACTGGGTCCAAAAAAATTCTACCACATCATATCCATTTTAGCTTCTCTACACTGGCTCCCAATCCCCTTTAGAATTGACTTTAGAATCTTGCTCACGATATTCAAGGCTATAGGAGGGGTCTTGCTCCGCCTTACATATCTGATCTGCTCTCCCCCATGTCATGTGCCAACACGCTGCCTGAGATCCTCAGCTAAAGCACTACTAGAAAGCCAAGTTTGCAGTTTAAAGACCAAAGGAGATCTGTCTTTCAGTACCAGAGCTCCAACACTTTGGAATGCACTGCCCTTGGAGATCAGGTTTGCTGAATCGGTCTCCTCCTTTAAATCCCTGCTGAAAACACACTTTTATAGATTAGCTTTCAGTGCCGCTAACTCTTATTAATTTCAGTCTATCATGTTGATTGTTGAAATGTCTCTTGTTGCTTCTTGTTTTGTGAAGCATGCCTCATGAGCACACAAAAACACAAAAGCACTTTGTAACACAATTTTGAAAGATGCTATATAAATAAAGTTTTATTATTATTATTACACTGTTCCTGGACCTAAGGTCAATTTGTACAGTCTCGGTTAAACATGACTCATTTTGCTGTGTGCACTCTTATGTGAGGTTTGACTGACCCTCTATAGCATGTGTCAGCAGTGTGTATCATAGAACACTGCGATTCATCAATAAACGTCTGCATCACTGTCTTAAAGACAATTTCCTCTATATACTTGACAGCTTAAGTGATTTGAGAGATCTCTATCATATTGTCCCTCAGTCACTCCTCTGTCTCCAGCTGAGCAGGAGGAGGATGCTGCTGGCCGTGATGCAGCGGGGAGAGCGTTCATTACATCACCATGTGACTGGGCCAAGCCCTGTGTGCCATGGCAACGTGCGCGACGTGCCGGCTGGGTGGGAGGGGTGGGAGGGGTTGGAGGGGCGCTCGCTGTCCAGCTCCCTCTCTGCTGCTATAAGGAGAGGGGTGGGTTATCTTGCAGAGCACAGTTCATTCTTAGCTCTCTCGCTCTCTCTCTCTCTCTCAATCCCCCCAAGCTCCCCCTCCTCTCTGCCCTTTCCTCTCCCACTGAAGGAGAAGCTCTGGTCCCGCTCTCCCCTTCCTCTCCCTCACATCCCCTCCCTGCCTGTCTCTCTTGACAGCCACACGCTCGACCAATCAGGGCGTGTGGTGTGGGCAGGACAGAGTGAACCACCATTCCAGTGCAGGACTGGTGCATCTCCCGAGAACTAGCAGGGAGCTAGCGGCATTGAGGAGGAGACACACGACAGACCCAGCCTCTCTGCGTGAGTGTGTGTGCTTCTGTGTATGTGTATGTGTGTGTGTGTGTGTGTGTGGGGGTGTGTGTGTGTGTGTGTGTGTGTGTGTGTGTGTGTGTGTGTGTGTAAGAGAGAGAGAGAGTGTGACTGTGTGCGTGCGCAGCCACAGACTAGCAGGCACAGTCCACGCAACCTCTCCTGCTTTTTACGTTTGTCTTGCTTCAGCACTGTGCAGCTTATAGTTAGGCCTATAATATTTTCCTGTGCTTTAGGATAAAAAGGGATCAGCCGGTGTGGACAGAAGCAAGCTGGCTTCCGTCGCCTCGTTTCCCCCCCTCCCACTGTCTTAACTATACCCGTGGTCGCTGACAGCTCCGGCTGGTGGACGTGCAGGCAGGATGATAGCGGCTCAGCTTCTGGCCTACTACTTCACAGAGTTGAAGGATGATCAACTCAAAAAGGTGAGTGAAAGCTTGCTTCGGAGTGCACCAACAGTCCTCTGGCTGTGTTGAGTTTGTAGCTGTTGTGTAACAACCAGGGTCATCTGACAGAGCCACTGGTTGATGGTGATCAATCAATAAAAAGAGAATATGCCTGTGGGGCGTATAGTGAGGCTGAGCGGGGCGGATGGAGCAGTTGGGTAACAATTAGAAGGACGTAATGATGAATGCCTGTTGACTGTTGGATGCTTTTGTCTGGCTGAGTGGGTTAGCGACTGTTGTTTGCTTTCATCACGTTCAGTACTGGATGTCCTTGAGAAAAAAGGGCTGTGGCAGGTTGAGTTGCCGGCGGTGGTGGTAGGGATGCAGTAGAGACAGACTCTCATTAAGGAGTGTTTCTGGGGAGGCTGAAGCAGACAGGTGTCAAGCCAGAGGCTGCTGGCTGGAGTCGTGAGCTCCACATCTTCTCATCACACTCATCCTCTATGCACTCCAATGCCGTTCTCTCTTTCATTTATTTTCTTTCTCCCTACTTTAAAAAAAATGTATTTAGTTTCCACCCTGCACTGTACGAAATGGTACAATGCTGCTGTACAAATGGTTTAACAGATCCCTCTTCATCCGCTCTTGGTGTTAGTGCAACACAAAATTGATCCCCCCTCGTTACCACTGCCAAAAGGACGGCGTATAAACTCGTTAGTAAGATGCAGATGTTGCCCTCAATCAAATCCAGAACAGAGATAGACTCTAGTCCTCCGAGGAAACAGGCCCACAGGTATTGGACAGGATGAGAAACCTGAGGAATGCTCCCATGGGGGCTCGGTAGTCGGTACATACATGGACTACGTGATGAGATGTGTGATGTCATGTGATATTGCAGTGCAGTGTGCGGTAAAGCGTGTGATACAGCGTGTGATACAGCACGCACACCTTTCCCGCTGTCTAGTGTGGGAGTGGAACGAACATGGGTAGGATACACTACACTACCATTCAAAGATGGCTCTTGTGTAGCCAGAGTCAATATTTCTTATCTAATGAATAAGAAAACATTAATTATTGAGAAAAATATTTAAATAAAAAATATTCTCATTTTCATTATTATATATTTAAACTGTGTTTGAGGGAAACTATTTAATTTAAACTGTTATCCAGAAGTCGCATTTCTTTAACTAAAGGCATTAAACAACTGTCGGTACATGGTTGAGTTGTGTAATTAAGTTTAGAAAAGAAATGTGACAATACAGAGACAAAATATATCAAGCTGTGTGCAGTTCTATTTATCTGCTGTGGCTTGAAGGCAAGACAACCTGTATCTCATTAAAAATCAATGTTTGGCCAATGATAAATACGGTACTGTACTGTGATGAATAATGCAGCTCTAATGGATAACAGAAATCTAATTATTCTGTCATTGATGCAGCTCTCTGTTAACTATCATGTCCTACAAGGGATTGGAATCCGCCCAAGTGCTGAAGTTTTTACCAATGAGCCCTGCTTGCTCAGGGGAGAAATTTAATTTTGATCTTCAGGCAGAGCCACTTGTCAACCAGTAATGGTCAACCATAGGATCAACAGAAGAGCAAGAAGACCAAATACAACCACCACAGCTGTGTTAGCAATATTGTATTATACTAACTATTATCATTGAATTCACTGACAAAATTACATAGTGAAGCTTTAAAGCAGCACCATATAACTTTTTTTTTGTTCATAAAATGTAATTTTGTCCAATCTGTATGGTAGAGTATGATAACACAATATAACTCATACAATTGGGGTGGTTGTATTTTGTCTCCCTGCTCTTCTATTGAGACATTTAGATTGTGTCAAAGGTCATGTCACACCTAGACACAAATGACTCTGACACAAATGTTGACCTTATGGTTTAGATTCAATTTATCCTCTGAGCAAGCAGGCAAGCTCCATTAGCTCAATGGTAAAACTTTCAGTACTTGCGCAGGAAACCGGGTTCAAATACGGGGTAGAAGAGGAAAGTTACATAGTGCAGCTTTAGGTAGTGCTCATCATCTGATATACCCGTTTCAATGGGAACAGGAATATGAGAGCATAATATGCTCACCTTAATTTCGTAGTGCTGTAGCTATGGCAAATTCAACAGTGAACAATGAAATGTTACTATTAATATCACAACAAGAATGTTTGGGCTTTAGGCTTGGCACCAGTAGTGCATACGCAGTTTTTCTGTTGGTACTGTACTGTAGCAGCTAGTTTATTTGATAGGAATGTGGGAAAATAAAAGATGCACACTTCATTAGGGATCCACGATAATGGAATTTTGTCTGATATCATTATGTCCATGGTCATATCAACCGATAGATACTATTGCAATACCAGTTTCCACCAGTAGGGTTTACTATAGATCTGTTATGTGATTCTGCAGATTTCTTTAAAAGAACTGCTTCATTATGAGCTGATTATTAGGCCTACTGAAACTGAACACTATACTCTTTCAAAAGGAGTAAGGGACAGTTTTAAACAAGCTTCGATATAGAAGTGCACACAGATATGATCATCCCATTGCTTTTGCGATCATTCTCTCCAAAATATCTTTTGCAACACAGTGCAGAGGAGCGCTACATTTCCACATGTTGAATCTTCAGGTGGCTTAAATATTAAGTTTGGTATTAAACGATTGTGTCTTTGTCCCTTTTTGCATGACTGAAGCTGAACAGGCAAATGTCAAAATTGTTCTCACTTTCAGAGACTTTAAAATAATTCCACAGCACAATCATTGTCTCCTATGTACTGTAACACAAAGCTGTTTTTCCACGAACGCATTAACATGGTTGCTAAATTGTTCTAAATTGCAACTCTAACTTACACAACTACATAGGATGACTGGTTGTTTGTAATGAGTTGTGAACTGAAAGCAATTCAAGTACTTTTTTGCCAGTCACTGTGGACTCAAATCTCTAACTATATCTCCTATATTGTGCCTCAGATTGACAAGTACCTCTACTCCATGCGCTTCTCGGATGAGACACTGCGAGACGTCATGGGCAGGTTCCGCAGGGACCTGGATTCTGGACTGGGTCGTGACACAAACCCCACCGCCACGGTCAAGATGCTGCCAACCTTCGTCAGGTCCATCCCTGATGGATCAGGTACAGTGTTTATTAACAATCACACAGAGACACTAATATGTTAGCCGTTTATGTACAGTACAGGCCTCAGTAGAGCTGGCACTTTCCAGAATCTACTAGTCACATTCACTATACTTCACAGAATATACAGGTTACCTCAGAAATGATGGCTGCCTGTTTTCAATAGTGGGCTGGCTTGTGACAAGTGTACATGTTATTGAGCATCAGCTTAAAGGCATGCTGACATTCAGACATTGTGTGTGGTCTTTTTACTTCAAGCATTCATCACATATAATCAAAGGCCTCATGCATTGGCATTTTATAATCTGTAAATGGAAAGACGCCTCATTACTAGCATTCCTAAATACACAGGGACGGCATTGGCTCAGGAGATAGAGAGGCCGGAAAGTTCATGGTTCGATCACCATGTCTTCCTAGGTTTAGTGTGTCGAAGTGTCCTTGAGCAAAGACAGACCGAATCTAATAGTGAGCACGGGTTAAATGCATTGGACAAATTCCAGGTATGTGCAAATGTACTTGGTCAATACCCCAACAACAACTAAAAGGGACACATTCATAATAATAATTAATATTATTGTCATCATTATCATTATTATTTATTCCTTACTGAGCCTAGCATACCGAATAAAACATATTGGATGTAACCAACAATGTAGAAAAAACAATTTGTATTTATTTCATTTATTTATTTATGTTAGGGTATGCCTTCAAGTTCTTTAATTGTGCAAATTATTAATGAGCAGCATTATATTGCAAAAACGCCATTGTTATGTTGTACATTCCATCGGCCCTATCCTGTCAATCTGTCCTACAAAAATGTGCTGAGGTGTTCAAATCGTCAGAGCCATTATGTGATGTGAACCTTTTGGTGTGTGGCCCCCGTATGTGAACTTGAACCACTGTTTTGGAGGAAGGGAACAGTTCAACAATGACTCTGTGTTGTGTTCTGTTCATTTCCTACTATGATAGTAGATTGACTCACTGCCAAACATTACGATAGTAATCTATGGATTTATGTTACATACAGACGATGCACTGGAGACTGAGAAACAATTGAATTTTCTCTCACTCCAAATATCATAAAATAGGATACAATACTAGTTTGACTTTGAATCAAGGACATGGTGGATTTGATGGGTTAGTTATAGTTAGAATTGCGTGGTTACAGATTACACCATTTATTTCACCTTCAATTAAAATATATTTTTTTCAATGAGAACTTTGTATCAATACAGATCATACTT
The DNA here is from genome assembly GCF_963454915.1 of Gymnoscopelus microlampas. Taxonomy (NCBI): domain Eukaryota; kingdom Metazoa; phylum Chordata; class Actinopteri; order Myctophiformes; family Myctophidae; genus Gymnoscopelus; species Gymnoscopelus microlampas. Next base: position 46,653,986 of record NC_139939.1, on the reverse strand, counting down.
TCTGTGGGTGTTTACATTTCATTATGCAGTATATCAGTACATGTTAATCTGAACCATGCCAACATTGACAGAGAAGAGAGAAGATAATAGACAATATAAGATAGTAGGCTACTTTCAAGATAATTTGACTTTTTTTATTTGATATAATAGGAAACATCCTCCATTAGAAGAAGAGCTACCGTACAGCTACATTTTTAAACAAAAAATAACCTTCAATCAAAACATCTTCAACAATTTTACCAGGTCAAGATACAAATCTAGAGTCATTATCAATGACTATTATTTAAAAAAAAATAGCAGATCTACAAGCTCACTCTGTGCTGCGCTATGAGCTTGTATATCTGCTCTTTTTTTAATACCCAAAGAAATCTTTTTGTGATATGATTTTTGTTTGATATGAAAAAGTAACTAGAAACTGAACAGCTCTCACATTCATTGCCTGGCATCGCCTGTACTTGTTGGTAAAGTGTTTGTATATAGAAATACCATCAAGCGATTGTCAGACATGAAGAGATTCAACAAGGCAAACAGAAAGGTCTGCTGACCAACGACAGGCTTCTTCCACATTATAAATAGCCACCACTAGACATGAGGTACATGAGTACAAGTAAGTGGGCAATCAAGCAAAGGTCAGAGTTGAGGCTTTGGCCCGAGCTAACACCATAGGGATCATGGAAGAACTAGATCTGGTATGATAAATACCATAGGGATCATGGAACCTAACAAAAGCCGAGTACATACAGTATGCGTTTACCTGAAGACAACATTATATACTGTACATACATATGGAATATGGTGTTGCAATTTAAGAATATTAACGCTATCTAAGAGTAATGCAGAGTTATATTCTTATGGTGTGAAGGTGACTATGAAATAGATGCTCTTCTGCGACCAAACAGTGCTAATTATAAAAGCTGGACCGTACTTCATTCCAGGCAGGTCAGAGGGCTTGTTTATGGCGTAGCATAGCAAACACTGCAGCTTAGTATATATAGTGTAGCATAGCAAACACTAACCACAAATATTGTGTTATCAAATGAACCGCATAGTTTCCCCAGGGTAGCATCACTGGTTAGATAGCGCTTCCTGTACCAATAGGTCACAAGTATGATTTGCATGTGGTCACATGTTTGAGAGCCATGTGGTCCAGATTGTCCTTGACCATGACACTGAACAATTCTCTCTATACGAGTGTCAACTGAATGCCTACACCATGACTGTAGCAAGGAGCAATACAGTGGCCTTAACTGGTATAGTTTCTCTAAGCTTTTGCCCATAGTATGTCATTATCTACACTAAAGGTCTTGTGAGCTATAAACACATACACTATAGCTTGTACACATGTTTACAAAATAGCCTTAAAGAGATTTTCAAAAACTGTCATAAAATAAATAACAGGAGAACAGATGGCTGGATGTTTATGGAACTTTGAGGGAATGATCAGATCACCAGGCTGCCACGAAGAGATTAACTTTTGGGTTGAGAGCAGGGTTGCCAGATCTGCTTATTATAATTTCCCCGCAAGATTGTATTTGAAAATAGCCGATCTACAAGCTCACAACGCGTCGCGATGTACGGTAGATCTGCTATTTTCAAATAGCTGATGTATATGTTAAAGTGCTCATGTGGCTCATAGTCGCTTCTTTTGGGCTGGTTTTCCTAGACCTGGTTGCTTGTTTCTCTCACAGAATCTGGCAACGCTGGTTGAGAGGGTCTTGGTGAAAATGACATAATCGGTCATATCTGGGAACAAAGAGATTTAGAAAGATGTGGTTTGATGTGTTAGATCAAGTGATGTAATCTTTTGCCATCTGTGACATCACATTGTGCCATGAGATGACATCATGTACAACGTCTGTCTGTGTCTGTGAACAATGTAATGGTAGTGATCAGTAATCTAACCTCAAGAGAGAATTCGCTTTTGCGTTGAAAAGGTCATAGTAAAATTCAATAACAGACAGTGGATTTTCATAACATTTCATGTGAATTGTCAGTCGGCTGCCCTGAAGAGGTTTTTAACATTTGGGACAAAAAAAAGGCCAAAACGACAAGGTCACAATCAAGGGCAAAATGACATAATTACACATCTCTAAGGTGGAAATGGCCTATATTGACAGCTTCATAGTGTTGGTTCATGCATGCACTCTTTGTAATGCAATCTCTGTAGTTTAGTTTTTGCTTTATTTAGATTGGAGTTTAGAGATGGAACGAACTACGGTCAGAGAGTTTAGAGATGGAACGAACTAAGGTCAGATAGTTTCGAGATGGAACACGCTAAGGTCAGAGAGGGGGAAAGAGATGCAACACAGGTCTCCAGCTGGACTCAATCTGGGGACATTCTAATTACAGTATGCGGTTGACACTATCTGGTCAGCTACTGGTGCACCCCGTCACTCAGGGATTATTTTAATTTAATTCTTGAATTTGTAAATATTCAAGTATTGAATGTCAAGTAACATTTTATTGAATGAAAAGGTTTTCTGAAACCGCCTCCTTATCTGATGATGTCTGATGTTACTTAAGAAACAACTTCTGCCCAGGGAGGATCCGTTTACATTTTAGCTCCTTGCCTGGAGTGACATTCTACCTTAGAGCCTGGCATGAATACAGTAGATGTCTCAGTTGGGTTCACATAAAAGTGCTACAGTATACTAACTGGTTCTCTGTGTTCACTTTGGAGACCTAACAAACACAGAGAACCAGGTTCTGTGTGTCATTAGATCATGTTGAGATTACATCTCTCTTGTTTTAGACAGGTTACATCTCAAGTTCCCAGCACAAGTTTCTAATTTAGTTGTGTGGTGCCATTGTTCAAGTCATTGTTTACATAAAGAACAGAACCCACTTTTACCTTTAATAGACCTGCTTTCTAATGACATGACCAGTCTTTACCATTACAGTATACAAACAATTTCCATGCTGACATTTTTTGAATGTCTCTCAATTAATAGGTGTCAATTAGGGTAGTATTGTTAGCCTTGTAAAAGTGGCAACATGTTGCTTTCCATATTTTTCCAAAAGTTATTATCGGATCTCCATTAAACTTTGTGAAAAGTTTGGTGATGCCGCAACAGAGAAAAAATGGCATGTAATTTCCAAACACATTCAGGAAACACCATGAAACTATGTGGAAAGGTTGGTCATCATGGGATAAATTAAGAACTGAAAAAACAAAGTAGCGGTGGGTGTAGCTTCTCATAAAATCGCATTGGCCCAAACAAATAAAATGGGGTGCTGAATGGTCCGATACATGGAAATAGCACTTCTTGAAAATTGCATAGCATTGGTGGAGGTGTGATCCGTGACGGAATGGTGCAATCTGCACTGAAGTAATTTGCTCTAAATAAAACTTTGAAGTATGCCAAGCTTCAAAACCTAACTGCTGCTTTAGGGTCACCATATTTTCCATTTTACAGAAAAGGGTGACTTCATAGCTCTGGACCTGGGAGGCTCCAACTTCCGGATCCTGCGTGTGAAGGTGACAGATGACAAAAAGCAGCCGGTTCAAATGGAGAGCCAGGTCTATGAGACCCCTGATGACATCATCCATGGGAGCGGGACACGGGTAAACACTGCACTATCATTTGCTTTTAACCTATTCAGCTCATGCTCAGTTTTAATATCAAGTAGAAAATATTTAAAAACTGGGATGCTATATTTTGGACACATCTTTTATCATCTTATTCATCAAATATATTCTCCATTTCAAATCATTTCATGTTTTTAGTCTGCATTCTATACACATCCGAATAGCTATAAGGCAGTGGTTCTCAACGCGGGTTCCGGGGACACCCAGGGGTCCTTGAGAGGGTTCCAGGGGGTCCCCAGCTAAATGAATGAAAGAAAGTAGGAACCAAATGGATCCTTACAAGTCTGTAACTTCTGAGAGTGTACAAACGGAACCAAATGGACCTTTACGGGTACATTTGGTTCCATTTGTACACTAACAGAGTTAGAGGGGTCTGTGGCCCTAATGGATACCAAGCTGGGGGTCGTTTTAAATTAAAAAGTTTGAGAACCACTGCTAGGATACAGTGACGTCATCATGACACTACTGACCTGCACTGACCTCCAAAACAGCAGCTGGCAGTCCTACAGTAACATGAGAGCCAAACACACTAGAGACTGTCGGTTAGGAGTGCCACATAGAATAACAAAATTAAGAGTGCCGCTGAAAATTGGAACGTTTTGGGACAGCTGGCCACAAAAGTAAGGTGATATATTGGAAGAATTGCTAATGGCAGGGGTTTATTGTTATTCTACAACTGAATGGCAAGCAAGGCTCTACCAAGCCTTCCAGAAAATAAACAATCATCACACGAGTAGCTGAATGGAACAGTTAATTGAACTAATCAATTTAATCCATTATAAAAAATAATTGATATTATTCATAATATTCGAAAATAGCCAATCTACAAGCTCAATGGTCAACGCAATGCAACGTGTTGTGTGCTTGTAGATCGGCTATTATCGTCAAGTATATGGGGCTAATCAGTTTAGTCGATTATAGGAAATCAATAAAAAATGTTCGTGTTGATTATTTGATATATAAACCATTAAGACTTTACATAAAAAAAACATGCGCTTCTCAGTCCTTGAAAGTACATATTCTCTAAGAAATATCAGAGTTGCAGCCGTACTCAATTTGTTTGTTCCGAGACAGATTTTGTTCCTTTTTAGTACTAACAAAATAACTATTTTGTATATGTATGTGTATGGGACAAACTAAGTTAAACATAGTTCAGTTCAGTATGTGCCCTTTGTCCTTTGCACAATACACGTTCCTTTTATGTCTCCAGCTCTTTGACCATGTGGCAGACTGTCTGGGAGACTTCATGGAGAAGCAGAAGATCAAGGGCCAAAAGATCCCAGTAGGATTTACGTTCTCCTTCCCCTGCATCCAGTCCAAACTGGACGAGGTACAAATGGAAATGCAAAGTGTCCTGTTTCCATATATTTTTATTAAAACATAATGATTATTTAATTTATGGAAGCAGCAATAATATTTAATATTTCTAAAGGCATAATACATCTAAAAGGAGAGAAAAGAGCCTGCACACTGCAAACTCCACGTGTACAGTACATGTTTACTGGACGTTTATAGGGTTTTTCGATCCTGAAATGTTGCCCAAGTACTGTACATATGGAGTCTACAGTATATTGTGTACAACTTTGCTTTTTTTAACACCTCCTGAGTAGAATTACCTTCTTCACTAATACATCTAAAGAACCATAGTTGTCGGTGCATTCTCTTTGAAATATTTCTTGCAGTGCAATTTGCTGGTGTCATACAAATGCGTTTTCCTTAAGAGCTCCAGACTTAACATTCATAACAGTAAACCAATAGTTCAAAGCAAAGTTGGTTTCCTCTTTAAAGTCCTCTTTTAGTGATTGTGTACTAAATGTGTATTCTAGTGGATGGTGCTGTGGATAGAATATCAATCGACACAAAAATATCAGAGTTGCCAAGTTTGGCTAATTGTAACCAAGAGACTGGCCCTATAAAAGTGTTTGTTTTATAGGCTGTCTTAGTGACATGGACAAAGAAGTTTAAAGTCAGTGGTGTGGAGGGCATGGATGTCGTCAAGCTTCTGAACAAGGCAATCAAGAAACGAGGGGTGAGTTTGGTTTCTTCTTAACTAGTTCACTGCCCAGTTTGAACAGTTTTCTTGCAAAATGTCAAACATTCAAATACATCCAATCGATTGACTGAATGACTTCAACAAAAATAGGTAACTCAAATCCTTTGCCGTGTGCGTGTGTGTGTGTGTGTGTGTGTGTGTGTGTGTGTGTGTGTGTGTGTGTGTGTTTCAGGACTATGAGGCAGACATCATGGCGGTCGTTAATGACACAGTCGGTACCATGATGACCTGTGGCTTTGATGATCAGCGCTGTGAAGTGGGCATCATCATAGGTAAACAAATACAGCAAAGACCACATTTATCTCATGGACCACTGGCAGATAAATAGTGTAGGGAAATTAGCCAGATACGTAGACCATAATGGTGCGGCCATAGCTGAGTGGGTTGAGAGTCGGTCTGGAAATCAACCCCGGACCTATGTATCTAATGTGTACATAATGTGTATCTACAGTATGTGTCCCTTAGCAAGACACTTAACCCTAACTGCTCCTCCCCGGGCTCTGTATTAATAGCGCCCACTGCTCCAAATAGTTAGAATGGGTTAAATGCAGAGACTGTAGGCTATGTAATGTATGCAGCATGTCATTAAAGGACATATACAGATCAAAGGCTACGTTACCATTTTTCTAAAAGACAAATACTAGAAAATGTAATTGTGTGCAGACATCCTAGCCGGCGAAAACAAAACGAGACACACATGCACGCACGCACGCACACACGCACGCCATTTGAAAGTTTTTGAAAATGTTTGCCTATAATGACATTCCCAAAAATAGGGACACTAGGTTGAAAGTGGTTAATTCCTAGCCTGGGACCAGATGAATCTGCCAGTGCAAAAAAAAACAACCCTGGCACCACTCCATTGTGAATCCATTTCCTGCTCCAGAAGTCTGGGGTGACCAATCAGGGCCAAGTATTCAAATATGGGAGACTGTGATTGGTAGTTGGTTGTAGGTCTAACCAATTGCGTCCAGAGACATTGTTTTGATCGCGCCCCCTTGGAAAAAAAACATCCTCATAGAAGCACCAGACTCATACCCACACAGTGATATAGTCTGGCTACGCGAGGCTAGTTAATTCCATGGTTCTGCCTTTGAGCTACACATGAAATTGAACCCCCTAACCCCAGCAGTGACAGTGCCAACTACATAGGAAATAAAATCTGCCATAATGCCATGCATAAGCTAATTGCTGATTTACCTTCTTGTAGCTCAGGAGTCATGTTGTTGTTGTTGTGACTCCTTCCAGGTACAGGAACCAACGCCTGCTACATGGAGGAACTGCGTCACATTGACCTGGTGGAGGGAGACGAGGGCCGCATGTGCATCAACACAGAGTGGGGCGCTTTCGGGGACGACGGCTCCCTGGAGGACATCCGCACAGAGTTTGACCGGGAGATCGACAGGGGCTCCCTCAACCCAGGGAAACAGCTGTAAGACCACATGGAATGCTTGCACAAACTTTGGGAATGATGGGTTTGTGGTTGTTGATAATGCAGTAAAACAACAGTTTATATGTAGGAATGGGATGTGGCTTCAAAATGGTATAGAATTCTAAAATTTGATAACAAATGCAATTTGATGACAAATTCAGTATGACCACTAGATGGCTATACAAGATGAATAATCATATATAGATGTAAGAAAGAAAAAAACATAAAAACAAATAGTATAGTTTACAGTAGCATTCATTTTTCATCTGTCATGAACTTTGTTCATCAAGTGCTGTAATTTTGTCACTGGGAATTTTTGGGGGCAGGGGTGGCTTAAAAGGTTAAAAGAGTGTGCTTGTGGCTGAAAGGATACCGGTTTGATTCCCTGAACATGCTCTTGAGCAAGGCACTGAACCCTCAACTGCTCCAGTGGAGCTGCACAGTAGCCAACAGTATAGTCTTATTATAAGACTGTGGTTGTACGGGGCAGTTCCCAAGTTTGAATGTGTGTGTGTGTGTGTGTGTGTGTCTGTCTGTGTGATTGTGAAGCAGGACGTTACTGAATTCTTTTTTTAGCGGTGCCAACCGCTCTAAGCTTGACTTTGTCCGTATGTCCGTCCGTCCGTATCAGCACGGGATGATGAGCACGGGATTTTACACAGCTATAACTCCAGATTGCAGCATGCCACCAAGTCCAAATATGGTATGTGGACTTAGACCACCAATAGGGACGAGCATGACTTGCTGAAGTTAGCAAAGAGGGGTCCAGGGACCCCCCGCGTATGTTATGTCCGTCCGCCCGTTTAGGGCACGGGATTTTAAACAGCTATAACTCCAGTTTGAAGCCTGCCACCAAGTCCAAATTTGGTATGTGGACTTACACCACCAATAGGGACGAGCATGAATTGCTGAAGTTATCAAAGCGGGGTCCAGGGACCCCCCGCGTATGCTATGTCAGTCCGCCCGTTTAGGGCACGGGATTTTAAACAGCTATAACTCCAGTTTGAAGCCTGCCACCAAGTCCAAATTTGGTATGTGGACTTACACCACCAATAGGGACGAGCATGAATTGCTGAAGTTATCAAAGCGGGGTCCAGGGACCCCCCGCGTATGCTATGTCCGTCCGCCCGTTTAGGGCACGGGATTTTAAACAGCTATAACTCCAGTTTGAAGCCTGCCACCAAGTCCAAATTTGGTATGTGGACTTACACCACCAATAGCGAGGCGCATGACTTGCTGACGTTATCAAAAAGGGGTCCAGGGACCCCCAGCGCCCTTATGAGCACGGGATGAGCACAGGATTTTAAACAGCTATAACTCCAGTTTGCAGCATGCCACCAAGTCCACATTTGGTATGTGGACTTAGACCACCAATAGGGACCAGCATGAATTGCTGAAGCCCCGCCCCCTCTGTCTTCCCATTGGCTGGCCTTCAAACAGCCATAACTCAAGTTCGCAGCATGCTACGGAGTACACATTTTGTACATGGACTAAAACCAGCAATAGGGACGAACTGTAATTACTTAAGCCCCGCCCCCTCTGTCTGCCCATTGGCTGGGCTTTAAACAGCCATCATTCCAGTTTGCAGCATGCTACCAAGTACAAATTTGGTAAGTCGACTCAGACCACCAATAGGGACGAACTGAAATGAGTTAAGCCCCGCCCCAAAGGCACCGCTTCCTTCACACAGGGTGTGATTTTTTCTACTACAGCAAACTCTGCCTTTCTCAAAACCTTCTTTTGCTGTGGGATCAGGTTCGAGAAGATGGCCAGCGGTATGTACATGGGAGAACTTGTTCGACTCATCCTGGTCAAGATGGCCAAAGAGGGACTGCTGTTCGAGGGACGGATAACCCCTGAACTCCTGACAAAAGGAAAGATTGAAACAAAGCATGTTTCAGCAATTGAAAAGTAAGAAATCCTGGCTATGAAGTTGAAATAAAGTATGCATTAGTTATGTATATAACTTATACAAAGTACTTCATTTAATTGCGGTTAGACTTGAGATTTGGACTTCAGTCAGAAAAAAGAATCAGCACTTGTACTTTTAAGATTTGACTTGACTCAAGACTTCAAAGCAAAAACTAATTCAGATTTGATGTGGTAAAAATCCCAGAGCAGTCGCTTATTAAAGAACACGCCTAGTTTAGTGTACTGTTCTGTACAAAGATCTGCCTTTCTGTAGCATATTTTTTGGATAAACTGTGATAACTGGCTAAGCACTGCCAAACTGGCATGGATATTGTAGACTTAACACTGAAACTTACTCAACTCAGACTTAAGTTGCGAAAATCAGCTCTCAAGACTCGACTTGTACTTGCACCGAAAGACTTGAAAACAGCTCTGCTTACTTTCAGTAAATTATTTCCATTTTAGGAGCAAGGAGGGCTTAAAAAAGACCATGGAGATCCTGACCAGGCTAGGAGTGGAGCCTTCGGACGAGGACTGCCAGGCTGTGCAGCATGTGTGCACCATTGTATCTTTCCGCTCAGCAAATCTCATTGCTTCAACACTTGGTGGAATCCTCACCCGACTAAAAGACAACAAGGGAGTTGCACGCCTCCGCACTACCGTGGGCATTGATGGATCTCTCTATAAGATGCACCCTCAGTAAGTATTTCCAGTGGCATCCTGGATTCATGAATGCACTTCTCTGCATCTCAATTGATTTTTAAAGACAATCTGGAGTATTTAGTTTATTGACTATCACTCACATCTTGACATTACTGCCAACCATTTTCCAAAGCATTCCACAGTTGTTTTTGGGGAAGCCATTCAATTCCATTAATTTCAGTACAGTAAGAAAATCAACTTGCAGTCTCACATATCCAGACGTTTCGATACCTCCGCCCTGCTCTGCCTAAGAAAGTAGATGCAGATCTCTGCAACTTTAGTCTTGCATAGCCAGACTTTCAGAGACTTAAAATCTCCTCGAGACAGCTTAAGTCAACTTTAAGTGTATAGCCCTATAATCACTGTTACAGTCTCAAAGGGCTTTATAGACCCACATTTAGAAGAAAACAAAAGGAAGAATCCTTGTGAAGGATCACTAAAGCTGAGCCCCTCTATTTGTGATCCTACTTAGTTAACTATTAACTATAATCATACTGGTAACGTGGCATTAATAGGAACACATTATACACCAAAGAGTATTAATTCATGAATTGCAATAGGCAACTGGGGGGCACCTCTAGGGGCACAACCTCCTTTTTTGTGAAGAAACAACAACACTACATGTTAAGGGCAGTGGTGCTGACTGAGAGATTAGTTTTCAGCTAATGTTTGCCTATTATGACATGCCCAGAATAGGGGCACTAGGCCTATATCTTCCATTCACATGCTATTGTGAACAACTGATCTGTCCCTCATCATATCAAACCTTGATCTATCATCAATCTCAGTTTTCTTGTTTCACCTGAGGGGTTCACCTTATTCATAATCAAGCCATCATTTTTCAATTCTATATTTGATTTTACCCTTTTAGATCGATGAGCCAGTAAGTATCATCCTATAATTCTACAAAGCTCTGTGGCTCTGTGTGTGCGTCTGAAGCCCATTGAAGTCCATTTTTGTCAATCATTCTTTCAATTAATCATGTGTGTAGCATACATCAAAATAAACATTGGAGACATTTCCAACATAATGTTTTAATGACTACATGATAAAATGTACACGTATGTGAAATCTAATGGTAAAATGGTCCATGTTTATGTATGATATATGGCTGAATGTGTGAATGTTCAGACTCAAAACGACCACATCTCCATTCTCAACAGATATGCCCGGCGTCTCCACAAGACAGTGAGGCGCTTGGTACCAGAATCTGACGTACGCTTCCTGCTGTCAGAGAGTGGGAGTGCCAAGGGGGCTGCCATGGTGACGGCGGTGGCATACCGTCTGGCCGACCAGGCTCGCCAGATCGAACAGACCCTGGACATGTTCCGATTGACCAAGGATCAGTTGTTAGAGGTGAAGAAAAGGATGAGGACGGAGATTGAGAGGGGGCTGGGGAAGGACACGCACGAGGAAGCCACGGTCAAAATGTTGCCTACCTACGTCCGAAGTACACCCGATGGATCAGGTGATGAAAAACGGAGAGAGGTTGAGGCCAGTAGTGGGAGGGAGGTTATAATTTTTCACAAGGTTAGATTAAGCTTTCGGGTTTAAATTTCATATTACAAAGAATACGAGTGTGTGTACAGTGGCTGACAAGCAGGGCTATGCTATAGGATGATAAGCCCTTTTTAAGAATCTATAAATCATGACACAAATATCATCAATAAATATTAATATTTTATCATTTTACTTCAATTCTAATTCAAATCCAACCTGCACCTGGATTTCCTATCTATAGTTATGGTCTCTGACCAAACTTTGATCAAATGATTTTGAGTTTGTTTCAACAAAAACAACACGCAATCCAAATATGAACGTGAATATTGTCACTGCCAGGCGGAAATCTTGCATGTTGAAAACAAAACAAAAAAAGATCCTGTGTTCCACTGGAAAACATTGTATTATTTAGTCACACGCTCTTGTTAATACTGTCCATTGGTTGAATATTTATTAAACCCACAGAATAGCGATAATAGCAGATCTACTGTATAAGCCTATGAGCTGGTAGATCGGCTATATTCGCTACTTTTGTGCGACTGTCATAAGACAAACTAAGGCATTAATATACGGGGGAAAAACACAAAAACCTAGAATATGGACATACAAGGGTTCTGCCTGACATCAACAATCTACTCCCTATGTACAATTTCTTTTAACCAACAAAACTTTTCTCGTGTCACAGAGAATGGTGATTTCCTTGCTCTGGATCTGGGCGGGACAAACTTCCGTGTTCTTTTGGTAAAGATCCGCAGTGGGAAGAAGCGAACGGTAGAGATGCATAACAAGATCTACGCCATTCCCATAGAAGTCATGCAGGGAACAGGAGAGGAGGTAATTAAGGATCTCACTCTCTTTGGACCTACTGTACAGTACCACTTTTCCTGATTATGTTTGCAATACATAACACTCCTGCAGTGTCTTTCAGCTGTGCTACAGATTGTTGTTGCACTGTAGCATAACTATCAGGGTTATAGTCATATTCCTAAATATGAATGTGTTGTTTCTAATAATGCATACTGCATGCTCAAAATGCACACAGTATGCAATTTTAGTATGGGTAGCACCAATTGGAACTGAACAAGTGACTACCCTTTGAGCTATACAGGACCACAGTTATACCGTGAGACTGTCATCCATAATCAATGGAGCTAATGTATTTGAGTCCTCCAAAAATTATGAAAATCCACCTCTTCACATATAAATATTTCTCCTCACCATAAACATGTATTGTACAGTGTTGGCACAGCTGATGACGGTTACATTTGTTTCAGCACACGTGATGTAGCACTTTTGTTCTCTAGTTACTAAAACCAATTAAGAAAGCTCTCGCTGTGTCTTCCCAGCTCTTTGACCACATAGTGTACTGCATCTCCGACTTCCTGGACTACATGGGTATGAAGAGTGCACGTCTGCCCCTGGGATTCACCTTCTCTTTCCCCTGTCACCAGAAAAGCCTTGATGCAGTAAGATTTTAAGTCTAATATACGCACTATAACAACTGTTCCCAAATATTCTTGAAGCAGACAAGCAGTGGTACCTCCGGTTTATTGGCCGGGAGCTCCAAAGAAATGTAGCTGGCACCAGTGTAGAGGTGTGACAGTTAATCGAACTAGACGATTTAATTTAATTAAGTAAGTAATCGTGCAATTGTGATGTGTTGCCTTTCTCTGCATCAAAAGCGTTAATCAAATGACTTATGAGTAAGACATTAGCATAATTGATATGATTATCAAATGGGTTAAGTTGAAGTGTTGACTACTTGGCATTCTATCATATATATATCATATATAATCATAGTGTTTTACATTCTACAGGGTATTCTTGTAAACTGGACCAAAGGCTTCAAAGCCACTGACTGTGAGGGTGAGGATGTGGTGGATCTTCTACGAGAGGGAATCAAGAGGAAAGAGGTAACCTTGAGTGTTCATTGAACACTCAACTGCATCAAGTTGATGCAGTTGCTGACAGATTCTGCTAACAGTAGAATCTGTCTCGAGAGATTAGTTTTCAGCATAACTAACCGTTGTCTTCACCCGTTTTTATCCTTTAATCATTACCGAAATGACACATTGCATTTCATTACACCCTGTAAACTGATGAAGCACTATATACTGTACAGTGGCGCACCTCTTGAAGTATTAGGCTTCACATATTCTAACATATGATTACAAATGCAGGCTATGGGTGTATGGGTCCCATAATACAGGCTATTCTCCAAGGTTAGCCCTGGCCAGACTTTAACCACTTAGCCCCTATATACCAGGTTGCATGTCAAATAGCAGTAGTAGTCGAACTTGTAGATAGGCCATTTTTGTCGACTGTTTGCCTGATTTCAGCCAATGAATTTAATGAATATTTATTTTTCCGTTGTTTTTGACTCTGGGGGAACCACGTCCTAAGAAAGGCTCGTCCCCTTTCTTAGCCCACTTCCTACCAGGTGCTTCAGTGTTTATTCCTGCTAACAACAACACTACATGTTAGGGCAGTGGTGCTGACAGAATCTGTCTTGACAGATTTGTTTTCAGCTAATGTTTGCCTATTATGACATGCCCAGAATAGGGGCGCTAGGTCTATACCTTACATTCACATGCCATTATGAACAACTGATCTGTCCCTCATCATATAAAATCTTGATCTGTCATCAATCTCTGTTTTCTTGTTCTACCTGAGGGGTTCACCTTATTCATAATCAAGCCATCATTTTTCAAGTTCTATATTTGATTTCCCCCTTTTAGATCGATGAGCCAGTAAGTATTAAGTGAATTACAGTTTAAGCTAAAGGTAAAGCGAAGTCGAAATGCAATGTGTGGATTATTATAATAGCATGTGATGAAATCAGGACAATTGCCTATGTCGAGTGTGATTGGTGTGTTGCGTTGTTATTCTCATGTTAAAAATCCCAAAGCATTTTGAAAACACAATTCAATACTTTGTTTTGTGCAAGTATTTGAACCAGTTAGTGAAATGATGACTTTGCTGCCTATTGTGAAAAGGGTTTGTGAGTGAATTGCAATTTGCTTGCTGTGAAAGGTTACCATATCTGACTGACCATTCTCCAACTAAACCAGCCATCGAATTACATTTTTGTTATTCATTATTTCATTAATTATTCAATCATTCTTTCAATTAATCATGCGTATAACATGTGTGTTCAAATATTATTAACTTTTGGAGTGGACAACTGGGGGAAAAAAGAAATATTCAGCATGCATGCCATACCTAATATGGAAGTTTCATTTTAGGTGAAACCTTTTCAAAGAATAAAAAAAACAGTAAATGAACAGTTAACAATAGAATGCAAAAACATATTTTTTTTGTAAATTTGACCGAATAAGTGATTTGGTCAAATCTCAAAACACCCACAAAATACATTATATTCACTGCATTGAGATTTAACGCATTAACTTTGACTTTTAACAGATTATATAATAATGCATGATTTTTATTGGAAGGTGAGAGATGATCTAACACCACCCTGTGATTACATTTTAGCCTAGAACTATAAGTCACCTTGTGCTGTTTCTGTCAACAGGAGTTTGAGCTAGACGTGGTGGCCATAGTGAATGACACAGTAGGGACAATGATGACCTGTGCATACGAGGAACCCACTTGTGAGGTGGGACTTATTGCAGGTATGCTCGTCACTGCTTCTGGACCTTTTTAATTACTTTCAACCTGGCGTCCCTATATTGGGCATGTCCTTATAGGTGGAAATGTTCAATAATTTTCAAAGAATTTAAAATGTTTCTAAAATAGTGAAAATAGCAGATCTAATAAGTTCACAGATCTATGAGCTTGTAGCAGAGCCACAAGCCTCTAGATCGTCTATTTTCGCTATTCGTCATACATGAATGTAATATATATAGGGTTTAAAGGTAGGGTAAGTGATATTTTTGGGTTGAAACAAAAAGTATTTTGTTAAAAGGTTAAAATACTATATTCTGATAGTAATCATTGCTATAGAGTGTTTGTTCAGTAACAGGAGTCTCCCTGTCTCTCCAGCTCTTTAATAAACAGAAAATACATTTTTCGGTAGGTGTCAAAATCTCAGCCAATCAGGAGAAAGTACCCATTTTTAAGCTTAATTTGTATAGTGTTCCAGTTCAAATTTTATCAGCTCATTTCATAGTGTCATCACTTCCAAATTCACTTGTTTAATCTGTATCCTGATTGAGTTCTCTGTCCTGGTTGGAAAAAATTGGAAATGAAACTGAAACTGAAACGAAAATGCATTTTCTGTTTTATAAAGAGGTGGAGAGACAAGAAGACTCCTAATACTGAACAAACACTCTATAGCAATGAGTACTATCAGAATATAGAGCTATTTAACGCTTATTTTAACCAAAGCAAATCACTTACCCTACCTTTAAGTGGTTCATAGATTTTAGACGTGAAATAATTTGCATTTCTTGCTTTGTTGCATTTATCCTGTTTAACTGCGTCTCTTATTGTATTTTTAGCACATTATGCCATTTAGTAAACTCTGTTTTGGAAAGGTGTAAGGAGCTATATAAACATTATAATTATAATTATCCTACTACTTTAGTTGAAATGACCTCCAAAATATGTCCGGGGTTGCTCAACACACGATCACTCCATTTGCCCCGAAACTTGCCCCAGACTGTTGATCAGAGCTCTGGCTATAATATAGGCTTCTTTTCCCGCCTTCAATGTACTTACATATTGTAGGGTTAATATAAAACTACATTTCCTACTACATCTTAAAATTTTAGCCACAGCATCTTTCCTTCTTTCTGGCCGCAGCATCCTTTTTCTGATCGGGCCTAGATGTGAGGGCCGCGAGGCGGCCCAAACCTCTAGTTATTATTATCATAAAAAGGGGGAAAAAAGGGGGAAAAAGCACTAATAATCATTAAAGTTTTAGGAATTGTATGTCCAATCAAACGTGGCAAAAACGTGACGGCAACATTTATAACACCAATGTAACTACTGTATGTAGTTTCTGATTCTTGTGTTGTAATGTGCTGTCCATCTCTCAGGGACTGGCAGCAATGCGTGTTACATGGAGGAGCTGAAGAACATAGAAACAGTGGAGGGAAACGAGGGCCGCATGTGTGTCAACATGGAGTGGGGGGCGTTCGGTGATAACGGCTGCCTGGACGACATCAGGACAGAGTATGACCGTTCGGTGGACGAAAACTCGCTCAACGAGGGCAAACAAAGGTAGAGGGAAATCTCGCCGCTGCTGGACATTTTATTGCTCTTCATTTGCTGTATCGTAGCAGTCATGCAGAAACCTTGTATGTCCAAAACCATAACTTTTCAGAAAATGGAAAAATATAACCTGTGTTCCAATGGATCCAGTTACAAGTTCTTTTTAATCCTTTTCATTTGATAGATATTTATAAAAAACACAGACACATTTAACCACTTTCACTTTAAAAGTGTATCAAAAATAGCTAAAATTGCTGTTTCTACAAGTTCACAACGCCATTTACGCTACTTCATTTACGCTACACTCTAGTATGACGAAGTAGTACTTCTGCCCAAAAGAGACCATATGTTGTGGACCTATACCCATAAAGATAAAGAAATTAAATATTAAAATTAAAGCCAACTATTTGTCACAAATATTATTTCTATCGCAACTTTTTTCCACAACTACAGATTATGAATTCTTGCATTTACAATACCTCACTTATTCACAAATCAGACTTTTCTCTTTCTCCTATGTTTAGGTATGAGAAGATGTGCAGTGGTATGTACCTGGGAGAGATCGTCAGGAACGTTCTGCTTGACTTCACCAAGCGTGGTTTCCTGTTCCGCGGACAGATATCTGAGACACTTAAGACCAGGGGCATCTTTGAGACCAAGTTCTTGTCCCAGATAGAGAGGTGAGTGCTTCAATTCACACTGCACCATCACCATGAACATTCAAGAATATGCTGCCATTGCAAAACAACAGTAAATCAACCCAGTGGCGCTTTAGACTCCACAGGGGCCCTACGCAGGATACGGGACACGCACGCGTGCATGTGTCCCTCGCGCGCGCGTTTTTTTTCGGTGCACGATTTTTTTCGGGTTTCCCGCGGATAAAGTTACTTTTTTTCGGTTTTAGTGTGCTGCGCAGCCTGCGCTGATGTGAACGCAGTAATGCACGTTATTTTCTGCTGAAGGGAGGGGGCGGAGAGGGGGCCTCTTTGATCGGCGGGTAGGCGGGGCCCCACGCAACCTGCGTCGTGTGTAGGGAGAAGCGGCCCTGAATCAACCAGTTTAACCACCTTCAACCTGGCATCCCTATTTTGGACATATCATTATAGTTAAAAAGTAAAACCTCCTAAAATATTTCTTCTCAAAAATATATTTTATACTTCATTGTACATACTAACGTTGCTGCAAAAAATTATTTGTGCAACACCGTTGTATGATGAACTATAAAATAGGGCAGCCGTAGCTGAGTGGGTAGAGGGGCCGTGTAGTACTCAGAAGGTCAGCGGTTTGACTCTTGGCTCACCCATCTAAGTGTTGAGTAAGTTGCGCATGAGCGAGGGCATGAAACCCTAGGCTGATTGGTAGTTTGGCAGGCTAGTAAGCAAGGCAGCAGCAGCTAAACACATTTATAATGGGTGTTTTAGAGGCCCAGAGCCATGGGTTAAGCCAATGGTCAATGCATGCATGCACATTCACACACCTAAATGTAACACGCCCATTATTTTATTAAATGCAGCCACTGGCTTACATCACAGTGTATAAGCAGTACATGGCTAGTATTTTAACCTGAACTGGAAAACAAACTACACAAAATCAGCCACGGATTTCCATCCCCCATTAACCCCTAACAGCTCCCAACCAAGGCGAGCGCACATCTGAGCAAGCCATCTGCTGGTTGAATGCGGATAAGTCATTTCCCCCTTCCTTTAAGTAGAGTCAGACCGATTATCGGTTTGGCCATTATTTGACTTTATCGGCAATCATGCAGCCGATATGTCCCGATGTTTAACCACTTACAACCTGGCATCACTATTTTGGGCATGTCAGTATAGTTAACTTTTTTCAAGTTTCGTTTGATTTTTTTTCTTCTACCAAAACATTGGTAATCTGTTGTCCGGGACTCTGTCGGGATCGGTCCTACAAATCTGGCATCGGTCAGGCTCTACCTTCAAGTGGTTAAAAAAACAACAATGTGAAAGTCTACCTTAGCCTCGACAGCTGTAGGGTTTCTGGTGACCCTCATACTGTTATGTGACCTTTGGACCCGCTCGCTCTCTCTCCTCCACAGCGACCGTCTGGCTCTGCTTCAGGTCAGGGCTATCTTGCAGCAGCTGGGCTTGGACAGCACGTGTGACGACAGTATTATCGTCAAAGAGGTGTGTGGTACCGTGTCCCACCGTGCAGCACAGATCTGTGGAGCCGGAATGGCTGCCGTAGTGGACAAGATCCGTGAGAACAGAGGACTGGACCATCTGGACATCACTGTGGGTGTGGACGGCACTCTCTACAAACTGCATCCACAGTAAGTGACTGAAAGAGGAAAACAGAAGAGCTTTATAAAAGAGTGACGTGACGTACACATCATTTTTTATGTTACTTTTCAAGCTATGCTGAGGAGAGGGGGATCACATTTCAAATTTGATAAAACGGAATACTCCACAGTTTTTCAACCTTATCTCCATGTCTTATAGTACTGTAGTAATAATCAATGCATCAACTAAGTAAGTCCTTCAACATCTAGATATTGCCGACGCACCAACTCAAAAACACCACAGATTGCTGACCACAATGGCAGTTACAGAGTCAGACATAAAACATTACAGCCATTCTTGCCTCTGCCTCTAGGGGCAATAGCCTTGAGAACTTCTCGAGAAGAAACAAGCCTTCCTAGTGAATTATAGGAGCAGAAAGAAAAATTGCATCTTCTGAGATGGCATTTTATCTAATAATCAAAACATGTCCCAATTTGACTAAACATTCACCCATTTTACAGTGGGGTAAAGTCACTGATTTTACGTGAGTAGAGAAACAATGATTGTATAACCTGCAATAGTAATGAATCAAAACTGCTCAAAAGAATCAAGGGAACACTTTGATATGCCATACTTTGATGCCTTGATTTTTTTTGTGCAGTTTTTGTTACCACTATACACTGCTCACAGAAACTGCAAAGAAAAACAAGAACATTAAGGGATGAAAGGGCTCGCTTAATGTCTTCGAGTAATATAGATTATCAACTCTGCATTTATCGTTGCCAGAGGTTATATAGCTCAGGGCCTATAAACCTGTCCAAGCTGTGTAGGCGAAGAGCCCTAGGGTTAATATCAGTAGCTAATCTGTCTGTCTTTTTATAACTCCCCTCACCCAGGGCAAACTAAGGCTTATAGATAAGATAACAATATAAAAGACTAAAAGTCTGGCCCGACCATCTGCACTTGGACTGACATAGGTTAGCTTAACTTATGAACTATTAATAGATAAATACAGGCATAAGCATCATGTAAAGTCTATCTCCAGTAATACGGGCAAACAATCTGTAGTCCATGAATGGATATACATAAATTAAGACTTCAGACTATCAGTGGATATTATGTGAGGCTGATATATGTACTGTAGCCTAGTGTCAGCCAGCTTGTTTCCCCCCTCTCATTATTGTTTATAACTATGCTGCTACAATGTCAGAGGAGCCGAACAAAAAACGTTTTATTCTTTTTGTACCTG
The DNA here is from genome assembly GCF_963454915.1 of Gymnoscopelus microlampas. NCBI lineage: Eukaryota > Metazoa > Chordata > Actinopteri > Myctophiformes > Myctophidae > Gymnoscopelus > Gymnoscopelus microlampas. Next base: position 46,634,123 of record NC_139939.1, on the reverse strand, counting down.
TACACATTACACATTACACAAGACGTAATAAAGAATCTTGAAATTTGAATGTAATCAATCTACAGTGAATATAATGAGCAATATACAATCGATCGACAGTGAAAGATTTACAACAGTTAACTTAAGCTGGCCTCTGTTTTTGACACTACTGTGTATGTGAGATCATAAACTTATGACATATTATTAATATAGTATTATACGTGTATATCTAATATAAAGTGTATCAATTATATATCTGTCTCGTTTGATTAGTTCAGTTGGGAACTGTTGTAGCAGTAGTGGCTCAGAGTCTCTGCCTGATGACCGAAAGCCTAATATCTCCCCCGGCCAAGGGGGAATTCCCCTTTAGGTTATAGTGGATAAGATGTTGGCGAGACCAAAGTCTCTGCAACATCGGATTCCGGGTGTAACACTGTCTCCTGATCACATTTTTCTGTTCCCTACTTCCTCACAGCTTCTCTCGGATATTCCACCAGACAGTGAAGGACCTGGCCCCCAAATGTGACGTCACTTTCCTACTATCAGAGGATGGCAGTGGCAAGGGGGCCGCCCTCATCACCGCCGTCGGCTGTCGCCAGAGAGAGCAGGAGGCCCTGCAACACTGAGGCAACGCTCCATCCACCCCGAAATGAGCAGCTGCTCCACCTCCACCACCTCCCCCCACCTTTAACACCACCTCTCTCCATGTCCCATTGGCAGCCGTGACTCCATCCTCTGCTCCACCTGCTGGCCCCTCCCTCCACCACGCCAGAGAGAGACTCTATACGCATTAGGGAATTAAAATTCAATGTCTAAATATTTATTTATACCGCGACGGAAGGTTTATTATTATTTCCAAGTTTGTACATTTTCCTTGGTAGCCTGTTGTCAGTAATCTGATATAAGCATCTCAACTCCTTACAGTAGGTGTGCAATATTTGTGTGTTTGCTAATTTTATTTTTATATGGGAGGGAAATATAGAAAATTGTATTTATATAGGCCACTTTAAATCCCAGAGGTCATTACAGTATTTGCACCACGGACAAACAACAATCCCTGTACTTTTTATATCCGGGTTAGAATACCAGTTTTAGTGAAACTTCTGAATGCACTTCAAAATGCTTTTTTGCAGTTACTGTAACAGCTTTTTACCAGCTCCAGAAGGGCTCCCTGCATAGGGTTGAATGCAAGAGTCACGGCTGTTAAACCCATTTAGACCTGGAAAGCCTACACGTTGTCATACCTTTAAATCCGGGAAAGCATCTGTGTCATTTTAGTTGTTACCATATATCGTTGCTGTCGGGGCGGGAAACCTCTTATCTCCATTAAGGCTGCAACTAACGATTAATTCCATAATCGATGAATCGGGCGATTATTTAAACGATTAATCGATTAATCGGATTATCGCACTTATTAAGCAATTACCTTATAATTTTGAAGTTTAAGGCATGTTTTATCTAAAAATAAAGACAATTTGTAGTTTTGTAGAAATATTAGACCTTAATTGTCGAATATTTAAGCATGTTCTAATCATGTATACTTTAATTTACTTAAACACTTTCCAATTTTTTATTTTTTTTTAACATTTTGGATAAAATAGCCAATTTTACATTGAATTAATTACATTCCATTATCGATTAATCGATTATCGATTAATCGATTATCAAATTAGTTGGCAACTAATTTAGTAATCGATTATTAATCGATTAATCGATTAGTTGTTGCAGCCTTAATCTCCATGTTTTAACTTTTAGTTTTTTCATGAATTAACGCCCTTGGATCATACTACAGTGTCACATAAAAGCATCAAAAGTAGCAGATCCACAAGCTCGAAACGCGGCGCAAAGTGACACGTTTTGAGCTTGTAGATCTGCTACTTTTGTCATTTTTTATTTGAATCCTGAAAAGTAACAGTTTTGGACATATGAGGTTTCCACCCGACAGAGACGATATATAACATACGTTTTTCAGAAACCTGTTGGTGGTGGTGTTTTTAGAATAGGTCTCAACAGGTCTAAATGGGTTAGAACAAACCCTCATTTTATGTACCAAACACTCACGTTATACTAGGCTACTAATCCTTTTCTGTGTACATGTCCAACAGTTACTCATATATTAAAGTGTTTCACCTGCACCATACCGTTTTCATGAAGAGTTGAAAGGGTTTGAATGAGCCCCTGGTAGTTCAAGTGTTATAGCTTATCTTCTCGTTACCATTTTGTGAACTATTATAGGTGTTGTGTTGATAAGATCACCTCTGAGCATTGTAAGCCACAAAGAATAAAATGTTAATTGGGCTCCAAGAAGAGTGGATACCAAGAGCGCTTTTGTGTGTATTTGTGGCCGAGTGACACGTTTGTCCTATTGTGTTTTGACCTGTAGCTTTCAATGTCCCAAGTTGTATGGAGACTGACTGCATGCCTTATTACATTGACACAAATTGGAGTTCTGGATCATTTCTCTCTCTCACTCTCTCTCTCTCTCTCTCTCTCTCTCTCTCTCTCTCTCTCTCTCTCTCTCTCTTTCATTTATTTTGTACATCAATTACAGATCTGTGCTAAAACAGTGACACGTGAATTCATTAAATTATATTTTGTTGTGCAGTAAATCCTGTGTCTTTCTTTTCCCCAAGAACCAGGGACAGGTTTAAATAGGCTACTAAAGAAGGGACCGGAGTAAAAAAAAAAAAAAAGAGAGAAAGCAAAAAGGGGGGGGAAAGCAACTTGCAGCTATAATATGACAATTAACTGCAAGTTGCAACACATTTTAGGTACATTTTGGAAATAGGGAATAACAATAATTACCTCAGCCCTTCTTCCTTTCTTCCTTCATTGGAATCCAATGCAGTTGCAGACTTAAACATACAGCACAGGATCAAAGCCTTTTGCCCAATGCAATGCTTGCAAAGTCCACGAACAGCTGTGAACAAACAGCATATGGTGTTAATATGCATTGTATGTAGACTAGACTACACACACAGATCTGACATTCTGCAAGTCTGCGAGCCACCACTGTGCTCTGTCTGTCTGCACACACACACACACACACACACACACACACACACACACACACACACACAGACAGACAGACTGCAGCAGCACAAATTGGAGGGATACGCCTGAACGTTATACTTGCTATAGTTGCCTGTCATTTCTCTTTGTTTACAATGCATGCACATCAATGTCTGGAGGTAAAAAGCACCGCGTTGTCGCTGCACGTTGCAGGTAATGTGTGTGTGTTCTGGCTTAAAACGGATGCAATGACAATGTTTACTGTATGATAGTTGAGTCGAAGGCGCTCTGTGCAAAAAAAAAAAAAAAAAACAGGGTGTTAGCTCGTTAGCCTGACAGGCTAACTTGGCTAGTTCTTGCCTTTGGCTACGTGCTAGCATGGGTAACAGGATAGGTGGGCACTTAGGGACATCTGGGCACCTTGGTGTTAAATTGGCTATTTTGTCCAAAATGTTTAAAATACATATATATTTGGAAAATGTTTTTTATTAAAGTAAAGTATACATGATTAGAACATGCTCAAACATTAGACAATTAAGGTCTAATATTTCTACAATTGCTACAAATAGCAACACAACCTGAATATCCAGTCATTTTGGGGCATAAACAAGAAGTTGAAGGATAAAATTAAGTCTGACAATGACGTACCGTGCATGTTCACATCATGTATACTTTACATTACTTCAGACCATTTTTTCACGTATTTTAGTTTTTAACATTTTGGACAAAATAGCCATTTTTTACATTGAGAGGTGCCCAGATGTCCCTAGTAGTGCCCAGCTATCCTTATCCTCTAGCATGTCATCTAGGTTAGCATTGCACTGGAGCGTGGAGGAGGAGGAATAGCTTTAGATAGCAGCAGCGTGTTTTATGTTGCAACTTACGTTGACAAGACTCTGAAGTTGATGTCATTGTGCTTTTGCAATCAAAACTTCATCTTCATTCCCCCCACATTGCTGTGTAACGTATGCATGACATTGTTTTTTTCGTGGCATTATTACGTGGACTGTGTGTGTGTGTGTGTGTGTGTGTGTGTGTGTGGAAGTGGCTAATGTCAACATCTATGCTAACGACGTTAGCTAGTCAATGTTTTTTAACCTGTTGGGTTAGCTACGAGAAGCTAACGTTAGCCCAGTTAGCACTTGTCCATTATATCTGAACTGCCATTTGCATTTGTTAACAGGAAAGAACTGTTGTAGGACAGTCTGTGTGTTTATCAGTGCTGCTCACCGTACGTTTAGCTGTAGGACTCACAGCGCTGACCGGACACTTAAGGTTACTGACTGTCTGGCGGCTCTGGCCACAAATAAACAAATAAAAAACCCTGACACCTGAACCTAATGCACGGCACGTGCTGTCATTTGGCCAGGGCAGGTGTTCCACACACAGGAGTGATTGATTGATTGATTGATTGATTGATTGATAGATAAAGAGAGACAGTTGGTTCTGTAACTAACTAAGTTCAAATTAAGGAACATATTTGTGCAAAAATGAATAATTAAATGACACATTAAGAATGTTCATATTTTGCACTTTAATATATGGTTTATCTTATGATTTCAGCCGGGTTGTGCTAAGCGTGTGAAGCCCCCGGTGAAGGACAACCTTGGAAGAGCAACCTCTCTCTTTGCAGCTCAACACAGGAAGGAAGTTACTTGGACCTCGTCTCAACCCCCATAGGCTTTGAAACTTCGCAAACACGCAGATGACTGCTTGAGAGCACAGAGCGGCCCCACCGTGGCCCATGAGCTGTTCCCGTTCCTCTCCCTGTCCTCCTCGCCCCTCAAGCTGACGCAGAACCCCAGGCACCTGCCCCCCCTCCCCCACCCCCACCCCCACTCCCACCCCCACCCCCACCCCAGCGTGGCCCCGCCGCATGCCATGGCCACCGGCGGCACGGAGACCATGCATTACATACACCTGCACAATTCCAGCCAGTCGGTGCTGGAGGCCCTGCGCACGCAGCGGCGGGAGGGCCTCTTCTGCGACGTGACGGTGCGCATCCACGACGCCTCGCTGCGCGCCCACGCGTGCGTGCTGGCGGCCGGCAGCCCGTTCTTCCAGGACAAGCTCCTGCTGGGACACTCGGAGATCTCGGTGCCGCCGCTGGTGCCCGCCGAGACGGTGAAGCAGCTGGTGGACTTCATGTACAGCGGCTCCCTGGTGGTGCTGCAGTCGCAGGCCCTGTGCATCCTCACCGCCGCCAGCATCCTGCAGATCAAGACGGTCATCGACGAGTGCACGCAGATCATCTCTCAGAGGAAGGCGGCCGGCGGGGCGGCGGCGGCAGCAGCTGCGGCGGCCGCCGCCGCGGCCGGGGGGGCGATGCTGGGCGGGGTTCTCCCCAAGCAGGAGGAGCGCGGAGGGGTCAAAGGGCGGGAAGGTGGCGGAGGAAGCTGTGCCGTCGGGGGTTACCCCAACTTCTCCAACTTCATAGCGGACTGCGGGGCCAGCAACATGGGCGGCGGGCTGGGGGGCACCGGCGTCAGCGAGGGCGGCCCCGGACACCTGGAGCAGGCTAACCCCGTGGGCCTGATGGCGCTCGGGGACATGGGGCCCGGCGCCATGTGCGGCGCCGACGGGCTGGCCGCCGGGGCCGGCTCGGTCCTCATGAAGCAGAACGCCAGCTGCACGCAAGACGTCAGGTACAAGCTCCGGGACCTGTTGGCGCAGACGGCCAACGGCGCCAGCACCAGCAGCACGGGGAACCTCTCCACGGGGTGCAGCTCCGGAGTGGGCAGCGTGGACAGCATCGGCAGGGACAGCCTCCGCGGCAACGCCACCGACCTCTCGGATGACCTGGTGGGGATGGAGCGCTACAGCGAGGAGGAGGACATGGATGGGAGAGAGCGGGGAAGAGACGGAGACCGAGACAGGGGGGCGGGACATAGCCGCAAGCAGAGGCAGCCACTCAGGCTCCAGGTAGGGGGATAAGGGGAAGAGTTGCCATGGTTACAGCTTTCAGGCATGCAGAGCTGCAACGGTTTGCTTTTCTTTCTTTTTCTGCTTTCCCTTTTCCCTCACTGCATTGGCGTATATCACTGAAATGTTTCTGCACTTTATCACAACTGAAGAGAGGCTGTCGTGTAAACTACTTCTCCTCTAGTTGACATGCTATGGCCTTCCGCGTACCTGCTGTGGGTGATTAAGCTAATTAACATCCGGGTGAAGAACTCGTTGCTCTCTCTTTGCTAAATTGCTCTTCTGAAATTTGTAGTCGTGTTTGCATGTGCACTTTTTCTTTTCTTCTTTTATTACTTTTTTGTATTAATTTTGACGTCTCTTTCTTAGGTCCTGGGAGGAGAGGGAGTGGTGGTGAAAGATGAAGGGGTGCAGGACGGAGATGGGACCGTCTATGCTCTGGAGGACGGGAGGCGAGATGGAGAGCAGGAAGGCTCCCAGGAATCCATGGCGAGCTTTGGACAGGTGGGCCAAATCAGAGCTGCAGTTTTGTCTTGCAGGTGCACTGCAGCTATGAGTGCTTGTGAGAGGGGGGGGGGGCCTCACTGGAAAATGTGTTAGATAATCAGGGGAAAAGTTATGTGTCGATTTAACCACTTAAGCCCTGTGTACTTTGTCGTTCTACGAATAGCTGATGTACAAGCTCATGTGTTGTGAACTTCTGCAAATTGTTTTAATTATTCGTTCACTATAATGACATGCTCAGAATAGGGACGCAAGGTTGAAAGTGGTTAAATAAATGAAGAGTTTCTCTCCTAAATGAGATAGCCACTATTATTTAGATTTTTGTCAGTTTGTCTGTTTTTTTGTGTGTTTTTGAAACATTTTTATCTCCTAAATGAGATAGCCGCTATTATTTAGATTTGTGTCAGTTTTGTTTTTTTGTGTGTTTTTGAAACATTTAAGCATTGGGTGTCATTTGATATGTAGTCTTTTGGGAGTAAATCTCCTTAATTAATGATCAATTTGGACAGAATTGCAGTAGCTCAAAAGTTGGCACAGGGAGGAGAAATTGTCAAGCAAGCATATATGCTGCAGCGTTTTGTGTCTGAAGACTGTACAAGGAATATCTCCCTGGAATATCTAAAAAAAGGATTCTGCCTTGTCTACCAATTCTCTCCAAGGCACTGCATAGCATGTCACTGCGAACTGAGGGAGTCATCCACTAAGTATAAGTGTGGTTTGTCATTGTTTTTATGCATGGCAAACCACTTTATTGTCATGCAAGGCAAACCACTTTATTGTCAATTAGACTACATAGTGCAAGATCTGAACTAGGGGCTTTGATCTGTTTGCACAGTACACAGAGGCAATTCAGGGCAGGCAATTTGGTAAAGTTCTCATAGACCTACGATATGTAAACTTTATTTTCCAGTTGCTGCAGTTTGTTAGAGAGAGATTTTCTACCGGTCGGGAGTAATTTTTTGCAGTGCACAACATTGGCAGGTGGGGTGTTAACGTATTGTCAGTCAAATGCTGTTAAATTTAGACTGTAGCTGTTTGGCTGCTCTCACAGTCACTTGTGAAGATAACAAGCCGTCATTCGGATTCCGCTTCTATTTGAATGGTCCTACTCCTAGCGGACTTGTTAAATAGTGACAGGAAAATGAATTTGTGAATCCATCAGTCTATGATGGATTACAAAAAAAAGTGTTTTTCAAAAATGTTTGTTCCTGATTGCAAACAAACATGTACTTTCTTGTTTCCATATGAGAGCTAAGATTTACACAGCGAAATCCTGAATCGTTATTTCCACTGTGAGAGTGTAAAAATGGGAGCTACGGTATAGATATATTCCTGCAGACAGTTCTCGACTATCTCCACAGAAATCCTGTCAGATAATGTACAGTTGGTGTGTGCCCTTGACAGCAATGTAGCTGGACTGGTCGGACCACACTACCAATAAATATCTCTCACTCGTGGAGTATACACTGTGCTGTGCTATTACGGTAGCAGTTGATTTTAAAGGTGCATTGTGAAATGTGAGGGATATGAAATGTTTACCCCTGGATCCGGCTGAAAGCATCGCTCCTGTCATTTGCTTGTTACCCATGAGACCGCCTTGAATTCTGAGACGTATAGGCCTTTCCTGAATTAATTTCCTCCTGTACCAGTTGGTTCTTCTGTCCTCCATGGACCTCATGCTTTAACTAGTTGCAGTGTTAACACTTGAATTTACTTACTACATGTAAGTAAATTAACAGACTAATGGCATCCATCCCAGTAACAACAAACGAATGGCATCCACCTAACAACAGACTAATGCCATCCACCACAGCAACAACAGATGAATGGCATCCACTCCTAGTAACGATAGCCTAATAGCATCCACCCCAGTAGCAACAGACTAATGGCATCCACCCCAGTAACAACAGACTAATGGCATCCACCCCAGTAACAACAGACTAATGGCATCCACCCCAGTAACAACAGACCTAATGGCATCCACAATAGTAACAATAGACTAATAGCATCCACCCCAGTAACAAAGTACTAATGGCATCCGACCCCGCAAATTATCCCTGTTCACATGAGAGTACACTTGAGAGTTCCTCAGAGTAAAACGCCACCGGTCGCTTGGAATTGTGAAATTCAAACCAATATGTGAAGGGTTTTCTTTCCTCCATTGTGTTGTATTGTAGGATTTCTATGATGAGCAGGGGGTGTTCTCTGAGAGCTTCTGGCCGCAGAGTGAACCTACTCAGACCATGTCGTTCAACCCCAGAGGGAGAGTGAACAAGCCCCTGACTCCCCCTCCCTCCTCACAGTCCATCAACAACCAGGTAGGCGCTCCGATTAACTGTGTCAAATCTTGAGTGTTGATTGAACTCTTTAAGAGTTTACATATGGAACCACATGGACCCGTATAAGTGGCTGTCACCATTCCAAATTTAAGTTGACGATTAATTGTCACTCAAATAATTGCGATTAACTATTTAATTGTGTGTTTGGCATTGAACATATGAAGCCTTTTAGGCTTTGTAATCAAAAATTGCACAGGGCAGATATGACTAATAACTTAAATATACAAAGAAATGATTGACTTATTAAATAATTGTATACATGTTTTGTACTTGTAGATCAGAAATAGCTGATCTACAAGCTTACAACGCGTCACGAAGCTTGTAGATCTGCTATTTCTGTTTTTGAGTGGTGCCAACCACTCCTACATTTGACTTTGTCCGTGTGTCCGTATGTCCGTCCGTCCGTATGTCTGTCCGTATGTTTGAGCACGGCTGATTGGTCAAGCTTCACGTGACACGTGACAATATGTTGTCACGTATCACGTGACAACATATTGTTGCTGATTGCAACACAAGGATGCAACCAGTTACACTTTCAAAGGCACCACTCTCTTCACACTGGGTGTGATTTTTTTTTTATATGTGAAAAGGTGTGAACATTTTTCAACATAGAAAAGATTATGACGATTATGCAAAAATAATTGCGCTTATCTCAAGTAACTGCGATTGATGTAATAATTGTGACAGGCCTACGTACAGGTCCATTTAGTTCCATATATACAGTATATGATACTACAATACCACATCTTTGTTTATTTTTACTTTGATTCACCAGTGATATGTTTTCATTGGAGGAAGAAAAAAGCCAAAGAGTTGGCAACAAACTGCATGTTGTACATGCATGATGCATTCAACATGAATACATTAAGTAATGCAAAGCAACGCTTGCATCGCAGCGCAATGCGTCTGCAACTTAATGAGGTGTAAGTAATGGATTCTTTCATTTGAGGCCTGCCCCCACTGTTTGATTAAGTCCAGAAATAGCTTAGAAAAACTTGTCGTATACAGTGTGTGTGTGTGTGTGTGTGTGTGTGTGTGGGGGGGGGGGGGCAATAAAAACAGGATGTCCTGATGGGTTTGCAGGCTATGTCATATGGAAGGTCACAGGTTCATATCCGGCTCTTCTGTGGTCTTTTTTTGCACATCATAACCCATTTGCCATAGTTTCCTCAACTCGCTATCATATACGAACCGATTAATGGCAAATGCAGATCTGCCAGCCTGTATGCATTTTGTATAGCAGGTACACATTTTGACTCAAAAGTACTCTATCCAATTTTACTCTCTAAAGTACGCAGAAAGCTGGTAACGCCTTGTGAGTTTGAAGGTGCAGGACTCAAGTCTACGCGCCGACATTTCTGCCAGGATGCATGTTCTAATAATACCGTCTGACGACATAACTTCAAACTGTGTCTTTCTCTATGTATAACTCTGTCTCTGTGTCTCTCTCTCTTGTCTCTCTCTCTCTCTCTCTATATATCTCGCTCTGTCACTCTCTCCCTCTCTCGGTGTGTGTGTGTCTGTGTGGACCAGATCCTGTGTGTTGTTGCAATCTTTAGAACTCTCCCCAATGACAGCAAAACAATATTGGCAAGACAACATTGATGCAAATGATCGGGTTTCGTGAAAGGCGCTTTGTAAATTCAAGCTATTATTATTATTAAATAAGAGATTAGCTGTAAACGTTTTGTTTTACATGCTTATATTACCAACTATTATACAATGTTGTTGCATGCTTGCATGTCGCCGAGGGGACAAGAGCTACTAGTAGAGTAGATCCCATAGGCTGGACGGAGAGCTTCATTAGCTTGCACCCGATTGGCTACTTCCTTGCAGACACATAACCCATAGGCTGGAGGGACAATTAGTCTGTGATCATGAGAGTATTCACAAAACCCCACAAGTCTGCAGCAACACCTGATTTGATTCCTCTCGTTCCACTGGGAGGGATGTGGAAAGTTGTACTTGAGATTGTGAATTGAATTGAGTTAATGTTAGCCTGACTGATATCATTGACATCAGTCATAAAGGATCGGCAGGTAATAATTAATAAAAAATGAAAAGGGACAAGATTACAACACAAATGTCAATACTTGCTACAGTATATATTCAAGTATATCCCCAGAGTCAAGTAAGCGCTCATGTAATTGTTACCATGTTGTAATACTGTAGGTGGTGGCCTGCTATGGTGCTGATAACCTCAGACCCCAAACACAAGTAACAGCAGTTCCACCAAAGCCTCAAGGCTGAATGAGAAAATTAAGCCATACCAGTTAATCGGCACAAAATAATTATCAGCATGGATTTACTTTTATTATACTATTATAGCAGTCCATAATAGTACATGAATGTACGCACGTCAATGAAGAGAGAGAGAGAGACCAGCCTAATGGTGCGGACAGTGACAGCCCGCAACTGATGGGAGAAATCGAGAATGAAAGCAAAACAAAACAAAACATCACTCTGTAAAGTGGTACTCGCATTACCGGGCAGGTCTAGACATGTTGTAATTGCCCACAGGTTTTTTTACTTGCCCCAGGGCATTCGGGCATCCGTAAAGGTCGGACCCTGCCGTGTTCAAAGCGAAGCTGAGTGAAAACGTGCAGGTTTGATACTCAATTTTCCCAAGGTTGGCAGGTCTGCAAATCAGGTCATCAAAGCTGTCTCTGAAAATCATAGGCCTGTGTGTCCGTTGTCCATCAAAGCGTTTTTTTTGTTGTCTTTTTTCCAAAGCTGAGAAACACAAGGCGCTCTTCCAAAACGCTCATCCAAAAGCCCAAAGTTGGATTATTTTTCAACTCTCTGCGACCAGATAAAAGAGGCTCTGTGCCTCGTCACGCTGCTGCCGTTTCTAGCATACCGTAAAATACACAGATCTTGCATTGGAAATGATTCTAGGGTCTGCCTGACGTTTCTTCCAGTTAAGAGGGAGTTTTTCGTTGCCACTGTCGCAAAAATTGCTTGTTCAGGGTGGGATTGTCGGGTCTCTTCTCTACATGTAAAGTGTCTTGAGACAACTTGTTGTGATTTGACACTTTAATAAAATTGAATTGAATTGAATTGATTCAAAACATGCTTTGGAAAAAAAAAGCTTTAGTGGACACAGCCCCTAAGATGAGAATTTAGGTGTCTCTTGTGTTTTCTCCCAGCTGCTTTTCCAGTACCCAGTGAGCCAGTCGCAGCCAGCTCCATTCTTCGTGGGTGGGCCCATGGGAGGAATGGACAGCATGGCCGGTGCGGAGCCCAGTCAACAACAGCAGCAGGCTCCGCCCCCAGCACCTATGACACCTGCCCCGGCCCCCTCCACTTCTTCCTGTTCCGCAGGCCCCTCCCCTTCATCCCAGGGATCTGAGACCTCATTTGACTGCACACACTGTGGCAAATCATTACGTTCCAGGAAGAACTACAGCAAGCACATGTTCATCCACTCCGGTAAGTTGTCTTGACTGAGTCAGCTGAATGAACACGATGTGTATGTACCACTATATCCTAGGCATTATATAGTCCATGATGTTAGACGTTTAATTTAAATGCCTCCTATTTGAATCGCTCCCCTAAAGTGAAATACATACTGTCCGTAAGAACCGTGGGCTGACATAGGGACTGGAGGGGGAGACAGATTCGTCACGTTTTGTCCATCGAATTTTCTATCCATCCGGCTGCGGACTGAACTCAACCCGACCTGCTTTCACCATACGTTAGCGTCTCCCATAGAAGTGTTTGTGTTTGTGTTTGGTTTGTGTGTGTGTGCGCTCACTTGTGCCAAGTCAACCTGTATGTGTCTGTGTCTCTTCTCCAGGCCAAAAACCTCACCAGTGCTCCATCTGTTGGCGCTCCTTTTCCCTGCGTGACTACCTCCTGAAGCACATGGTGGTGCACACTGGCGTCAGGGCCTTCCAGTGCTCCGTGTGCGGCAAGCGTTTCACCCAGAAAAGTTCACTCAACGTGCACATGCGCACGCACCGCGCTGAACGCACGTTCCAGTGCACGGTGTGCCATCGGGCCTTCACCCACCGCACCCTGCTGGAGCGCCACGCCCTGCAACATGCCCATCACACGCCCCAGGGCCAGGCTCAGGGGCAGGGGCGAGGCTCTGGTATGACCTCGCCCCCCAAGCACAGCCCCCCAGCTCTGGGAGGGCCCTCAGGTATGGCTGGCACAGGGGGCATGGGGAATATGGCCAACATGCCCAGCCATGGGGCTTCCTCCACCTAGAGAGAGAGATCAGTGTTCCTGAATCCCTGAATCCTTAGCTCCACTCTCCCTCCTGACCCCTCTCCCCCTTTCGTTGATCCTTTGTGTTGATGTTAAAAACCATTTGACCAGCCCCTACGTTACGGTGGGAATAAAATACACGTGTCCTGCCACTTTTGCCCCTTTGAAAGAGGGTTCCCAGTCCCACGCGGGTCTTGAAAAGTGCAAAGGTATTAATGAGAATTTCCGAGGTCTTAAAAATGCTACACATGTAATGTTGTGGTTGTAAACCTAGTGTCATTTCTCATGTTGTGATATTGTTTTTGTCAACAATAATTTCCAGTAATGCAGTGATTATGGTGCTGCTAATAGTTCATGATGCTCAGCCACTATGAGCTGGCATCATGCTGATCACTGATCCAAAGTATCTTTTAGCCAATCAAGAAATGTAGGTCCTTAAAATACAGACATTTTTTAAATTCTAGTATTCAAATGCACCACAAAGAGTCAACAAGGTTCGGAAAGAGGGTCAGATTGGTATTGATTCAGAGTTTGTCGGTGGAGATTTTATTTTATTTAAAGAAAAATGATATTTTTTCTTTTTTTTAAAGGGGGGGGGGGGGGTGGTGTGGCGGCTCATTTATGCTCAACGTTAAGTACAGATATGGACGGAGCCTTCTATCCATACACCACATTCATTTTGGCCGTATTTTTCATGTTTTCTGAAAGCTTACGGATATGGACAAAACGGAGCAACACCGCCGGAAATAGCTTGAACTACATCTAGTTGAAGTGAGACTTCACATACTTTTTATTAAATGGCAGCACCTTTTGAGCAGAGGTCGTACGAGTTAGTAAGAACTTTTAAACATATATATATGATGTCAGTTCGCCTGGTCACAGGGACAAACGTTTATTACAGAACAGCTCTTTCTTTAGGTACTGTACATTTATTAGGACCTCCTTGACGTCGCCATGTTTATTGTCACGAAAACCTTCTCTGTCCTCTAGTATTGCTTATTATCCATGACGTAAAGGATGCATTGAAGTCATCATGGTTACATTGTTTGAAACTGACATATTTAATTTCATAAAGTATGTAAACGGAGCATAAATGAGCCTTTTAGGTGAAAGTAATTGGAAGGGGATTGGGATCATTTCACTTGCAGTTCAGTTCTATTTCATTCACAATATAAACTACAGTTTACATACGCATCTCCATCTTCAATCATCTCCATATAGGTTGAATATAAGAACATTTTTTCATCAAAAGATTTGCAGCTTTTGAGAAATGAAGAAAAAAAGAACGCCATTTCATTTTGAATTGAATGTGAATTGCCTCAACAGTGAATCTGGGAATGAACAGAAGTTTGTTGATGGTTGAGACGATGACTTAAAAGTAATCTAGCAAAGCTAGAGTACTTTGACCACAAGAGTGAGAGTGAGGAGAGTAGGAGTCCAGATGCACAAGAGAGTGAATGAAATTCACCGTCGAGCGTCAGACAGCTTTGTAAGTTTTTTCGATAGGCACCACCGCACAGCCTAGGATCATATACCTCGAACCAGAATGAGTCACACAATGGCTCTAAGGACACTATAGTTTGAAATGTTTTGGGCATTTCAGCATGTTTTACACAACACACACACACACCTACAATTACCTCGGTGGTCCAAAGACAGGCATTATGCTTCACATAAGCTACATCAAGAAGAAACAGTGAAAATCTAAAGATTATTATAGATCAGTTTACTTTTTAAAAAACCTTTCTAAAGAACATAAATGTAAGATTTTTCCTGTACATCGTTACGCTAGCTTTGTTAATCTGTTGCTCGTCTGTGATTCTTCGATGCAAAAATAAGAAAAAGGACGAAAAAAAAATACGTTTGAAAGAACTTTAAAACTGAAAGAGCCATTAAAACTATGTTCAACTAGTTTGAATAACGATGACAAATCAATGATTTTTATCAGGATTTTAGAGTGTATGCGTTTGGTTGTATTTTTGTCTTTCAGGGCTCTTGTCGCTGAATGGGAATGATATGTTGCAAAGAGAGATAAGCCTTTCTCGCAACAGTGAAAAACAGTGAAAAGTCTAATAAAGTTTTTTTATGATTTTAGTCAAACTAAATAAAAAAAAGTACAATCACCCCTTAAAGTTTTGACTTAAAGTCAAAACTGTGATAATGTCGGTTATCACATTAATATTTATTACAATTTGATCGCTATGCACAATTAAGTTTGCACATCATGTGACTTAGACCTAGATGTTGTTTGCCCCAATGATATTTGGCCTAAAATGTTTGTTTTGTCTTATTTTGCACCTAAAAGGTGATCCAAACTTTACTACTTTTTGCTTTATTTTTATGTTCAGGAAACCACAATGTAAAAAAAAAAAAAAGCCTTCTATTTGGAATTGATACATAATAAGAAATGAATAAATTGGCACTGTATTAAAGACAACCTTAATAAGTTGAGTAATATATCCCTTTGGTAAAACCTTTTTGTTAAATTAGTGGATTCGACAGACTCATTTCTGCCTGGTCGTCACTATAAATAATGACATGAAATTCCCCTATTGAAATTAGGAAAAACTGCTTGTTTACAATGACCAGCCTAAGCAATGTGTTGCGTTGCCTTGGTTTGTAAGATTGTAACCTAATTTGCATACTGTATATGATGTGCTTGGCAGCATTACAGATGCAAGTGAATAAATAAAGAAGTGTAACAACCGTTAAGATTTTTAATAGGTTACTGCTAAGTTATAAACACAATTTGTTTTTGTGAAACCCACAAGGTTTTTTAAGCTTTTTGGAAGTTATATTTACCTCATTTGCTAAATGCCAACACCATGCTATGGCCTACCTTTGTAAATGGGCAGTATTAGACTGTTTCAGAGATTTTATCTATCCTCAGCTATTGAAATGGTTTTGATGCATTTTGTCTGAGGCGGACCCTTGTACAGTACTGTAATATGTGTGCTTAAGCCATGTCAGCGCATTGTAATGTACTGTGTTATGCCTTTTTTTCTCTTTTTTGTTTTAGGAGGGAACATGATAATTCCCTCTTTTTTCCGTTTCTTTTCTACATTAATATTTGTTTAACAGAGGTGAAATATGTCATAAGAAAGTCATTTTATAAAAGCACTTGTCATCATATACCACATCATTTATGTATAAAAAACTAAAGGCATGATTTAACTTTTTATGAAAACTTAGATGTCGTACTTCATTGACTTAATTGAATTTTAAAACAAGTGATTTTAAAAAATATTTCAAAGATTTTTCCTCCAAATAAAGTCTCCTACGGCTTAAAGCCAGTTTGTTGTCATCTGATTTTTACCCCCCCAACACATACAAAAAAGACATTTGTTTTTCTTCAGTGGTATTTTTGGGTGGTTGAGGTCTAATAGCATTGCTGTCATACAAAGAACATCTCAAGCCCCTGGATGGTTCTTTAGAGGTTCTACTGGTTCTTCAGCTTAATTTAGGCACCTCTAATAGTGCTACAGTACAGGTACAGGTGTTTTCTAGCACCCTTTTTGTGCAGTGAATTGAATATTTTCGATACATATTGCAAAATTGTCAACATTTTTACAAGACAAATCCTCAGTGTTTGCAAAAATAATAATTGAAAAGTGTTCCATTTTTATTTTTAAATTATTTTGTGCGAAATAAGGATGCCATGGTTAATGTGGTTACATTAACGAGGCTTTTAAATGTGATTTTCATCCAAAACGTACCATAAAGTTTACTTTTATGTTCACAAAGCTGTAGAAATGGTTTTCTATGAACATTATACACAAACCAACAGTAACTTTATTTGGTCGGTTCTCTTGACTGTTAAGTCCCCATTACTAAAATAAAATAAAAAAGAAACAAAGAAAGAAAGGAAAATAAAAAGTATTATATAGACAATATAAAAGCTTCCTCTTCTGAAAGGACCCCATAGAAAATCTTTTTCTCTCCTGTTTCAGTCTTTGAAGGTCTGGCTGGTAGTGGCTGAACTCTGGCCAGAAGGCATCTGTTACTCAGCAACATCTGTTCCTGTTAAGCCCAATTTATACTTCGTCGCACAGTGGTGTCACACGCTGAAAATTTCACAGACCTACAAGCTCACAGCACATCACAGATGTGACGCGTTGTGAGCTTGTAGGTCTGCAAATTTTCAGCGCGTGACACCGCCGTGCGGCGGAGCATAAATTAGGCTCCACTCTCTCCCCAGCATGCCGGGGGACACATAGCTTCTCCCAAGGGTGGCCCTTTGTGTGTCCCATTGTCAATTCCATCATTGTCTGCCGAGGTCTGTTCCCATGATGCTGTGGGGTTATAAACCTCTATAGAGGCCAACTCCACTGCTGATGATTTACAGTAATTTATCTCTGCCTATACCATAATTGTATTTTAAAATGTAACCGTAAATTAAAATAAAATTGTCGCAAACCGTATAAACTAAAGATGTTTTATAAGGTGGCCTAGTGAAAGGACACAAAACCCCAGCCTCTGGGTGACGAGAACAACTTCACTTGGAATTTTTCAACTTTTAGGACTGAGTACCAAACTCTGGGATGTTATATTCAAGCATTGCTTTACATTTCTCAAATTTAGCTTAACATTTATCATGGTTTCAGCCACGACTTAACTGGCTTTTTTTCTTTTAACCACTTAAAACCTATCCTACATACTTCTTTGAACAGGGTCCCCCCCCCCCCCCCCCCCACGGCTTTACTTCATCCCTTCTACACCAAATCTCTTTGCCAAAAATTGCTGATTTACAATATTATGTATGTCAGATATTTTCTGCAAATGTTCACCCCAGAATAAAGGGACGCATGTGGTTAAAGAGAAGAAATAGGAGTGGTAAATCTAGCATGAGGACATTGTTTTTTATGAATAGCCCCTCCCGTCTGTCTCCTGGGAGACACTTTAAACTTCTGTCAGTAGCCAACAGTGTCTGTATAGAATAGCCCACTATGGGGTCGCCAGGGAAAGATAACAGATGTTACTGATTAACTTTGCTCACAGACCCCAAAAGAACGAAGTGTTGAGAATGTTTACAGGCTGAAAAGAACAAAAACAAAGTTGCACACTGTTAAATTTCACGTTTAATAATATTTATTTGGAAAAATAGTCTTAGCTAAATCCTTCATTCAAAAACAGTAAAGGAGGCAGTAACATAAGAATTTGTACAATCCCTTTTAAATAACATTTCTTTAAAAAAACAAAGTCCCATTGACCTGAAGTGCCTTTGCAAATAACATTGTTACAAAACTTAAATAATAACAAACATCACAAATATACAATATTACAAAATAGAAATAATGTAAAAATCATTAAATTAACTTAAATTAAATCATAGCTTTAAATCATAACTTTTTTCTTTCTATTTTTTCTTCTTTTTTTTTACAAAAAGGACGATCTGTATCAAAAAGAGCAAAACGCGTTTTTTTTTAATAAAGACAAAATGTTCATGTCCAAAAAAACAATACTATGTCATAAATGGTTTGGAGGGCTTTTTAGGAGAAAGAAAACGCACTTCAATGAACACAGTGATCATCAAGTATACATACAGTCTTCACAGGTCTAAGCGATGGGAGCACAGCCCATGTGAACACCCTCGTGAAGAACCAGGCCATTATGGCCAAACATCCACCGTTCAATGCAGTTCCTGCACCCAGCAACGGCATGTGGGTTAGAGAAAAGACCTGAGTGCAAATGTTGCAAAAAAAAGACTAAAACCTTGGCTGAAATTGTAACAACAAGACATCACATCGTCACAAAGTGACAGTGTCCAAATTCGTCTCAATCTCGTTACAAAATCAATTTGTCAGCCCAATCAAAGCCAACGGAAACACAAGTGATAGTTCACTTCTTTTAAATTATTTTGTTTTCATTTATTTATTTTTTGCCCCCGCCCGTTTCTCTTCCCACAGGCCGCCACTGCCTGCACTTAATTTCCAGTAGAGAACCAGCTCACTCTGAATATCAGTTAAACGTCTCCGTATCAGCAGCAGTCTTAAGGTGGGACAATCCCCCCAGGGTTTAGAAGCAGCATTTCAAGGAGTATAAAAAGTCTCCTATATAGCAAATGATACAACGGGCAGCTCGTTGGTCGCTCGTTACACCTACAGAGACACAAAAGAAAATGGAGATTAGTGTTTATTTCCCAAATATCTCCACGGAAAGCAACAGTGTTTACACAACAATTATACTTGGTGACATGACGTCAGGGCGGGTTCAAAACTCACCTCAGTTGCAATTATACATTCATCCTTCTCCTCTGACATCACAAACACAGATTTGTACTTGGTGTCCGCACATGCAGACATTTCTGGGCCTCTCTTTTCTGATGCATCGCTGTGGAAGAGAGAAAAACACAAAAATATTGTTAGCCATGCGGTACTTCGACCTAAAAATAAATCACAGCTGAATTTGTACATTTCAAGACAACCATCAACTTTTCATCATGAAGCGCTTACCTTTTTAAACGTTTGCTGCGCTTCTCCTCAAACTCAAACGAGTCGAGAGATTGGCACTTGTCCTCACAGGCTGCTTCCAACATGGCTTCTTTAGCAGCGTGCTCGTAGTTTACCTCATGTACGAGGTTATAGTCTGCGGGCGGTTGGCGGCTCTTGTAACTGCTCCTCCCCGGTGAGCAGTCTTCATCGGGGTCACTGCAGAAGTCCATCTTCTTGTTGATGTTCTTGATGCCCGGTGTCGCCACGACACTGACCGCCAGGTCCTTGTCGCTGCGGTGACAGTTGTTGGTCAGGTTGTTTATGGTTTCGCCCTCGGTGAAAGTGTCTTGGCCCTCACGCTGGGCCTTTGAGCGGAAACATCCGACCAGCACCGCGCAGCCGGCGAGAAGCAGCAGCACCAAAGCCACCCCAGAGCCGACGGCCATCCAGGGTACTTCTGTGCCGCGGATTGCGGCGTGCTCCGGAAGTAGGAACTGGCAGTTGCGGCCTCCATAGCCGGGCACGCACGCACAGACATAGCGGCTGTTCCTTTCGTGGCACGTCGCTCCATTGTGGCAAGGATTGTGTTCACATCGGCTAATGGGCGAACTGCAGTTGCGGCCGGTGTATCCCGGTGGACAAGAGCAGACGTAGCCGTCTGCATCCTCTAGGCATGTCGCACCGTTCTGGCAGGGGTACGCCGAGCACTCGTCGCCGGTGTGGTCGCAGTTCATGCCAGTGAATCCGTCGGGACACTGACACAAGTAGGAGTTGACGAGATCGACACAGTGTGCTCCTGTGACAGAGTAAGGACAAGCAATTAGTCTTGGATCCATAAAGCAGGCAGAGTGTTGTACCGTAAGTCTGAAGGTCCATGGCATGCTGCCTGACTCAAAATGATTAACCACTTTCAAGCTGGTGTCCCTATTTTGGGCATATCATTACAAGCAAACATTTCTCCAAATTTCTAACAATTCTAAAAAATATTCAAACATAGCAAAAGTAGCATATCTACAAGCTCACAATGCATTGCAGAGTGACGAGTCGTGAGCTTGTAGATCTGTAGATCTATTTTTTACTACTTTTTAAATAAGTTGTTAAACAAGACATACCGTTTGAACAGGGGCTGGAGGTGCAGTGATCAATCTTCTTCTCACAGTTGAAGCCGGCGTATCCAGTGGGACATTGGCAGTAGTAACCTCCATCAGGGTTATCGGCACATCGGCCATCGTTGAAGCATGGACCGTCGGCGCACGTCATGGCACTCAGTTCACAGGTGTTGCCATAGAAACCAGGAGGGCATACGCAGGTATATGTGTTTTCCTTATCCTGTGTGAAGAGAGGGGCATGTTTATAATTCTATCCTTGAAGTATTATTACAGTATATATTATCTTTGCAATACTGTAATGTATTCTGATCTTTACTTCTCTAACTGTATTTGTACTTCAGCGATCCACTGAGCGGTTGCTAAGACGTGTGTACAAACAAACACTATGACTTACAGTGTGACTTGCAGTGCAGCTTCCACCGTTGCGGCAGGGGCTTCCCGCACATTCGTTGATCTCAGCCTCACAGCTGGCCCCAGTGAATCCTGGCTTGCAGGAACAGGTGTAGCTACCCTGGCCAGTGTTGCTACAAGTGGCTCCATTCATGCAGGGCTTGTGGTGAGTGCAGTAGTTGAGATCTGGAAAGACACAGCAGCACATGTGGATTAGCCTCAGAGGAACACATGGCAGAACAACAGCAGCAGGAGAATGTCTTTTTGTTTCGCCGCTCACATAACTTTTACTGTATATCTTCTAAACGCCCGCTGTCCTGCTGTTGTCTCTGTTTATCTCGACACTTGCGCCCTATCATTCATTTTTGTTTTTAACACTTTTTTTACACCCGAGCGTTGGCATCTCTCTCTAACACACGCACACACACACACATCTTTTCTCCCTCTCTCTCCCCATCTGGCACCTCTCTCGTCTCTTTTCGACTTCAAGAACTTAGCAAACTGTTCTGTGAACGTATGTATTCCACGGGCTCTGCATTTGTTTCCATACACTACGGCTCTGTTTCAGATCAGATTCTCAGAACATAACCCTTAGACTGTTCAGGAGGTTGGTACTAACCCTGAGTTCTGGGAACCCTGAACTTATACTTTTGAAATGTTTCAAAAACGTTTCCATTATAGCAGATCTACAAGCTCAACATGTGTTGCGATGTGACGCGTTGTGAGCTTGTAGATTGGCTTTCTCTATGTTTTTTTTTTGGAATGACATACCTCCCCCTTCAGGGGTGGTCGAGGTTATAATGGAAACAATAAACAAAAAACAATCACAGAACTGGAAAGTTTCAGGTTCTGGCAGGTTCTGGCTTACCCATCATATAGTGGAAAAGAGCCATCTGTCTGTCTGTCTGTCTGTCTGTCTGTCTGTCTGTCTGTCTGTCTGTCTGTCTGTCTGTATGTATGTCGGTCTGGGACTCACCTTGGTTGCAGAAAAGCCCCCCCCATCCCTCCTGACAGTTACACTGCCATGGTTGCTGACACGTCCCGTGGAGGCAGCCCGGGTAACGAATGCAGTCATCGCAGTAACGGCCTTTGAATCCCACTCTGCACCTGTTGTCCAATTAGAAGAACACCGGTCAGTCAGTCCACTCAAATTACCTCATGTGTCCCCCTCGCTAATTAATTAATGCTTTTCTGTTGGTAGCAAGAGGTCAGCATCACATGAACTTACTTGCACTCCCCGGGTTTCTCGCAGAAGCCGTGCTCTTCATCACATCCTGGCAGACAGATCGCTGTATGAGATAAAAAATATATATAAATTATAATGTTTACAACGGTAAACAGTTGGAACAACATGGTTTATGATAATAAAAAAACTGCTGTTAGGCTGCTTACTCATATTTATTTACAAACGAATTAATTAATTAAAAAAGGAGTTCCTAAACCAATTAGCTGTTATTTAAAACAAAAGTCTCCTTTATAACCATGGAAGAATGTTCTGCTTAATGTAGTAAATAGAAGGGAGGCGCGCGCACACAAGCACACACTTTTTTTTTCTTCGCTGTGGGTCAAAACTCTTTTATTCATTCAGTGCACACACACAACTCCCCTTAATGTCTCGGATTGGGCAGATAAGAGTGGACAGCTGGCGAGTGTGTTGCCAGTGCGCGACAGCTGCCCCATTGTCTACTCTCTCCCAGCAGCTGCCCACTTCAAACAATACCTCAGCCGCCTCGGCCAATCAGCGGCCGGCCCACTACGAGAGTAACGAATCGGACGTAAGCATGTAAATTTATGGCACGCGTGAGATTATTCCGAAAAACTTTCCTCAGCCTCATTTGAATAAATCAAGTGGTCGTGTGTGTGGGAGCGTGTGGGAGCGTGGTGTCTCCTTGTATATGAGCGCACACAAGTTGCTAATAATAACGGCTGCCACGAGTAGGCTAATAGGCTATAGGCATACTAAATTCATAACATAACATAACTACTCGTTTATATGATGTACAATGCACCTTTCTTGGCTTTAATCCTTTCAGCATCCTTTTGTATAGAACTGTACTTTCTGTGCTTTATTTTGCAAACTGTTAATAAAGTATTCAATCAATCAACAAGGGATAGCTGATAGCACTTAAATAGACTGCCATTATGCTTGGGTCATGATCATTTTATGCTGTAAAATCCTCAACCCAAAATGTTGTAAGCTACCATCGCACTCTCACAGACAGTTAAATTAACAGTAGTAAGCAGTGTTGCCATGTCGGCTAATAAGTTACTTATTTTGGGCTTGTTTTCCTACACCTGGTTGCTTATTTCTTTCACAAAACCTGGCAACACTGGTCAGTTGTACTCACGTTCTGTGCAGTACTGTCCCTTCCAGCCCGAGTCGCACACTATCTCGCCTCTCTCTCCGCAGGTGAAGTGTCCGAAGGCGTCGTCCCGCGGGCGGCAGAACACCGAGCACCCGTCGCCGTAGTAGTGCTCGTCGCACACGAACCGGTACGAGTACTTGAGCTCGGTCCTGCCGCCGGTGTGCAGGTCCTGGGACCACTCCTCTCCCACGGTCAGATGTCTCTGGGTGGTCATGGTGCTGATGACGCGATCTGGGTTCTCTGAAGCAATAGGAGGAATTATATATTTGGTTATACACACTATTAAGGTTCTCAGGCACTTGGTATCTATGTACAATTAAAAGGTATCTTTCTCTTAAATACCCAGGCAGGGTGTTTATTAGTACCTGTAGAGAGGTCGTCTTTGGAGTCGGTGTGTAATGCCTCGATGATCAGCGAGAACGTGCCCTAGAGAACACAACAAATGGCTTGGTGAGACAGGTGGCCAGCGAAGATGTGGAGATAAGATCAAGCATCAAGCATGGCCCCGAGGCGATTGTTCTCTTCTACAGCGCTGTTTCCTAAACGCTGGGTCGGGACCCATTTGAGGGTCGCGGACACACATTTTTATGGGTCGCAAGTAAATATCTGTTTCCTACATTTTTGTTGTAATTATTTCAAACATATATTTTCAAAATAACTTCATACGTTGCAAAAACAAATCTAAGAAATTCCATAATTTTCACTAGTTGGGTCAAATTTCCCTTTTGGGTCTCCAGCTAGAACCACTGCTCTTACAGTCCCTGCATGTGCACAACAATGCTGTTACAACCGCTTAACCTGATACGAGCACTTTCTGAGCAGCTGTATACCGAGGCTATACTTTCAGTCTCCAAATGTGGTAAACCGTGTGTTTTACGCACGATTACGCGCGGATTCACCAAAGATGGCGTGGGGTCTGCGGTTTGTTTTTATGCATGCATCACTGGTTCGGGAACAAACACAAGCCAATTCCACTCACCGGCCACGTAAAACCGAAGTTGATTTTGACGGGGCTGGAGAACGAGCTCTCCGGGATGACATCGGGCACTTGGAACGAGTTGGAGCCGAGCACCGGCGTCACCGCGCCGCCGTAGGTGCACGGTGGCTCCGGGGACGCGTTGGGCTGATAGTGTTTCAGACAGATCCTGAAGAAGGTTTTACATTCGCACTGCTGTTGGAACGACGAGGTGATGCCCCCCTTGCAGCAGTTCTTGTTGCCCTGTACTCCTTTCTTGTTTAAAAACTCCTGCAACTTCACTTCAAAAACTCCCGAGCAAAATCCCTGTTGAGAGAAAGAAGTGGGTTTTTTGTTTTAACTCGAGTTTAACTTCATGGCTATACTGGTGTTTGTTTCATTCATTGTTCTTTAAATGTTGAAGCGATTAAAATATGTAGCTTACCTGACACACCAAGATGGACATAACGGCAACAGTTAGAAGGATGTCACGCCCCATATTAAATAAATAAATAAATAATAAATAAATAAATAGTAAAAAAAAAAAGTCTGGGGCTCAGGCTGTCCTCTCAAATCCGTCCACAGCTCTGAGAAAGATGCATTGAGCACGTTTTGCTGCCTTGTGGTCTTCACATGAGCTTGGTTGTTTAAGCCACGCCGTTTTCATTCATGTCCAAGAAACAAAAGGATAAATCCCAACTGTAAAAAAAAAGTGATCTGTATTTCAAAGGTAAAAAAAAAATGAATGAAAGAAAGCAAGCAAGAAAAAAAAGGCTTTAAAATTCCCTTGGTGCGATAATCCAGTGCTAAAAGTGTAGAGAATTGTTTGATTCGGTTCCTTTCTTCGTTCAAAAGAAGAAGGCGACAAATTTAGGAAGTAGCTTTTGTTGTGTTCTTGGTCTATCCCAAGGACAGATTTGTCACTGATCCAACATTCTTCCTCGCCACCTTACTCCCAACGTCTTTCCCTCAACATGAACCGTTCATCTGTTTACAGCAAAGGCCGCCTGCCGCCAGTTTTATACGGCTTGGCGCATGCTATGGTAATAACATGCAAATGAACTGCATCCCACCCCAACCCCCCAATCTGGCCCGAATGTTCACAATGGGACCCAATAGGGCAGGCCAATACCCATGCCCTCGTAGCACAAGAGTAAAACTGCAGGCTACTAGTTGTGTGAAACTATTTGATCTCCAAATGAGAAAAGAGCTTTTAAACAAAGATTGAAAGATGATCGACATCCAGACAACACAATAACCTAATTTAGAAGTTGTGTTGCAGCTCAAAGCAGGAATCCAATGATATATGATGATGATTATATGTTTTTGTATAAGACAGACTTTCCAGTAGCCCAATATGTGTTGTGAATGATATACTACTAGCTAATTGTATTGTGCCATGTTGGTCCATGTTTAGCAAAACTTCTTTCAACTGAAGGCATGGTTGGAAAAGTAGCCTACCAAAAAGAATTAATTGTTAGGTTCATTCTATATATTATGTAGGCCTACAGTATATGCTGTTGTGTAGGCTATTCGTCAAACCCTGACTCAGTTAAGTGTGTAGCTTTCAGCACATGGCTTACTTACTCCACCCTCGTTTTGCTATTTCTGGTGATGATGGTGGGAAGAATTTAATGCTTTGAATCCATTCAAAAGCTTAAATAAAGGAAACATTCCTTGGCAGAGATGTGTGACTAGTGAGGTAAACGAGTGAGGGGGGGAAAAAAACGGTTTTCAATTTGCTTCAAGTAAAAAAAAAAGTGGTGCGAGTGAATACACGCGTGTGTGTGTGTGTGTGTGTGTGTGTGTGTGTGTGTGTGTGTGTGTGTGTGTGTGTGTGTGTGCGCGCGCACGCGCGTGTCTGAGAGTGCATGCACATTTCCGCGCGCGCCAGAGAGAGTCCTGAGAGCACTTTGTTATTGTGTGCTGGAGGAATAAGTTGTGTGCGCTCAGCTGTATGGTAATTCGGGCAGCACCTGCTCTCCCCTCAATAACAGTGCGCGAGCCCCCCCACCCCCCAACTTTGAAGGAGTCCCTTCAGTATAAAACAGGGGTCTTCAACAGGGGGTCCGGGACCCCTAAGGGGGTCCTCGGAGCTACTATAGGGGGTCCGCCAAATCTTTATGTGATAGGATGTATTTTTTGTTTTACATTAACCACTAGACCAATTCTGAGGGGCACATTAGCCGATCTACAAGCTCACAACACCTCAGGCATTGCGAGCTTGTAGATCGGCTTTTGTTGGCAAAGAGGTGTAGGTGTAGAGGGGGAAAAAGAGCAGACCAAGTAAACAAAAAAAGTTGTATCTGAAACACAATTTTATACAATATAGAAGGGGGGTCCCTGTGTATAGCTTATACATCTGATGTTTACTCGTTCTTGGAACATTTGAAAATGTCTTTTGCAGCATCATCTCCATGGAGATGGCTTATACATATGGAGGCAATTCCGAGCAAACGTCACATACTTGGGGGACTATTATTCAAGTCCTACTTTTGTGTTGAGGCAATGTTGGGGGGGGGGGGGGTATGGGGGGGGTTTCTTAATTAGGTCGTTCATTATAAGTGTGATTTTCTGTTGGATAATGGGCATGGCCCGCGGTCCATAGTTACCATCAACATATACACATACATTGCGTCACTCTGTTAAGATATGCACCTCGGGTTTTTAGCCTGCATGGTCATTGGTCAGGGCCTTCTTTTGATGCAGTTGTAATTAAGCTACCTGTTGTCTGACCACATTGTCAACACAACTATGGGATGACAGCAAACTCACTGAAGACGTGTGCGTTGGCTTAAAGCCTTTCACATTCAACCATGTTTATGGTATGTCTTGACTGACTCTTATTCAGTCTTATTGACAGAAGTGCCCTGCATGGGCCCGTGGCTTGGTACTAAGAATAAACCTGAAAATTGGCACTCCTTTCCTATTAAGTTCGATTGATTGATTGATGTACTTTGACAAGAGAAACAGTACATGGAAGTACAATTCACAATACAACAAGGTCTAAACTGGATAACTCATAAAAGCACTAAGCTTGTTTAAAATGAGTTCCCATGCACACAAATCATGATGACAGACAGATATACACTACTATACAGAACGTCATACGATCAGCTTAGGTTACTGGTATGAAACTTAATAAATATGTACAAGAAAAGAGAAGTAAGTTGAGGTCATCATTTACAGTAGCCTGTGCTCCAATAAAGTAAGAGGTGTTCTGAGTCTCGGCTTGTGGTGAATGTGATTATTGGCTTTTATGTTTGATGTGATGCTGAATGTGAATATTGTGAAAATATTTATCTGTGGAACCGAAAATGTAATGCCTAAACTTCTATAATTTCAAGTGCTTATCGGGGTGGGGGTCCCCAGCTCCTTTTCTCCACCTTGTTTTTGTACCCACACAAAATGACCCCATCTGGGTGACTGTTTAACTAAGTGCCACTGTAGGGGGTTGATGTAGTTTAACTCCTGCCCACCAGTAGCTGTGTAACTAAAGTGCTATACTGTAGGGGGATGATGTAGTTTAACTCTGACTGTTTAACTAAAGTGCTATACTGTAGGGGGATGATGTAGTTTAACTCTGACTGTTTAACTAAAGTGCTATACTGTAGGCCTATAGTTTAACTCTGACTGTTCAACTAAAGTGATATACTGTAGGGGGCTGATGTATAGTTTAACTCTGACTGTTTAACTAAAGTGCTACAGTAGGGGGCTGATCATGTATAGTTTAACTCTGACTTTTTAACTAAAGTGCTATACTGTAAGGGGCTGATAATGTAGTTTAACTCTGGCTGTTTAACTAAAGTGCTATAGGCTACTGTAAGGGGCTGATATGTAGTTTAACTCCTGCCCACCACCAGTAGCTGCAGCCAAACAAAAAGGGGTGAGTTGAGGTACGACAAATCCATCCATTCTGTGCGCTTTAATTTTCATTGATTGTGAATGGATGCACGGTGGAGCCCATGGGGATTGATTCTGTGTGAAGGACCACGACACGCCTTCAGACGCGGTCAGACCCTTACAAGCCATCTGCCACTATAGCTCCAAAACGTCGTTTTTCCCTCTCTCTCTCTCTCTCTCTCTCTCTCTCTCTCTCTCTCTCTCTCTCTCTCTCTCTCTCTCTCTCTCTCTCTCTCTCTCTGTCTCTCTCTCTCTCTCTCTCCTCCACCCGCCCTCCCTCCAGCGCACCACGTCTCGCCACTGTCCACTGGGCACCAGTGTTGCCAGGTTTTGTGAGAGAAATAAGCAACCAGTTCTATGAAAACAACATTGATTGATTGAATACTTTATTTAGAAATTTGCAGAGAAAAGGCACATGGAAGTACAGTTCACAATACAAAGTCAACTAAATAGGATTGGAAAAAAAGAAAAAAGAAAAAAAAAAGCCGCAATGGCTTGTTTCAAATGGGGTCCTCACGTAGCCTTCTCAATTCATGGAGACAATAAATGACAGACAGATACATACTACTATGCAGAACATCATATAAACAGTTTAAAAGTAAGAAAAACTAAACATATTGTAGGCTACTAGTAAACAGTTCGAGGGGGGAGCCCAAAAGCCCAAAAGAAGCGATTTATAAGCCACATGAGATGATGAGCTATGCATGAGCGCTTTAAACATAATGGCTATATTGGGGGAAGAGAAACATTTGGAATATTTTAACAACACAAATATCGGGGTCCCTGGCATAACATGTTTTCAGATGGATTCCGCAGACACATGAACCACTGGTTTAAATACACATATATATATATTTTTTTTTTAGGGGGGAAACAAGCCCAAATAATCAAAGTACACTTTAGAAACAAGCCCCCAAAAACACCGCAACCCGCAACTAACCAATATAATAACACTTTACAGCAAAACAAGCCGCACGTCGCTTATAATACGCGGACATGGCAACGCTGTCCACTGGGCACCGTCTAAGTGGAACTGGAAGCATGCTAAAGAACCTGTAACGGTATGGCTGGATCCATCTATCCAGGGCCATATGGCGAGGGGAAGCCCAGAAGTTCTCGTCCCCGAAGAGTAGACACCACATGGTGGCTCGTGGGAACGTCAACACGGCGCGCATCACACCAAATCGATCATATGAAGTGGTGTGTAGTGTGTGTGTGTGTGTGTGTGTGTGTGTGTGTGTGTGTGTGTGTGTGTGTGTGTGTGTGTGTGTGTGTGTGTGGTGAAGAAGATGATTAGCCTGAATTAAACCCCCGGATTCATACGTCGGCGCACGACCGTGTCGCGCGCCAGAAAATAGCCGAAGCCCACTCACAACAACGATGCTATATTTTCGGTGCGCGACACCGTCGTGCGCCATGTAGGGGTCTGACTGTTAGGCTACCGGGTGATCAACAGTGGTGGAAAAAGTAGGCTAGTCCATTTTTTGTTACTTTACAGCACCATTAAAATTACACTCCACGAAGCTGGGTCTGACTGTTACCGGGTGATCAATGGATTTTTTATTGATAGGCCTACTCCATGAGCAGTGGAAACAATGCTACACGTTAACACCCCAGTTTAGCATAATTGATAGATGCTAGAAAACGTCGATGCCATTTTTGTGCTCATTTCCCCTCCAAACAAAACGATTTTACGCATGAGTCGTTTTATGTGTATTTAAATTGAGCCTACAACCCAGAGTTGCCTTATAAACAGCACACATCTGTTTGTTTTTAAAAGTAGGCCTAGCCTATTGGGCCAAATTGTTGTGGTGAATGACGGTTTATATAATAATAATTGTATAGCATCTTTCATGACATGACTTTCATCAAATGCAGTTAAGTGCTTTACATGAAAAAAAGAGATCAACAAAAAAATAACACAATATTAAAGATTAAAAACTTTAAGTTAAAAAACATGATCAAGAACAAACAATAGCAATAACAAGCAATATCAAAATTAAAACAATACAAGACTAGAAAAAGTGCTCCTTGGAGCACTGGTCTCCACCAGGTCAGGTAGCTTATTGTGGGCCAGCAATGTTTGGAATTCGCCAATCAGGATGGAATATGAAAAATCGGACGGATCTGTCTTGATCTCTTGACTACTGTGAGATACTGTGTACCGAATTGCTGATGTTTGGACAAAATGTTTAGCAAAAATTGGCCTCCTGGTGGCGCTATAATAGGGCAATGTTAAAAGGGTATACAAAGTTTTACACAGATCAGTGCAGTTATAGGTTAAAAACACAAAACGGCCTGTTATAGCGCCACTATAAGGCTGATTTGTACATTTTCAAGTGGCATATCTTCCTCGGCCTAGTGGGAATGTGCGAGCAAAATTTTACGGTGCTTTGTTCATGATTTGAGGTATTTTGTTCAAAACGGAGTACTCCTGCAAACTTTGGAAGCCAATGTTAGCCAATCAGGATGGAATGTGAAAAATCGGAAAGACCGGTTTTGTTTAATGACCATGGAGATACTATGTAGCGATTTGCGTGATGTTTGGACAAAATCTGTAGGAGTTCTGTCAAAAAATGTGTTTTGCAAAAATCCTATAACAGGCCTTGTGCTATAACAGGCCCATGTGAAAGATTCGGGTCAGAGGTTCTGCTCTGGCATCCAGGGAGTGTGTGCACAGTTTCGTTGCAATTAAGCCAACGGTGCGGTGCCGGAGATTAGCTGTTCCCAGATGGACTGACTGACGGACGGACAGACAGGGTGCAAAACAGTCTTGGCCATGCCTTCGGCCTGCCGGAGACAAAAATAGCAAGAACAAAACACCACTATATCACTTTAGAAGGACTACAGACTCTAGACCTATTAAAAAATGTGTTAGGCCTATCTACATTTACAGGGCACAGAATTCCCTCAGGTAGTATGATATGAATTCAACACTGGGCGGGAAGTCTTTCATTTTCATAACTGACTCGCCTGTTTACCTGCAGCTCAAATCCAGCAGAAAGCAACAGGCTCCTTTGTGTTCAGATCAGATTACTAGGGCCAGCTGCTTGAAGAGGGGACCCTGGCCAGGCCACGGGTCTCTGCTGCTTGGTGCTGCTTGGTGCTGCCGGCTCTCATTTGCATGATGTTGTTGCCGGAGACGTGCTGAGCTTAAGTTTAGGGGAAGAGTGCCGCAATAATTACGTGGGGGCCCCCAAGACGCGCCCGCGTGTGTACATACTACACGCGTTTACGCAAAGTGTGTGTGTGTGTGTGTGTGTGTGTGTGTGTGTGTGTGTGTGTGTGTGTGTGTGAGAGAGAGAGAGAGAGAGACAGAGAGAGAGAGAGAGAGGGAGAGAGAGAGAGAGAAGGGTGGGTGTCTTGGGCAAGTTGGGCCATAGTAGGGGGAGGTGAAGGAGGCGTCGCAGGTTTTTTCACGGTCCTATGGCGAGTCGCGTGCCAATGTTTATCACAACACATCTGCCGCGTTCCCCTGGGCAACCCCGCCTGTTCGCTGACGCGTCACAACATATGCGGGGTCCCTATGAATAAATCGATAATTCCACAACTGATACTTTACATGATACATTGATTTACCCACAACAAATATACCACTGTTTGCACTTCTGAACATTATATTAACAATGGCACAGTTTGGATTTTGGGTTAAAGAATCCTATTCATGTTTAGTTGCATCCTGGTAACTTAAAGCTAAATAATTAGGCCTATGTCATAAATTACGCTGTAGCCTAAATATTGCTTCATAATAACGCAATTGTAGATTGTAAAATGCATCATAGACTACAATGTGTTGAGAATAGCAGTGAAGATTCTATACTTCTCAAAATATTGGAAGATAAAATATGGCAAAATGGGGAACATAAAATGTTACCATTTTATGGACACAACATTAACATATCCACCATTCTTCATAGTGATTTGTGCGGTCTAAATGATCAAATATTTAGAGAGATTCCACTGTCTCTTTCTGTCTCTCCATATCCCTCTCTCTCTCTCCCCTCCTCCCCTCTCTTTATCTCTCTCTCTCTCTCCCCTCCTCCCCTCTCTTTATCTCTCTCTCTCTCTCTCTCTCTCTCTCTCTCTCTCTCTCTCTCTCTCTCTCTCTCTCTCTCTCTCTCTCTCTCTCTCCCTCTCCATCTTTCTCTTCTATCTCTGGACCATGAGCATCTGCCCAGAAATGAACAGATGTAGGCACCTGCGCTGGGAGCCCACATATGCACACATGTCCCTTTTCAACCTTCCATGGGACCCAGAGCCAGTCACAATGGGGAGAGATCAGGGGTGCAGTAACCAAATACTCCCAATCCCCTCAGGACACCCGCTCTGTTAGAGGCATTGTCACCAGTAATATCATGTGGCCGCACCAAACAATCTGGTGTATGACTGCTCATTTGAGACACTTCATATTCCAGTGAAATGAAAGGTGAGGGATGACGCAGAGCATACATAAAGGTGGTGGCTGTGTTGAGATTCTCCCGATTATGTACTTTAGTGTATTAAGCAGGGCTGCAGTTTTTTTCTTATGCTTAAAAGAGAGACATTTCAGAAGTAATGGGGGTTCAATTCAGTTGAACGTTGTTGTGGGATAAGTGGCTGTTGGGCTCATTTAGAGGCGCTGAGCCTGTGGGTGGCAGGTGCTAGCTGGGGTTGGGAGGATGAAAGAGAGGCTTTATTGGAGCAGGTTGGGTAGAGGGACCAGGTTACAGATAGAAGATGTTTTTGTTCAGAGAGATATAGGCGAGAGAAAAAAAAGCGGGCCAACAGCCCACCGGTATACAGCAGCAGCAGCAGCAGCAGCGGCAGTGGATAATGGGCCATAATAGCCCCCCATCCCTATCTCTCAGCTGCCACTGGACGACAGAAGATCCACGCGCACCTGTTGTCTTCCCCCCATTGTGTCCGGCGAGCCCTGGCGCGTTACACCTCAGGAATGCTCCCCAGCGCCATTCAGAAACCTGCCTCCTTCTCCCAGGAGAGAGCTTTTTTTTTGCCATAGTGGGATGGATGGGTAAGGAGGGTGTTAAGGGAGGTGGGGTGGGGGAGGGGGGGTGCAAGGGGGGGGGGGTTACGAAGTACGGGAACCAGCAGGGAGGCTTTTGGGACAGGGGCTAAGAAGGAGGGGAGATGGGAGGGTGAGTTTCTCCAAAGCCCACTGTCCTCTCTCCTTCAGGCCTCCTCTCCAGGGGCCTCTGTCCAGAGAGCCCTGTCCTAAATCACTGGCCCCAGGGGGAAGACTCTCCATTGTGAGGATACGGCCCCGCAAGCTGGGCCGCCAGCTGCCACTGCTGCAGCGTCATGGTGCCCCCCAGCCCCCCCCCCCCCCCCCCCACACACACACACACACACACACACACACACACACACACACACACACACACACACACACACATACACACAAACACACACACACACACACACACACACACACACACACACACACACACACACACACACACACACACACACACACACACACTGCCCCCCGCCCCCTTCCTCACCCAGCCCTCTCCAACACCATGACAATGCTCTCTCCGGCCAGGGCCACAGGCCACCAGAGACCATTAAAAAGGACTTGGGA
Source organism: Gymnoscopelus microlampas (assembly GCF_963454915.1). Lineage (NCBI taxonomy): Eukaryota > Metazoa > Chordata > Actinopteri > Myctophiformes > Myctophidae > Gymnoscopelus > Gymnoscopelus microlampas. Next base: position 46,600,417 of record NC_139939.1, on the reverse strand, counting down.
GAGACTCCTGAGAGAGACCCCAGCAATGCAACACATTTTTTAGACAAACATTAATGATGACAAACTCAGCACAGGGTTATAGTGTATGACATCGGTAAACTTTATAACATTGATTATGACCAACCCCCTGAAGGTGAATGAAATTGAGTGTTGAATGAGGGAGAGGTTATGATTGAGATCTTGTGGATAGTTTGCGATTACGACAGGTTTCCTTGTGCAAGGGTTTACAAGGGTTTCATTAAAAAAAAAAAATGACTTGATGCTCCCTCCCGGTGAATTTTAATAGGGCAGAAATCTTTTTACACTCTCAGAGTTAATTAACACTGAGCATTTTGCTGTGCAGTATTCCAAAAACATTTCCTCATCATTGAACAAGAACTATCAGCTTTTCTATTGATTTGTCTCAGCATAACTGTTATCGCTCATGAGTATTTATGTCCTGTGAAGTAAACCACCCATTTCAGTCCTGGGATGTAAACATCTGGCAAGGCAATAAATGGACCCATGTCAAGAAGAAAATACCAAAATATTTCCCCCCTATGCTAAACTGTGTACCAATATTAAGCATGCCTCATGCATTTGACACATTTCCCTGATTACAACAATGGTGAACAGCATAAAGTTGTGGATAACGTTAATTTAGAGTTTCTTTTCTCAGTAGGCGTTTTTGATTTTGTCTCGTAGGAGGACTTTCCCATCCATAACTAAGGGAGTCATCTCTCCATTGTGCAGCGTCTAATGATGATTCTAATGATGGCTTGTCCATCTTTGATAAGAAACAGCACGCCCCTCATTAAAGACCCCAGGGTCTGGTTCTCATGGGCTCTTCTTCTCTTCCCCCCAATCCCCCTCCACCCCACCCCCCGCCCTTCCCCCGAAGCTGGACAGCAGGCGAGGGAGTCGAGACAACACTCGTGGCACACGCCTGTTGACCGAGCCACAAAGCAAAAGCGTGTGACACACACTCACCCCTGCAACCCAGCCCACCCTAGACCCCCCCACCCCCCGCCCCGGTCCCATTGTCCTCCTTGTGGGTCCCACAGACAAGCACAATCCAACACCCATCCAGACACACACAGAGACCCTCCTTCTTCTGCTTCTTCTTTTCCCCTTCTAAAACACACACACACACACACACACACACACACACAAACAGGCGTGCGCACGCACGCACGCACGCACGCACGCACGCACGCACGCACGCACGCACGCACGCACGCACGCACGCACGCACACACGCACACACGCACGCATGCGCATGCGCGCACACACACACACACACACACACACACACACACACACACACACACACACACACACACACACACACACACTCTATCACAATCTCCTCCTCTTCCTTCCTCACATTCCCTTTAGAATCGGTTTTACCAATCAGCTGATCTCTATCTTTCTCACACATACAGTACACCGGGGAACGCCGGTACGGTATCGTATCCCCCTCCTCCTCGACCTCCTCACTCTGTTCCTTTTCTCCACATCTCCTCCTCCTGCCTTCATGCACCTTCACCATCATCACAAACTACCATACCACCAATCCCCTACTCCTCTCTTGTATACTCCCGCAAACCATCCCCATC